>NW_024544791.1:147500-670000 GCF_018167655.1 Microtus oregoni
ATTGGCCTATATCTATTAAAGAAATTAAATAAATAGTTATTTATTAACATCTCAAAACTAAAATACAGGATTAGATTTGTTCAATGGTGGAATCTATTAGGCCTTTAATAATAATAATAATAATAGTAATAGTAATAATAATAATAACATACTAGTAGTCTACACTCTCCTTCAAAAGATGGATTTAGGGGTATTTCATAACTTATTCTAGATATCATCACTAATCGCGTAACAAATCCAGGTAATGATATTAAAAGCAATGAAAGCTATTGACCAGTATATCTTATTAACATAGATACAAATATCCTCATGTTTTCAAATTGAATCTAATAATGCACAAATAAATTTGTGCAAAATGACCAAATAAGACCAATCCCATACTTTCAAGGCTAATTAACATTTTAAACTGATAAGCATAATAACCATATAAAAAAGCCATGGAGAAAAAAAAAACATATGATCAAACGAATAGATACAGACACAGCACTGGTCTCAGTTCCTAACCCTCTCATGATAAAGAAATCCTCTGATGAGACTAGGAATAGAGATGAACTGTGGGCTTGAGGAAATCAGTCTTGCACACAACTACAGGTGACATACTTTAGAAAAATGTGAAATTTTGCCAGCATGGCTAGAAAGGTATTTGTGTCTTCTTTCACCTTTGCTTTCAAACACTCTACTGGAAATCTGAATTCAGATAAAAGTAAAACAAAATTTTACACACACACACACACACACGAGAGAGAGAGACATTGAAGTAGTAAAATTGTATTTGCAGATGATATGATCATCTATGTAGATATGAAGGAACTTACAAATGTACTAACAGGCGACTGCAATTGTAGGCTACAATGTTAACCTACAAAATTCATTAAATCCCTGCCTGGGAACAATAGACAAGCAGAATTTGAAAGTAAAACTGCAATTCTCTTTAGATTATTACCCATAGAAATGAAAAATTTGGGTGCAAATCTCATTCGAGAGCTATTCAATGAAAGCTCAAGCTACAAATTCTAATGAAAAATAGCAAAGCAGACTTAAGTTGGAGAACATTCAAAAGTCAAAGTTGTGAAGCCTGAATTATCTTGTCACCCTCATCTATATTTTCAAAGCAATCCAATCAAAATCTCCCTTAAAATAGTTCTTTAAAGCCGGGCTGTGGTGGCACACGCCTTTAATCCCAGCACTTGGGAGGCAGAGACAGGCCTGGTCTACAAGAGCTAGTTCCAGGACAGGAACCAAAAAGCTACGGAGAAACCCTGTCTCGAAAATCCAAATAAATAAATAATAAATAAATAAATAAATAAAATAGTTCTTTAGATATTCTCAGATTCATTCTATAGTTTGTTTTTTTGCCATTTTATTTTTTTTATTTTTTAATTTTTTTTTATTGAAAAAAAAAATTTCCGCCTCCTCCCAGCCTCCCATTTCCCTCCCCCTCCTCCTACTCCTCTCCCCCTCCCCCCACTCCTCTCCCCCTCCCTCTTCAGTCTGAAGAGCAGTCAGGGTTCCCTGCCCTGTGGAAAGTCCAAGGTCCTCCCCACTCCATCCTGGTCTAGGAAGGTGATTAATAGAGATGCAAAACCAACAAGTAGATTAAAAAAAAATAAATTTCCTTTAATTTTATAATTAAAAGAGATGGTATTGGTAAAGAGCTGACAAATACATCAATATAATAGAATAAAGAATCCAGAAGTAGACTCACATTACTTTTTATAACTCTACTTTCAAGAGGAACAATCATTGTGGGGGAAAAAAAGATAGTCTTTTGCTCACTGGTAGGAATAGAAAATGAGACACCTTGGAAGATGTTGACCATTTCTTACAAAGGAAAACAATACTCCCAGGATACAATCCTGCAATCACTCCTTGGAAGCTTCCCAAATCAACAGTAAAGTGAGGCTCCCTCAAAAAGTTCCACACAAATATTTATAGCAACTTTATTCATAATTACCTAAACTTGGAAGTAACTAATATGTCCTTCAGTAGGTGAGCGGATAAATATACTGTTACATGCACCATTGGAATGCAATGTTAAAACAGAACGAGCTAATAAACCATGGTGAGCATGGGAACGACATACTGAATATGAGTAATTGAATGAAACCAATCAGAAAGGAGGAGGCCATGCATGATTCCATGTATATGACATTCCAGACAAGGCCCAACCATGGAGACATTAAAGAGCGGTGTATTCCAGGCTTGGCAAGTGATGTAGGTGTTAAATAGACAGAGTGCAGATGAGTTTTAGGGCTGTGAACTAGTGTATATAAGAGTACAATGGTCATCACATGTCATCATTCATCTGTAAACACCCACAGAATAGAAAACACTGAAAGTAGCCATTATATGGATATTGGGATTGGGTGATGAGACAGCCATACAGGTTGCCTGGTGACTATAGGTGTAGCTATCTGGTGTGGGATGATGATAGTGGGCAAAGGTGTATGTGGAGGAGATAGGATATGTGTGGGAACTCAGTTTTCTCTTCAGTTTTAGCATGAATCTAAAAGTGAAATTTAAGAATGAACAAAGGGGATTTGGACATTAAAAACTAGCAACAGTATAACTTGTATAAATATGTTATGTATAAACATAAATAAGTTTTACAACTTAGGCATAATGAGAAAATTTATTAAAATAAAGAAATGCTACCCCCAGTAGGAAATTTGGAAGTCCTCATATTAAAGGAACTGTATTTAATGGATAATATTTACCTTCAAAGAAAAGTTCAAGCCCAATGTCCTCAATGGTTAGTTGTTTTAAGTATTATCAGACAAAGATCATAATAGTTCTTTACAAATGTTGCCAGTAGGTAGTGCACAAAGAACCATATTTCAACTGACTGTACACAAATTTAACTCTTACCTCTGACCACACAAAGTAGCTCACGATGAATCATAGATTAAAATGTAAAAGCTCAAATCATGGAATGTTTTTGTAAAATAAGCATGGAAGGACGTTCTCATGATGCTCAGAAGGAGAACTATTTCTTAGGTTCATAAATAATAGCTATAAAAAGAGATCATTTCTAGTTTTTCCCAAACTAAAACTTGAGGCTGATAAAGACACTAGAGACAGAGATGAAGAAGCTGGCCACGGATGTGGAGCAAGAATACCTAAGCAATTCATCCGGGGAAAAAATCGTTGCCTATGAGTGTGAAAAGAGCTCCATGTATTAATGAGCAAAAGACAAAGCGATTCAAATTATTAAATGGTTGTGGAAAAGATTAAAAGTATTAAAGAGTAATTAATGCATGAAAATGTTTTCGGCATCATCACACATCAGGGAAAGGTGAATTACACGCGGTGTCTCCTGTCAGCAAATCTAATGGAATTTTTTTCGCAGAAGTGACAGCCTCCACTTTAAGGTAAATGGAATCATCGTGGCTATTGTATGAAAGGCAGACTTGAAGGGAATAAAACATGATAACAGAGAGATCGTATTTTCCAAATTGAGCCACATTCAAGAGGAATGGCGGGATGACAGCATTAAAAGTGTTGGCGAGTGCCCGTGTCCTTGACACACATAAAAATACCAAGACACTGTGTGCTGATGAGCAGTATGTGTACAAGAGTCAGGGGTGGAACAGCACTGGGCTTTGTCTTGGAGAAATGTAAAAAACTGAACTAACTTAGAAAGAATAGGAAAAGCTGAAGTTGAAATGTTCCTGAGTATATCAGATATTGAGGTATATTAGAGATGTGGAGATATTGGATTGGGAGAAAAGATAATTACAATGGGCAAGAGCCTGTGCTTATGGATTCTGGAAAATGCATGGTGATTTTTATTTATGGAAACTTTATAACTTGATTCTGGTTGCTCCTGTTTTTCCAATGAAATAGAAAACTGGGCTATTGTCTAACTTTCTTTTTACCATTTTAAATTTAAAAATTTATACATTTACTCCAGAAAGCTCAACTTCTAGGAATTTGTCCTTTAGAAAGAAAACACTGACATTCAGGGGTGGTTGTTTATACCTGCCTTCCTGGCACGTAGAAGGCTAAGACAGGAAGATGGCCATAGGTTTCAGGACAATTTGTGCTATACATGAAACTCTCCCTCCTTTAAAAAATGTACTAAGAGAAGAAAGAAATGAATCACTGAAATATTTCTGTCCTAACAGTGGGTGAAAGAGCTTAGCAATTAAAAAAAAACAACACTGAAATATAAGGGCATAAGTATATAGTTTAATATCAATTAGTAATTTAATTTATTATATTATTTATGTAATAAATAATGTAATTAATTTATATGTATTTAATTTAATATATTATTTATGTAAAAATGTTTATAAAATATGGGTAGAGATACTAAAATAAAAACTAGGAATTTTAAATTATTTATTTGAAAGTATAGAAGAGAACGAGATTCATGGCAGGAATAATTTTCTTTTATCATACATTGTTTTAGTTATGAAAAGAAATGCATATTGATTTTGAATACTCACCTGAAGAAAAGTTATTTTTAATGCCCTTGCCTAAATATTCTCTGTATTTAGATCTTATGTATACATCTGCCATTATATTTAGCAACATTTCCTGATCTCATTGTATTTCTACTTAAATTCTTTTAGTTATAGAAGTCATTAAGTATCTATTCGGTTATAGATGCTGGTAAATGTAATTGCACTGTATAGGTTATGTCTATGAAATACCCCTTCAAAGTCTTCCAGGTTTTACATCATGCTTTAAATTGTCCACAGTTTTTATGATTTTTTTCATTAATGTGCCATTTTATAATAATGTGCTTTATCACTATACATGTCAATTTTCTTTTAATTATTATTTTAATCTACTTAATGTCACTATTTCCCAGTGGGGATCAGTGAGTCTGTGCATTCTTTGCATCTATTACGGTCTTTAACTGTAAGGACACTCAATGGCCATCAGAGGTCGTTGGTATGTATTGTTGCACTTCCCTTTCATTTATAGTTGTAGGTGGATGATAGTTTTCTTTACAATTAAGAAACAAAATATCTTCTTTCTAATTTTTGTTGTGATAGACTCATGCTTATATGTATGTACATTATAGGTGTGTCTTGTGCCTGTCAGAAGAAGGTGTCAGATCCCCTGGGACTGGAGTTACAGACAATTGTGAGCTGTCATGTGGGTGCTGGGAATTTAATCCAGGTCTTTTGCAAGAGCAACAGTACACTTACCCACTGAACCATCTCTCCAAGACCCCATAATAGATTTTTTTCTTCAGCATTGTTATCTTACAAAAGACTCTTTGATCACATATACTGAAGTTAGCGTCTTTCCAAAGTTTCCATGTTGGTTCCTAAAACCCACTATTATAGTATTAAGTGTATTTTATGCAAATAAGCAAACCATGAAGGTTCTACTCTCGTGGATGAGATTAGAACCCTTACAAGGCTCAGGGAAACTGTGCCCATTTTTTCTTGCAAGCATGCAGCCACAAGAGACCATCTAAGAAGTCAGTAATGATGACTCAATCTTGGGCTTCCAGATTCTAGAAGTGTTTTCAATATATCCTCATTGTTTAGAAATTACCCATTCTATACTATTTTCCTATGAATGCCCAAATGGAATTTGATTATATAATATTATCCCAAAATACACCACAAATTGTTAGCCTTCTCGCCGGGTATTTAATAATACACTTTTCTGATTCACAGAGACCTCATCCAAGATTTGTTGCATCTTTGCTTCCGTCAACCTGTATTTATGACTCTACGCATAAAGGACTGCTTTTACCTGCCTGTGAGGAAAGACAGAAGGTCTGCTGTAGGTAGCTTTTAAAGATGGGTTAGTATAATGCAATAATATGAGAGTTATCTCTCCTGTGCTAGGGCAGGACAACCCTACGGTATGGTGCGTACTTGAGAGAACTCTAACAAAGTCATGTTGTATCCAAGTTTCAGAGTAAGGGTCTTGAATTTCATCTTATTTGGTTCATTCCCCTCCTTTCTTGCTTCTGGATACCTGTTGTGTTTTCCTGGGAACATTTTTCTTGGAAATCATGTGCACGGTGATTCTTATATTTGAGTTTATTCCAGGGAAAACCAATCTAAGAATGTTATTTTAAATATCCTAGCTTGTTTCATCTTCTGCTTCACCTAGAACAATGACAATCCAAGGGATAACATGCTGCTCACTACCTCCTAGTTCTGATCCATTGACTTGACTTAATACATGTCATATATGTATATATATGTGAAAAATATACTGTTACTTTATTTCTAAACCTTCACTCTGGTTTCCATTTTGGAGGGAGGTTTCTGAGTAGCAACCAATGAGGCTATTTTAAAAAAGAAATTACTGAATTGGTATCTTATTAAAATCATAATATTGTATATAAATTTGACAATAATTTATTAATCTATAGGAAACATATTATTGGCTAAAATTCAGCTGTATTTAGAAACTGAATTATTAAGGATACAGTTCAGATGAGCCAAGATCCATCACCTTTTTCTGCTCAAGTTGCATTTGCTATTGCTGATTTTATATTCCTAGAAAAATTCTCTGGCAGAATTAATTTCTACCCAACCTCAGTTTTAAAAGCCAATTTGTTTGCTATCTACCTTGTCCTGGGTCTTTAAATATCCTGGCTTGTTTTATCTTTTAGTTCACCTAGAACAATGGCAGCCCAAGGAGTGACATCCTGCTCCCTGCCTCGCAGTTCCAAGTTCTGACCCATTGTTTCTCTGTGTGCTTTCCTGGATTAGGGCTGTCTTGGCTTTGGTTTTCAGGCCTTTTTGATTTGACAGCACATTTGGACACATTTCTGCAAACTGACCTTTGGCATCTCCCTTTGGAACACAGCTTGGGATTTAAACTCTGGCACCGTGCACTATAGATGCAAGCAAGAAGTATTTCTACCTTGTGCCTTAGCCTTAAAACTCCAGCCATTGAGGCCAGATTCTCCAGCTTTCCTGCAGCAGAGGATTGGAGAGTTGCTGCTAACTGACTGTCTCAAATGTTATTACTTACCAAGTGTTTTGAAGACAAGTTTTATGAACACTGGATTCTTTCTTGTAGTCAAAACCTTTTATTATTATTTTTTTCCATGCAATATATTTTGATCATGTTTCTTCCTCTCCCACCTCCTTACCTACTCAACTTCTTTTTCTCTCCTTCTTCTCTCTCATTTCTCCCACATAAATCCCCAAAACAAAAATGAAAATCTAAAACAATAAAAACAAACAAACAAACAAACAAACAAAAATCCAACCAAAATGTAACTAAAAGCCCCCTCTTAAAAAAAATAAAGAGTTCAATTTGTATTGGCCACCTATTTCTGTCTGGGCATGGGGCCTACCCTTGAGTGTGGTTGACATACTCAGGGACACACCACTGGAGAAACTGTTTTTCTGCCTCCAAGGAGATATCAATTGCAAATAGCTTCCTGGTTAGGGTTAGAACTTTGTTTTCACGTCCCGTTTTCAGTGCCTGGATTCTGTCTGGCTTGAACGTGAGCAGGCCATGCACATCTTCTCACACTCTCCATGGGTTCTCGCGTACATTGATCCTGTCGAGTCTGGAAGACACTGTTTCCCTGGAGTCGTCCATAACCTCATGCTCTTACAATCTATCCCCACTGCTCTTCCATGTAGATTATTGAGCCTCAAGGAGAGGGGTTTGATTTAACTCATAAGACTAAAGGAACCCAAAAATTAACCCCTTGAATACTCCCCTGATATTTTCTCAAATCCTGATAAGACAGAAAAAAAAAAGTGAAAGCATTTCAGTAATGTAAACTTACATTGTGAAGGTAATACAACTTTAATTCCAAAGACCAGTATTGAAGAAATTTCCTAAAAGGAAAATGATGAACCAGCCTAGCACCGTCTAGAGCCAGAACACCAAGCTGTCCTAAGCCATGTTCTTCCAGCATAACCTTGATTCTTTGGTACTTAGAATTTTTACTGCCCTTTTAAGACGATGAGATGGATTCTAGTAGAGGTCTTCTGCATAGGAGAAGTTGTTGCTCCATGCTCTTCTGTCAACACAATACCCACTCGTGCCACCCTTCTGACCTAGGCTTCAGTCTTCATTGTTTTTGAGAACCTCAACACAGAAGAGCGAGAAAGAAATCAGATCCTTCCTTAGGACCTTGACCAAAAATCCAAGAACTTTCATCTTGTTGGTTCCAGAGTAAGATCTTGGACCCTACAAGAATTCACAGCCTGGAGGATGACTTTTAGGAGCCCAATGATACTTCAGGTAATTTTGCTGTGCCAAATTTCTAATGGGGAACTCCCTGGATGCCCCACAGATGAAGTGTTCCTTACCATCCTATGTTCCCATTATGTTCAGGTATTCTTACATGTTTTCTACAGAAACATAGCTTCCCTCTATAAACATGATACATCGAATAACCATTAAGATGCTATTTCTAGGTATTGTCTGGTTAGTAGTGATTGATCCATCAAGGATGAGGTTCAGTGAGTTGATCAATAAGAATTGCTTACAAAATCGTTGTCCTTTATGTCAATGGCATCCCCAAAGGTCACAGGGAGTTGTTTCCTGTAGTTTTTTTCTTTTTTTAAATAAGCCTGGATGTTTTCACTTTTGTAATGGGCTTCTCCATTCTATAGTTGAGGATCAGGAGATTCACCTTGTAAATCCCTCTTCTTTATGGTAGCTGTAGTCTTCATATAACTTGCTACATGAAGTACAGGAATAATAGCTCTGAGCACCCTAGGAAATGCTCAGCATCCCTACCTTAGGTGTCTTCTGCTCATCTGGACTACCCAAAGAACATGAAACAAATAAATAGGCATTCTTCCCCATATTTCTGTATCTTTAAGGTGAGATTAAACTTTAAATCAATAGACACTCATTAAACTCTTACTAATGTAATTGACAATAATCCAATTTGCTAAAGTATTTAAGAAAAGGAAGAAGAAAGTCTCTTGGGAAGGAGGAAATTTTGCCTCCAGACAGACATTAGACTCAATCTAAAATGTCACTTCTTTGCCTAGGTCTCCAGCCTGCTGGTCTACCTTGAAGCATTTGAACTTGCCAGCTCTTGCTGTCACCAATCTCCCTCTCTGAATAGATACACACACACACACACACACACACACACACACACACACACACACAGTGTTGATTCTGCTATTGTCTCTTTTAAATCTCTAAGACATATAATTGTAAATGTTATCTTCTAAAATGAACTTGTATGCCCAACATTTTCTCACAATTAAATGCATGATCCAGAGTAGTGTAAACACTTGAAAAACAGCTGAGGGAATTGCCTTTGATATGTCTCCCAACGAGTAGCCTGTTCCTGACCATGAGCAATTAGCCTTTAATAGGGAAAACAAATGGTTTGCGTGTGACATACTCCCATCTATTTCTTTATATCAGAGATTTTCAACTTTGACAGTAATATTACCCCAAAAACTAGTTAAAAAATATTCATTCCATGAGAACAACCCCAGATCTACATTCTGGGGGAGGACTCTCAGGGGCACAATTTGCTTTTATTTATGCGGTCAATCTACTGTGTAACCAGTGGTCAGAAACAGTGATGGAGACGCAGAGTGGTCATATGGCAGCCACTGAACTGAGTGCAGCTGGCTTAACTGCTAACACATCATGTTGGTTTAGTACTGCAGTTTTGGTTTCAGTAATTTGACTGGCATCGTCAGGGCTAGTATCTTCTTGTGATTTTACCATAGTACTTGTTCCGTTCTGTTCTTGATCTGCTGCCTTTTACAAATTAGCATTCTCTTCTCTGTCTCTTGAGATAATGATCTCTGAATTCTAGATGGTGAAATACTGTCATCAAACACGTGCTATGGCTCTAGGTAGAGAGGATAAGGGTAAAGATGCGAATGTTGGAGAACGCATTTGACAGTTCAGGCATAGCACATCCCAATCTGCATAGCATTTAGGAAACAGCAATTCTAAGGATCTCAGAGAATATTAAAAAATTTCATTGTTTTGTTTTTTTCTTCTTCTTGAAGGTTAGAAGAGACAGAGGATATTGTAATGGTTTAACTGTCTTCAAATGTATATGTTGAAAGAATATTTCTACCAAATATGTATGTACTGTTTTAGTTTATAATATCGTAGTTTTTTATTTGATGTTTCTAAGTTATTTACACGTCCAATGTATCTATGTTCACCATTTTTGAAATTTAATGAGAAAGAATAGTTTTGACTTTGTAGTCATAATATTTTTTTAAATGTTCTCCAGAAGCAATGTCCAAAGAACTTACATAATTATCTGATTTGAATAACGATGTCATTTATATTTTATTGGGATTTAAGGAATAACTTAAGTTTAAGTCTTGCATTTTGTTGAGATAACGAAAGTTGAAAATATGCAAAACCCATCTCCAATTTCAGTCCCCCAACTTCCAAAGAATTACTACACTGTAAGACCTTTAAATTTAAGTGCTGTGTGGGCATCTCTGCTCCTTGAACAATTGTCACAGATTTTCTTTTCTAGGCGTAAGTTGACTGAAGCAATAAAATTTGTTGTGGATTGCAATTTAGTGACATATTTCATTTTATTATTATTTTTTAGTTCTTTAGTTCGTCCTTCTATCTCATGAGCCATCCATTTCCATGAAACTATATTTTCACAGGGGGAAAAGTCTATGATTTAAAACATCATTATCTTGCATGTAAGTATTTCAAGTGAACTTAATTAAAATATGAGATTAAACATAATTTAAGCTTATCCAGGGCAAACATTTTCAGTGGTGTTCTACTTTGTTTCATTTATTATTCTTTGAGAATTTAATACGTGTATACAATGTATTTTGATCATATATATCCCCTCCTCAAATTAAATAAATGTTCAAATGAATACAATAAAGGTCATGGTTCTATGATGAAGAAAGGAGTATTGAGTGTTCCAAAAAAAACTGGGTCTGTTACTCGTTTATCCCCAATCCATTATGTAAATTAAGTTTAACAGAGCTGTGCTTAAACAAACTTGCTTTTGTTAATTCTATTGTCTAAGCAAAAATACACTTTTCAGGCATATAGGATTATAAGCCTTTCTTCTTAAAGTTTAATGCAACTGAGGAACATTGATAAAATGACTTAATGCGAAAAATATAAAATCCTGGGTAGTTAAAAAGCTCATGGTTTCTTCATTTGAGCATTTGTTGTCATTTAGCAGTTAACTCTATGAAAAAAAAAAAAACAAAAACAAAAACAAAAACAAAAAAAAACTTCCAGCCCTCAACGAGTACTTTATCCCTTACAGCTGGAGCTATGGGCAGGTGTGAGCCCTCTGTCCTGGCTGCTGTGAACAGAACTTGGGTCCTCTGCAAGAGCAGGATGCCCCTAGACAGTTGATACAAGGTTGTAACACAGAAAAGCTTGCAACTTGTTACTACCAACTATTATTTCTATATCGCTCAGGTGTTGATGATAGTGACCTCAAAGACCCATCCTTGTTTGTGATGGCGTTAGAAGTATTTATCAACTTTTAGAAACATATTTTGATGGTAACTTCAAGTAATCCATGTTATACTACGTTAATTCTTTTACACCTGAGGCATATACCTCAGTGCAAAGAGAAGGGCCAAATAGAAAACTTGTTTGGAAAGTTTGAAATTGTCCAGGAATTTGGAGAGCTGGGCATCTGAGCTCAAACAATAGCAGTCAGCGCTTTGCTTTGTGTTGCTAATGGTTGTAGCTGCAGTTCTTTATATTGGGCTGGGTCCTAGATCTATTGTTAGTTAAAGTGGTATCTACTGTGTTTCATTACAAACTAAAAGCACATTGGAATTCATTAAGGGACCGTTTTCTGCTGTTGTTTGATAATACATATAGAATGAGTCATTGAAATTCTGAGGCATTTTGTTTGGCTCGTCACTAATTGCACGCTGCTTTGTTTTGTAACCAGTGCCTTCCTTTCATGGTTAAGTGTCTCTTTAAGTGCTATCATCAGGTCCTGGAACTTCACCAGTCTCTTGGCCTCCACAGCGATTATACCCTTTCAAAACAAAACAGAAAAATACATAATTAATAAACTGGCAAATAGATCCATGCAGAATTTAGTTATTTACATATGTTTGAATATATATTAGGAATAAGTAGATGACATTCCATTGTAGTGTATCATTATGCTGTATATTTTAATGTATAAGATATGACTCAGTCACAGCTATTAGAGATGGAGGTACAACTTATATATGAAAGCATGCTCCCCCGCTAAGGTTCTTCTGAACGTTTGGCTCCAAACTACATCAGGCTTTATCTGTTTAATCATGATGCACATAGATTAGCATTTTTTTAGTTTTATTAATATTAAAATGGATAATTGAAGGCTATAATAGAGTGTCTTCTGTCTAGCATTATTTAAAATACATTCAATCTGTTTGGAATTAAGAAAACATTTCTAAAGTACAATTATATGTACTAATTTCCTTAAGCTGTAAGTTATTTTTAAAGAATATGAATAAACACTGACTATTACAATCCAAATGAATACACCTTTTCATCACAATTGTAAGTCATTACTAATAATTAAGCTCATTTACATAGTGGGTCCATATATATTGGCTGTCTCTTTCCACCAAGCAGAATTCATAGGAAAACAAGCAAACATTTGGCAGGTACGGCACTCTAAGGCAGAGGGTACAGTGTACCACAGGTGGATTCCTAGCATGACGACAGTGTTCTTCAGCAGAGAACAAGGATTTCCTAGGACACCTTTCCAGTTACAAAGTGATCTGCTGGAACATAAAGAAGATTGGCCCGTGTTGGTGTCTGGATAGTGACTGTGGCCTTTACTGTGTGTGTAAATTCATTTCAGGATTTTGAAGCTATAAAAAAGCAAAAGTACATTAATAGATTTGTGAATTGCTTTCATTAGAAAAAAAATGGGACAAATCTCACACGTGACCATCAGAATATCTTACAAACCTTATTTAAAACATAAGTTCAAGTTTCCAATCATAAAATGTTCTATTCCTTTTTTTGGAGAGTGAATTGGGACAGCCCTGTCCATGTTTCTAAAATGCTGCAGCACCAAGGTTAAGAACTACTGGTTCAAAATGCATAGGGCATGAATAATTAAAAAGAGGCAAAAGAAGCATTCAGTTACAGGTTTTTCTTTTTTTCCCCAATAACCTAACATTTTCTGTCTTTTACTTGTTCTTTATTTTTCCTTCTCCTCTACCATCTTTTCTTCTTTCCCTTATAGGCAGGATCTATAATTCAAGCACTCCTGTGGGAGGACAGAAGATGGATATAGGAGAATCTCTGCAATTGGGCCGGCTAGATGGGCTAGATGGGCACATGCAGTAGAAAAGGATGGCAAGAACTAAGACAAGGTTGTCCTGTGAGCTTCATATACAGACTTTTGCATTTCTGTGCCCCGTATACTAGACTAGAGCACACACACAAACACACATGATAGAAAATAAAATCAAAACAAGTATAGAAGATAGTTCAGGATGGTAATTTTGGAAATATTAAGAACAAGATAATATCACAGAATCTCATGCCAACTATTATTAACACATTTCTGGCCTAAGAGAACTGAGAGATACTATAAATGTATTACATTACTTATTACATTGAGTATTCAAAGAAATAACTATGTGCTAAACATATCAGGTGTGTCTGCCAGTTAAATCTAATTAAGCAACAGATGATAGGGAATTCTAATATAACTGTTAAATAGTGAATATATTACAAAGCATGGTATTCTGTGTTGTCTAGTTTTGTCTTGTAAACGTCAGTTTACAGAGTAATTCTCCATTTTCAACGGGCAGAATTTGATTAAAAACAGTTATGACAATGATATCACAATGGACTTTTAGAATAAACAGGGAAAAAACTGGGGATCCAAGAGTTAAACAAGGTATTACCAATTACATTTAGGAGAAGCTTGGCAGAGAGCCAGAGGAGAGAAAGTTAAAGAACCAAGAATGAGCATTGTAGGCTTTACTTTTTGAGAAGATGTTTTAGAGTCCAGAAAGGGTGGTGATTTTGTTTTTAAAACAGTGAAAAGTAATTCTTTCAGTTCAAGGCTGGACCTTTGACGAAAGGAATAACTAGAGAAACGAGACAATGACAGCATGAAAGTTTCACTGTGAAAATGTCACCCACGATGAATGTTGCTTCTGGTGATGACCAAAGGAATGATTACCACTTCTCACTTCAAGGAACTTCTCCACATAAAGCCAATCTTCATGAGAGCACTATAGCTTAGGTACATTTTTATGCCCATAGGTTAAGGAGTCCAGGCACCAGGCTTCCATTAAGCTACTAGTTGAATACTTACTGAGAAGATAGGAGAGACTGGAAATCTACACCAATGAGAAGTAAAATATGAAAGATGGAAAAAAAAAACAGTGATAGCCTTATTTGTGTTTCACTTGAGCTAAAATTTAATTATCCCACAAATAATTGAAGAGTTACTATATACTAAGATGGATGGTCTAAATAATAGTACAAGAGCTGATGGTTCATTAAAGATATTTACAATTTCATAAATATCAACATATTTCTTGCTAATTGATAAATTGGATCTCAGAATATGAGCGACAACTGCTTACAAGGATGGCTTAGTATGAGCAATTCTCAACTAACTGGTCTTCAGTGTTAGGAAGTGAAGCCATTCTGCTGGACGTTCTGAAAAGATAGTATTTGACTATCTTTGTATGTATGTATTACTTATATGTAAAAGTTCCTGTCAGACTCTGCTGTGAAATCCAAAGTGTAAGGTCATGCCTAAACTAGTTGCAAAAACACACACCCTGTGACCTCCAACGTGAGAAGGACAAATTATAGAAAACACTTAAAAGCTGTTTGAAAATTTATCCCAAAATACACCCACGTACACACATGCAGAGGTAGGTTATAATGCCTTTGTATCTAGCATAATATTTAAAAACCCAACTGTCTTTTGTCTTTATCCCTTCAGAGAGATAATTTTTGAATTATGTTTTGTTGAACAGCCACACTGTGATTTCCCTACATCCATAAATATAAAATTGGAAGAAAATGAATTTCTTCCTTATTACTAGTAAATAGTGATAAATACTCATAAATTTCACTTAAGTTTTCAATCCGGTGTTTTTTCTTTACTGAGTTTTAGAGTTTCTAGATAGAATACCAGATGGGCAGCTAAATTTGAAATCCAGATGAGTTATACACATGTATGAAACTGTCAAAATACGGAGAGAGAAAAACACCTTTCTTTTTACAAAAACCTGACGTGATTTTCATGACCTAACCTTCATGTTCTAGCTTTACTACTTGGCAATTCGTTCACTATTTATTCATTTATTCAGCCTCTGCTTACTAAGCCCCCGTTACAAAACTATATCTAGGCTAGCTCAATCAGGTATGTTAAAAGCGTGTTGAGCTAGAGAACTCCCATTTTCAGATGAGAGAATAAGATGCCTTCCTTTAAAAGCTATTTCCACCCGCAGTAGAGTATTCCCATACACTCATTTTGATGGTAAACAAAACTTTCTATCAGGCAGATCCAGAATTTACAATTGCTTTTGTTCATGTGTTCAGACTAAAAGGAAACCAACATTGACATAGAAACTACAACGCACAAGGCTCAAGTGGGTGAATGTGTTGTCATGTTTATTCTTACTCATCTCACAGTGAGAGCAGCACTGGGAGATAATATAATTTCCATCTCACACACAAAAATTCTGAAACAATTATAGAGAGCTTCATCTCTTGTTCAGGGTCACACAGCAGAATCCTGTAGAATCAATCTTCCTGTAAAATTTATCTTGTTCTAAAATCTGTGCTTTACCTGATTTTGTTAAACTGTTCAGCCCTGTTCTAGATGAGACGCTTAACAGACTACAGGGAAGCAACAAAATATTCCCAACAACATTGTCTTTATTTTCCTTTGCAGGTTTGGGATCTCGGTGTCCTCTAAGCTGCTGACAGTGCCACCTGTCAGTTTTCCCACCCACGGCCACCTCATGTGCACTAAACATTGCTTCCAAGGGTAATCCAAACACTCTGCCTCTCTCTGCCCACTGCTTTAATCATGAATCGTTTGTCGCAAACTTTTCCACAACCTCCTAGCTCCCTCTTAATCCTTCCAGTTGCTGACCGCTCCTGTTTCCTGCCTTGTCTTGATCTTTAAATCTACTGTTCAGCACTTTTCCTTTCAACTAAGATCTAGGTTCTTTCTCCAGCCACAAGGCCTCTAACTCCTTAGGTAAACAGTGTTCCCAAGATGACCTTGCTCTGGCCGCCTATGTTAGAGCCATCTCCAGCCACAATTCCAGGATCCAAGCTTAATGTTAGTTCTAAGAGCAGGAACAAGGCCTTCTTTCAATAAGCAAGCTACAGAACATTTTCTCTGCTGTTTCGCCCTGTTCTCTCTCTTTGTTTTATCTCCACTGGGATATTTTCTTTCATGCTATCAAAAGCAGAATTGATGAGTTCCACATAAACTTATATCTTCATGACATGGAGAATCTATTTACTCTTTCAAGCTCCTACTAGAAGAAAGTGCAAGTTTTCATTGCTATGATCATGTGTTTCAAGCAACAAATCTTCGTGTTTTACTATCTTGAGTTATCCTCCAAAAGTTGCTGATGATCTCGGCTCTGATTACACAATTCGGAGTCCTCCTTTACTCTTTTTTTAACTATAAATTCTCTTTTTCCTGTACTGCTTGCATAGCATGGTCGATGGTAATGGCTGATGTCTTTCATTACATCCAGTTTTATAGTTTTATCTGACAATGTTCTTTCTCTCCCTAAGATTGGGACTTTATAGCATAAATCTGGCAGACTTCCAGGTCATTCTGTGCTGTATACTCCAGGTGTTCATCAATCTTGCAGGAAGATCCTGGAGCAGCAACCAGACACTGTCCTGTACTTCTATTTATTCAGCAGACCATTCTCTTACTAATCCTCGATCTTCAAAAGCTCTAACTCTGAAATAGGAACACGAATAACACTACTTTATAACAAACTTATTTCTTGCTTAGGACTTACAGTTTCTTAGAGTTGTTTACCAAGTTTCTTGTGTTTATATCCTTAGTGCACATTCCATCTGTTGAGTGATAATAAGCCAGAGGAATTATTGATTTTTTTCCTTCTCAAACTACCTTTATTGTCTGGCTACTTAGTTTTAGATAGAGTACCAAGGCAATGGTTTGGTTGGTCCCAGTTAACTCTCCATCAGTACCAAGTTGTCCACTTGGCGAGGAAAGAAGTATTTATTAGGCCAGTTAAAACCTATACATAGGTGTTTTTCTTCTTTGCAGTTACAGTAACTGGTGTTCAATATTTCCTAACTCTGAAAGTGTGTCTTAGGAAAGAAACCAAGCAGGCACTCTATCAGGAAGCTACATTCCCAGTCCTTTCTATTTTATTTTAAAAAGAGTTTGGAGACATTCCACTCATTAGTTCAGAGTGGCCTGGCACTTGCCACAAGATCCCAACAAGTCTTGAATGTGTTATCTTCCAACCTCAGCTTTCTGATAATTGAGATTAAAAGCCTACATCACCAGGTCTGGCTAGAGTAACTTACTTACATGCTTTATTTTAAAAAGTGTTTTTGTTTGTTTTATTTTTTTAAACAAAGGGTCAGATTTTGTCCCTCCCATTTTCTTTCTTTGTGGCATGCTTCAACTTCCCTGTGTCATCTCAGTGCCTTTCACAGTCCCACACTTGCCTAGGCTGCTTTCCTATGTTATCAAAGAGATTGTTTTTCTTCTTTAGTAAAGCAAGGGATAAAAACCTGTGATTCTGCTCTTTTGGTGTTTCCTGAGGCATCTGTTGCCTTATAGCTACCAAGTCAATGTGTGATCAGAGGACCTGGTTTCAGAGCAACTTTTCCTGTCTCCTTCAGAAAACTACATGAGTAATTTTTAGATTGCAGAAGGTTTGGGTTTTTCCCATTTTTTTTCCTTCTCAGCATTTGCTCTCCCCCTAGCACTGATACCATAGTGTTTAGACTTTCAAACCCTAGAGTCACACATTAGACATAATCAAAAAGAGGCAAGTGTTACTTCAGCATCCAAACTCTTTACAGTTTGAGGTACCTAGTTTACCTAACATAAAAATATCTTCCAGCTCTCAAATGCTATGGGAAAATGGTCTGTACCCTGTCACTTATATTTTAAGTAAACGCTGATGGGCCAGTAGCCAGGCAGGAAGTACAGGCTGGGCCATCAGACAGGAAGTAGAGGCAGGGCAATGAGAATTCTGGGAAGTTTCAGTCTGTACTCATCACCCAGACAGAAAGAAAACCAGATACAGATCAAACAAGATGTGACTGCCTTGCCAAAAAAAAGTATCAAGCCACATGGCTAACACAGACAAGTATTATGGGCTAATATAAGTTATAAGTGTTATTAAGAAGCCTGAGCTAATAGGCCAATGAGTTTATAATTAATGTAGACCTCTGTGTGTTTGTTTGGGACTAAATGGCTGTAGGACCTGGTGGGACAGAAACATCAGTCAACACTCAAGTATATGGTGTCTGCTTACCAATAAATAAAGCAACTCTGAGGTTAAACTTTACATACTCCTAATCAAGCCTTCTGATATTTAAAAAGGAATTCCACATAGTACAAGAGTGACATGGGTCATGATCAAAATCAGTAAATGTTTAATGATTTTACATTGAGAATACAGTAATATTTTGTTTGTTCAGTGATTTCAAATCAGGAAAATGTTTTGTTTCAAAATTATAAAATTATCACTAACCAAACCTAAAATACTTACAAGTAGGCTTTAGAAGTAAAGTATCGTACCTAAATTTCCAGTGGGAAGTAATTATTCCTTTCTTTTTAAAAAGCTTTTGTGAGGAGAAAAGAATCAGTGAAAAAAGTTACTGTGTAGAAATACACAGAGGCTGATGACAGATGACAGCTCGGGACTATCCGTATCACGTCAGGTACACTTATGTTGTTTGCTTATAAAGGGGGTGCTATGTCTGGTTCATACCGGATACGTGTAATTTGTGAAACTTTATGTCCATAATCCCCAATACAGCTCTTTTTTTTTACATGAAAGAAAACGGAAATTACAAAATACCTACATGTAAATGAAATTAAGAATGTAACACAAACTGAAATTAACAAAGGCCTCTTTTTTCATCAGTTGTGGTTTCAAAGAAGAACTGGACTGAATTTAGAGTCCTCTGGATCTTTTGTGACTTAATTTAAAATCTTTTCTTTATTTTAAATGGAATAGATTTCCTATGACGCGCAAGAAGTAGTTAGGGATGGAAAATTCTAAAGTGTAAGTCCCATGGTTTCACAAAATTGGAAGGGCTTTAAAATTGTCCTAAATGGGGACCTACATGTTTGATCAGTATGGCAGGAGGTGTGGTCCATTTAGTCACCAACACCATCCTAAAGAGAAGGCAGAAGTCTAGTGTTTAAAATGTGATTATACTTTAAAAAAGAAGCTCCAAGTCTGCCCTTGATTTCTTGTAATGCAAATAGGTCAAAGACCAAAGTACCTCTCCCAACTCCTGTTCAAACTACCTCTGTAGACTAGACCAGCCTCAAACTCAGTGAGCTCGTCCTGTTGCTGCCTCCCGGGTGCTGGGATTAAAGGTGCGTGCTGCTACCAGTGGTTTTAATGGTATTTGACTAGTGTAGCATTGTCTTTTCCATTTGAGAAAGCAGAGTGCGCTGGAGATAGATTAATTTGTCTGTGCTTATATAAAAGAAATATCGGCATGCCTATGTTGTATGTGAATACAGAGAGTTGTTCAATGTAGGTTAGAATCTCCTTCATTTGCTGATAAATTCTCGGGAGAGGCCAGTACCACTGCCAGGGTTTAGACAAAAAAATGTCAGCCGGGTTGTTCTACCATCATCCTCATGCTGACTCCCTGGCTGTATAAGCTACAGCTGAGAGTCCCCTGGAGAATGAGCTTATGTGTATCATGTATTTCCTGTTTAGCTGAGAGTAGAAGAGCATCTCACTGTCTTTGCCTTTTACCAAAAGAAGCCATGGTTGTTCTGCTTAGACAAAGGAGAATTCAATAGAATTCATCAGAGAAAGTGAAGCTTTCTTCAGAAGGAGCAACGCTGGAAGTCCATTCCCTGATAGGAGGTTTGTGAAGCATCAGAAACTTCCTGATTTGTTCCATGGTGCACCAAAGCAGGCCATGATAATGACGTACTTGAGATAAAGACATGGTGTCTTACATTCAAAAAAAACATACAATAGGTATCTTTGTTCTTGCTCACATTGCTAATTTTAACGCTGTGAATCACGTTGACGCCATTCTTAATAATAAAAGGAGGATTGTTTATGGTTATAGAATAGTAAAGTTTTTCTTTCTTTAATGTGGTCTTCGTACACTTCCAGGCACATGTATGCGGTGGAAAATATTGGGAGTAAGTAGATGAAGGTAAATGAAGGCAGGTTGGAGCCATGTTGACAATTCTCCATGACTTGTCGGTGTGACAGTATCTTTGTCACAAATTAGGGGCTAGAAAAAGTAATGTCAAGGGTACACGGGATCATTGAGAATAGCTTCACTGGAGATACTTCTTTTCCTTTATATGGGGGAATCATATTCCATTTTATTTTTATTATAGTTGACTCTAAACATCTCTATATGATTTGTTCTGCCAACAGAATATAAAACACGTAACTCTCAATATAAAGTGCTGACCAATAAAAAAAAATGTAAGATAGATAAAAAGTGTTGTTTTGTACACTACTATAATATGGGCTTGTTTGTTGTAACTACTGTATCTAGCAAAACCCGAAGGATAGAGTCACTCATGAAGGGCATAGATGGGTAACTAGTGTGAATGTTTTATTTTTTTTTAGACAAGATAAGAAATAAATTATTAAAGCATTTTGAAATAAAAACATTCGGTAGCTCCTAAGGACCTTTCTGCTACTGTGTATTTACACTGGCTCTCTAGAACAAGAGCATATACAAATTTTGTTTGGGGGTACAAGGTCTAAGAAACATTTTTGTTTATTTGTTTTATTTTTCTCTTATGTATTGCATCCGGACTGTAGTGTCCCTTCCTTCCTTTTGCCCCCCCCTTCCCAAGTCCCTCCCCTGGCCTCTTATCCCCTAGATCTAGCTACTCCCCCTCTGTTTCTTTTCAGAAGAAAGCAGGCCTCCCAAGGATATCAACCAAACATGGCATGTCAAGTTACAATAAGACTAGGTTAAGAAATAGTTCTAATTAACAATTCGCATTATTCTTTCTAACCATCCAAGTATGGATTGAGCATGTATCATGTGAAGTACTATTATGACCTGTGAGAGATATAAATGTTTGTGTCCTCAGGAAAATAAAGGAAATAAAGAAATTAATACCTGACACGTGAAATTAATAGAGAAACACAATAGTAATATAATTTAGATTTTTATACCATGGTAAATCTTTGCACATTTAGACTTTTTCCCTAAATAAAATAATTGGCATGCATTATTTGTTTAGGTTACCAAAATTTTAGTGATATCTTCCTGTGTTTGGATTCTACAGTGGTCATTTTTTGGAAAGTGGATCAATTAAATGTTTTGTCAGCCTCTACTTTCTACGTAGATATTAATTGAGAGGAAAATGCTGTGATTCAAACAAGTATAAATATTTATAGAGACATGAGCCAACCAAAATGTGTTCCCTGTTTATTATGGCTAATATAATCTTAGACTTACGAAGTCCATGACCTTGAATTGACATTTCCTGCAAGGTAGAAGATTTGTACGACACTTGTCATTGGTATGATACAAGGTAGTGTGAATATAATTAGCTTTGTTGTTGTTTGGTTTTCTTTCAGCACGAGGAGATGGGATAGAAAGGATAGAATAGAAAACGAAGTCCCTCTGGTCAAGGGAGTAAAAGTTCTAGTCTGGGAGGAAATCTAACACTCCATTTGTGCCAGGTCAATTACTTGGCCAAGAAATCACCCACAGGAAGGTGGACTCATTCTAAGTGACAACAAAGAGAAAGGTGGGATAATTTTCCATTAATGAGACATTGTACTTTTCCTTCCAGGGCCCCTCCCCTAGTGAAGTAGCTCTCCAGGGCATAAATACCTAGATTCACAAGTCTGCCCACTTTTCTGTATTATTCCAAAGAAAAAATGTAACTTCTCCTTTACTCTTGACTTTCTTTCAAAATATATTTTAACTTAATTTTGTTTTTGATTTATTTGCCTTCTTTTCTGTGTATGGTGTATGAGTGTTTTGCCTCCGTGTATGTACCTGTATCATGTATGTCAGATCCATTGAGACTGGAGCAATGAATGACTGGGAAACTACCTTGTGGAGGCTGGGAACCAAACCTGGGTCCTCTGCAAGAGGAAATGTCTGACTGCCTCTAACTTCTATCTCTTTCCTAAGCATTCTTTCCTTCCCACCCTTGATCTCCTCAGCTCTGGCCTTCCTTGGTCTTTCTCCAAAGCTCTCCGCCCAACCATGTGGCTGCTTGTCTACCACGTGTCTATACACCATGCCAGCTTCGGTCTACTTGGCTCCTCCAGGCAACTCTTAAGGTTTTACGGTCTGCCTTTGCTGGGGTAGGGGTATCTTTTAAACTCAAATAAAATGTTTTGGGCTTCCATTTGAGTCCATTTTAATTCTTTCATTAATAAGCTTGAGAACCCCAAGAGGGAACCCTGATTTCTCCTGTAGCAGAAAGAACACTTCATACACAGGCACACAGATAATGACCTCAGACTGGTTAGTGAACCTCTGGATGCTTGCATCTAATTTTTAAAAATCAGATTTTAGTTAGGTAACCCATGCTATACTTTCTGTCTTAAAACTGTATGTTCCTGACTAGACTCTTTATAAAGCACTGAAATCCAATACTCAGTGAAGATCCAATTATTTTTTTCAGAAAATGAGGTTCACTTTTTTTGACATGAATAAATCTAATTTGTGTTGAAAGAAAATTATATCATCTATGTTCAGAATTGTATGTATTCATTTTCATATATACTTACTAAGTATTTGTTGAACACAATGAAATACAATGTTGTTTGGGATAATCTGTCTCTTTTCTCCTATTTCCTTAGACAATCTTGTCTTCTACAGAAATGTATGTGTAGCCAAGAACATTTTGTGGTTATTGAATTTCGCTTAAAACTTCATGTACTGTCCATTGCTGTGAAGGACATTTGGTTTTATGCTTTGAAACGAAGGTCTGAGTTGGAAAGACATTTGATAGGGTAAAACTATTTTATTTTATTTCCTTGGTTAATGATTTTTCTGTATTAAATGTTCTGAAGTTTGCAAATTGTGGCCAACAGGACTTTAAAAATATGTTTATAACATGTTCTTTTTCCAGCCTTGTAAATAAATATCAACTGAAGAAACATGTCTGAGCAAAACAAAGTGATAACAAACATGTAACCGTTTGACGTAAAGTAGGAAAATTAAAAGTCATGTCTATTTAAGACCAAGAGGGCAGCTTTGAAAACATGCACATACCATATGGACTGAGTATGTTGTATTTATATATTTAAGAACATATAGAGCAACAATTTAAAAAATAGAGGCCATGAATTTGAGAAAAAGCAAGAGGGTACATGGGAAGGGTCGGAGGAAGGAAAAGGAGCTGCAGAGGGCATAATGATGTCATTACTTTAATTCCAAAAAATAATTTTTTAAAGCAATCCGTATAGTATTTAAGCAAATTGCTGAAAAAGAAAACCTCCTAAGGGATAGAGAGAGGAATAAAAAAAAAAACCTAAGAAATAAAGAGTCTCTCTGGCCTCATTTACCTATCCAGAATATTCAGTTCTCAGCAGTGTCAGATAAACAAGTCTAAAATCTCTTCCCTGAAAGAATTTTGTGCTTGAAGGATGCATCAATGGGGAGGGAGGGCCAATGAAGGCTGAAACGTGAAATGACAAGCTTGGCGAAGAGGTTGGAGTGGGAAATGCAATGGTACAGGAAGATGGGGGTTTAATCTGGCCTTGTAGTAATTCACAGACATTGAGATGCTATTCACATATCAGGATGGACAGATTGACGTTCCTCAGTGACTAATGATACAGAAGGCCATCGTGTATGAAAATATAAGAAAATGAAGTGTTAAAGAGATGAACAGGTAAAAAAAGGAGGTGGTTATATAGGCCCAAGACCATACTAAAGTTTTGTACTTCATAGTAAGAAATGTGTATCTGATACCATAGAAAATGGGGGCAATTGGATTTTAAAAAATATCATTTTTTTTTTAGTTTGTAAAGCTGTTATAACAAAGGGCCATAAACTGGGTACGTTAAACAAGCTCAGGATAGGTTCAGGCTTAGTGTCTTTTGAAGATCATAAGGAGTCGTCTGTTCCATACCTGTCCCCCAGCTTCAGTTCTGGGTGCTGTCTGTCTATAGATGCATATATACATCCTCCTTTGACTTCCTGTTTACATGCACTTACTATAAGTGGTGTCGGCCCCTCTAGAGATTGCTCTTATACAGCTGAACATCAACCACACGGGGCCAGAAGAGGTGCTTTGCTGTGATATACGCATGACACACTAAATTACACCTGTGGGAACTACACTTCCAAGTAACTACATATCTTGGAAATTTTGATGAAGAACTATTTACTTGTACATTATCATATTGAATGTTTTTGATGGTTATCTATATGCTATTTTTTTTTTGCAAGTGACATACAGAGAATAAACTGATATCAAGATGACCAGTGAGGAATGTTTTTGTGTTCTCTAAGAAGGACACGTGCTTTTCTTGAGCAAAGAAGGGAACAGATTTTAGATATTCAAGAGAAGAGATGAGTAGCTTTCTAGTTTGCTTTTTGTTGATGAAATAAACACTACAACCAAAGCAACTGGAGGGGCAAGGATTTACTTCAGTTAGAACTCTGCAGTTCATCACAGAAGGAAGTCAGGGCAGGATCTCAAGACAAGAACCTGGAGGCAAAAGTGAAGAATGCTTACTGGTTTGCTTCCGGTCTTGTTCAGCTACCTTCTTATGCTTCCTGTCTGGGGGTGGCACCTCATACAGTGGGCTGGTCTCTATGACAGCAATCAGTAATATTCCTTTCAGATTCAACTTCTCAACATTCAATTCAAGATATAATGCCTTAATCAAGAGTCCCCCTTCTTCGATAAGCGTAGGTTTGGCTCAATCACAAAAATCAGCCAGCACAGTCACAGCTTATGCTACACTAGAAGGGAAAAAGAAGTTGAAATAGATAATAATAATAATGATAAAAAGACAGTGGCTTGAAAATAGAAAAAAAAACTAGGAGAGACAGTTTAAGCAAAGAGCGTAAACTTAATGTTTAAATGCAGCACATAGACAATACATCATGGGAGTACAAAGCTCGGGTTGGAGGTGATGTTTAAAAAGTGAGGCAATCAAGATGGGAAGTGCCACTGTGAGGAGACAGACAGACGTCCGGGAAATAGCAAGGAAACAGTGACGCTTAAGAATCGCTCCAAGCAAAAGAGGGTCATTAGAAACTGGGTAGCTAAATCCAGAGTATTTTGTCAATCAGAAAAGAAGGCATTCTAAAGTAAGAAAAAGCACTGTTGGTAAAAGAAAGAAGTGGCCTCTACGGAAAGCTCTTGCAGTGAGTCCCAGTAACTGAAAAATACCCTTGGAAATCAATAGTGGTTGCAGCATGGGCAATTTTGCAATGTAAGATACAATGTATCTTATATATATAACAATGTATATATAATATATAGCATATATATATATATGCATCTAACATAATACATTTAGTAGTATGTACTCAGACAAAATAGTGATGGTAACAATAACAATGATTTAAATGGTGTGGCCCATTCTGCAAGACATTCCACTCACTGAGACTCTGTTCTTAGGTTTAGCAATAAACATCACGAGGGTTCAGGATTTCATCATTTTCCAATCAGTTTGATTCTACAGTAGTTCTGTAAGCTGAGAATCTTGGCATGCTCTCTAATTCTAGCATTGCAGAATATGGCATTCTTTGGTCCACCTCTATGCAACAGGTCTGGCAAAAATGAAGATATTCTAAAGAGACACCTTTACCTCTCAGTCTGACTACCAGGGCCCTTGAAAGAATAGACTCCAAAGAAATGGGGATTTCCCCAGGAATCTCCTGCTGAGAGAAGGAAAAAGTGCCAGCCAGCCACAGGAGGGACTTTTCTCCTTGGGAGATTTCACACAGTTCTAACCTATCAGGCCACTTTACAGGATGAGATTGTAGCTTAGAGGATGCTGGGCCAGTGGTGGGCAGAACTGGGGCTGTTTAGTCTCGCACCCTTAGCCCTTTAAACGTTAACATGCTTTCAGGGCCAGGAAGGTGGACTTGAGAGGTTCCCTGGATCTCTTGTCCTTCTTCCCATATTGAGGAAATCTCCTTTCTGTGTTTCACTTTTTTTTTTTTTGTCCATATTATTTTTATTTACACAAGCTTGCTTAAATACTCAAAAATTTACAACCTTCATTTATGGTATCTTGATGCTAACTGTGGAACATACCATCCAAGTGTGTACACCCAGTTTACACTGCAATACATAATACCCATGAATAGGTGGATGCCTCCTTTTACCTGGTTGAGGGTCTGTGGCCAAACCTGCCTTGGGCACACGTTATGACCCGCCCCACCCCCTGAGTTTGGTAACTACTGATGTAGGCCTCTCAGCGTAATTGCTGACTGACTAGATGTTCAACCAAACAAGAAAACTAAAAGCAACATGAAGCAAATACTGCCGTCCAGGATTAGTTAGTAGATGAGCCGGCTTTACACAAACACAGCAGAGCAGCCTTCAGTGAAGGTTCGTACACAGATTTATAACAAATCCCCTTGCTGAGGTCTTTGCTTTGTGTGTGAACTTAAAGTCTTAATTACTGTATACATTTATAACCCATTTAATTTACAAATGGTGATGCTTAAAGCATCTTTAATGGTGTTGGAGAGACATCACCAAACAATTTGGAACAATGAGAATAAAAATACAAAACAGCAGTAAAACTGGGGGGGGGTGTAAATGCCAAAAAACAAGCAAAAGAACTATTATTCCCGAAGTAAGTTCTCTTCCCCTTGCTCCTGACTCTATTGTTTACAGGAGGGGAATGGAGTTGTCCCGAACAATCCTGACCTACAGGGCGCCCAGAGGTGTCTATCACAGTGTCTGTCGTGTCTCCCCTACCCTGTATTCTGAAATCAGGAAAGCACAGAAAGAGCTGCATGACAACAGAGCAGGCAGTAGTCTTCAGAGCCACACCCTTCCAGACTCTAGCAACTGGAACTCAATGGATCGCTTGCTTTGTTTCCCATCAAAAGCATAGGGCAGTTAATCACTCAGGGATCGCCTAATCCCAGAAGGAGAACATGGACGGCAGGTTCGCAAAGGAGTCTGCTTTGCCCTATTGATTCCCCAATGGTGGATTCACTAAAAGGGACAAACAATAGAAACTACTGAATATTCATGAGGGGAACATATTGTAATGTTGAAAGTGAGCTTTATATTAATTTCCTTAAAAGAAAAATCTGAATGGTGGTTAGTAGCCAAAAGAGTAAAAAATGGAGGTCATATTATACATTTTTATACTTATTATTAAATAAGGAGTGAAGAGTGAGAGAGCGAATGACTAATTCTGAGTATGGAAAAATGTTATAATGCTGTTCCTATGGGGACAATTGGGATCAAATAAGCTGAATATATTAAAAACATGAGAGTAGCGAAGGGGAAGAACTTGTTGATGACAAACTATTTAGTCTAACAAAGGGTAAAGAGAAAGAAATCCCAGAGGACTATAAAAAGTAATCATTGATGAACACAATAGCAGCTAAATTCAACACAGACGAGTACCATGGAAAAATATAACCAGAAGAAAATTAGATACTTTACATATGCCAAATGTTTCCTAATGGCTTGTACCCTTCCTGCACAAGCCTTCAAAGTTTGTACCTTTCCCCAGTTTTGCTTTTTTTTTTTTGGTTTGAGTCGCAAATACTTGATGGAAAATTCCAGAAGTAAACAACTAAGGAGTTGTAACTACTCATTATAACTACATATTGTGTACTTGTTCTGCTTTGCTGTTGTTGGCCGTTGCTGATCTACTGTACCAGTTGGTGAGCAAAGCTTTGTCCCAGGTCTAAACACCCCAGACTGAGCAACATGACTAGGGCTTGACATTATCTACGGTTGCGGGCATTACCAGGTTTCCCAGGGTTCTGAGCAAATAACGTGGACTAGCGAATGCCCTTTGTGGTCAATTCTATGAAAGCAACTGCTTTTCAAGTACACTTGTTGAAAGAATGGATGAAATATTTGTAGAATAAATGGAAAAGAGAAGCTATACTGGGGTTTGGTAACATTCTAATAAATTATTTGTGGGTTCCTAGTTTATGACAAAAATGGAGGAGGCGTTTTACACTGATTTACAGAATTTCCAAATGAAATGATTGCTCCTATTAGTTTTCTTCTTGTTCCCAAGGAGATATCAATACACACACACACACACACACACACACACACACACACACACACACTGGCACAATGGTTAAGAGAAGAAGAGAGGATTCCTTGGGGAGAAAATTTGTACAGATGAAGAGAAAGAAGCTATGGAAAGAAGAGTTACAGGGTTTTCAGTTTCCCCAAATAATACCTTTCCTTCAGCTTGGGACTTACCAAGGCAGCAAACACAAACACAGCTGTACCTCAAACCGCATCCTTCCTGTTCTTCTGCTTGTGTTCAGTGTCCCTACAAATACGCTCACACAGTCCTGGATAGTTAGGTTGATGTTAAGCTCTTCCTGAGGCTTTGTGAATGGGGAAAGTAGAAAAGGCCACAGATTTCTGAACATACAGAAGAGGGAGGAGCTAAAAGATACGCATCTTCATTAAGGAAGCAATTAAAGTTATGTGTTTATGCTATAACAAGAGGGATATGATATCTCAAACCACTATAACAGAAATATAAACATACTTCCTTTATCTCCAAGCACTGTAATTGAAGTATTATTCAGATATAACTGATACCCAAGGCAATCAACTAATGAAGAGAAAGTGCATTTTGACTCTAATTTGGGAGGTTTTGTCCATGAGCAAACTGGTTCTTTGGTTTGGTTTGTGCAGGTAGTATGTCATGTCAAGAACTAAGCGGAAAGCCGCTCACCTTCTCTGGGATAAGAAGAAAAATGTCTAGGGCTGAAGGCTTTTGATCCTTGTCAAGGGCAGCTCCCCTAATGGCCTAAGGCTTTCTTAAGGGTTTCTGTCAACTTCCAATCCAGCCATCCTTGGCAAACATGAGACACATGGACCTTTGGGGACCAGGGAAGGTACAACCTAAGTAAACACAGACAAGGATGATGATGGTATTGACACTTTCTGTAGTAATTGGGGCGGCGGGGCTGCATTCCCAGCACCCCAGCCACCTGCTCGGCTAGCTTATGCCCCAAAATAATTACACAGACACTGTATTCTTTTAAGCACTGCTTGGCCCTTTAGCTCTAGCACTTACAGGCTAATTCTCACATCCCGATCAACCCATCTCTAATAATCTGTGAGAACCGGTCTTACCGGGAAGATTCTAGCCTAGTCCATCCTGGGTTGGAGCTTCATGCCGTGTGTCTGCCCCGGAGCGGGGCATGGCTCATCCCGGGAGCGGGGCATGGCATCTCTCTCAGGTGTCTGCTCTGGAGAGGAGAGATGTCGAGACTCTGACCTACTTCCTCTTCCTCCCAGCATTTTGTTCTGTTTACTCCACCCACCAGGGCCAAGCAGTTTCTTTATTGGCCAATGACCTTCCTCCATCAACTTTCTGACTCCGTTCAATCAACATCAGTAATTGTGTGTGTGTGTGGAGAGAGTGGCAGGTGCTACATTTAGACTGATTTATTGTCCATACCAGTTTTACTCTTCTTTGCCTTTAGGTAGAATTGTGCTAAAAGAAAAACAAAACAAAACAAAACAAAAACAAAATAAAAAACAAAAAACAAACCGACAAATAGATTATTTTTGATTGCAGTTGCAACTATAAATTAGCACATGGCAGAGTTCATGAAACGCAAAATAACGGGAAGGCATCTGCAGTAGCCCCTTCTCTTGGGATCTGACACTAAACACTCACTAGGTGAGCCTAAGGACTACCAGCGGTACCCGTCATTTCAGTCACTGGACTTTTTAGCATTACATAAATATTTCCATGTCTCTGTACTTTTCAAATTGGTCACTCATCTCTGAATGTGATTTTTAGCTCTTAGAGAAGTTTGAAATAAAGGAAGGAATAAGGAAGAAATAAAGGATAAAACACAAAAAGGGCTTGATGGGACTTGCACACAGAAACAGAAATTATCATCTACAACTCACATATCCAGTTTGATCTGTAAAGGACAATGCATAGTCTAAATTGATGATATCAGTGCAAAAATCTAGAGGAAGTTATTGCCCATTACTTATTTCAAATTTTTGGGTCTGGTTGTATTTCAGATATAAGATATTTTCGTACTTAATTAATCATTTTTAGTTTTATAGACAAAATTTAACATGGAATTTTTCTAATTGCACCATAATATATTTATAATATACGTATGACATTTCTTCAAAAATCTCAATCTACCATTTTAATCTTAAATTGAAAATTTTAACGAATGTAATACTCTCAGTTTTTGTTTGCTTATTTGTTTTGTTTTGCTTTGTTTTAAAGATGGCTTTTTGAAGACAGGGAGTTTTAGCCCTGAGCTGGGAGAAAGTAAGCACAGAAGACAGAGTAGCAGACGAAAGGCTCCGGGGAAAACATAAAAGATCCCGATGATGTTTTATGTGTGTAAAGACCCACGTGAGTCATCAGCCCATCATAGCCCTTCCTGGTAGACCTCCCTGCTTGCTTTCTTCCCCAAGACTGATAAAAGGTGAGACTGTTATTAGGTAACAGTTTGTCGAAGAAAAATATCATGCTGCCTGAGGAATCTGAGTTTCTAGATAAGAAGAAAATTGCTGAGATACTTTGCCTAGTCCATCCCACATGCTCCATAAATTTTGTTTCCATAGAACAACAGGAAAAGGTAAAGGAATCCTAAGAATGGCTCATCATCTCTATAGAAAATGCCTGCTTTTAATCCTCAGGATTCCAAAACATTAGGAGAATTTTACCAACACGTCTCGACAGATCTAGAGAATGTCCCTGGAAGAAAGACAGGAGCCAGATCCGATGAAATGATCTTCATGATATAAGGAATTGAATGCAGCTTCCCTAATGCTGGATTTCCAAGGTTCTCTCCATTCTGAGCTTGCTTGCATCTGAGGAACAATAAGGTTCGGTGATTGGAATTTTGAAGCCTTGTAAGATGCTCACACAACTTCTCATTATTTTGGTTTTTAAGCCTTGAGACCAAACTCCTATAATTCAAAGCCAGCTTAAGTCTTCAAATTAACATTTGCTACCAATTAGTTCATAACGAGTGTTTGTCTGAAACATTTAATGACCATAAGAAATCTTTCAAAACTGAAGAACTTTTATGTTTGAGACTTACGTTCCCCTCCCCAACTTCTTACTGCAAAGAGTTTGATCACCCAAAGAGTTCATAAGGTTTTTTAACAAGAAGAGTTGGCTCTCAAACAGGATGACAAACAGGGCCCTTTCCCCTCTTCAGCGCCAGGCATAGGAAATCCTTCCAACAAAGCATAGATCTCAATTGCTTGTTTTGTACTAAAACCTCACACTAATCCCATTGCCTTCAATAGAAAGTCCTTGTATGGACTGAGTGTGGAAGACCATTCATAGAGCCACTGAGAGAAGGAAGTGCCTCTTTATTTCATCGTTAAATCCAGTTTTCTTAACTTTTTTTCTTTCTTTCTTTCTTATTTTTTTTTCTGGTCTAATTAGTACCTCAAAGAATCCTTCCTAACTTTATTGGGAGCACTTCTAAAGTTTCACTATTAAAAGCACTGTTTACTTTAAGTTTTTCTGTTCTTGGTTAAAAATTTTTTTTAATCACAAACGAGTACTTTTATTGAATGCTAGATAGCACACTTTTACAAGGTTGTAGGATTTTTCCATCTTATTCTGTCCATGGATCTTATACTAATGGCACTCTAAATTAAAATCATACTTGCATTATGTGGGACGCTCACTTGGTCATATTTTCTTGAAATACATCTAAATTTTATATAGCACTATTTTGTGTAGAATTTTCACACCAAAGTTAACATTTAATTCTCTCTTGAATACTATTTCTCACTGAAATAGTTGAGTACTCTCAGAAACAAATTGAACTACCCTTTCTATTTTCCATGTATATATTCAAAATTATTGACTTGAAGTTAGTTGTAAAATTCACTCATATTTTTTATCAGTAATCAAATTCTCTTTATCATGTACCATGTCTATTGGCTTTCATTAATTTATCTTTAATCAACACTTTCAAAAATGTCTTTAGTCTTTTAAAAGGTCAAGCATACAAAATAAACTCTTGTTACTTTGTACTCTCCCTTATGAATTTCCACTTTTGCTTTCTTCTTATTACTTGTGAGTTCACTCAGTCTAACTGCTCTAGATTCAGAGTTGAATGTCATGTCATTGTTTTCCATTCCCCAAATATATTGATTTAATCCCATACGCATTTGAAGGAATATTTATATGTATCTCACAAATTTTATTTTGTACTGATTGCACTATTTTAAATTTATTACCTTTTAACTTATGTCGTATCTGGAAATCTTAAAACCATTTATCAGAGTTGTTTATTTTTTTAAATAGCCTTTGTGATAATAATAAATTTAAATGATCCATTTCAACGTCTTTTTGTGAACTACCTAAAAGTTTATGATAGCCGTACATTCTTGGTGGTTCCTTATATCTCACATTACATCTGTTTTTGTAAAAGCATTATTCTTACAAGTAAGTATTCTTTTTATTATTTTTTTAAGATCCCTGTTGATTATTGGCTTATCCTGACAACACTGAGTGGTGGAGGTCAGTGGGAAAGGGGAAGAGGGGTGGAACAGCTCTTCCGCAGCAGCCTGGCTTTGTACTTTCTTATCTAGCAGATAGTCAAAGCTAACAGTGCTATTTCAACCTGAGATTCTGGATGTCTTGCTTGAAGCTCCCATGCAGCTGACCATGCATTCCTTTTCCTGGTTTTATGGGGCCTCCCACAGCCTCTGCATTTACTGGCAATGGGGACCACACAAAACATAATATTATTGTCCTCTAGTTTGTTTTTTTTTTCCCTGTAAGGTAGTTTTCTGGAGTAGGAGTTAAAATGGTCATTGTTCTACTTTATCCATATGATCTATATGTGCTACAAGAGAAATATGCATAAGACCTAGACTTCTAACTCAAATTCTGGGTTTTGGAAACACACTGTGAAATAAGACATGCCTTTCTGATATTTATCATTTTATTGTCCTAATTCCTTTGCTCATTATTATTTCTTGAAATTTATTTTAGGTGAGATTATTTTTCATGTTGAAGTATACTCTTTAACAGTTATTTCAGTAGGATACATTTTACTAATAAACTTTTATTCTTTATTTATTTAAGAAATTTTTCCTTGCCATATTTCAATTAGATACATGTACGTATTTATGAAACTATGTGACTTATTTCAGTTGTCAGCTAAATACTTTGAATGGATAGTCAACTAGAAAATAAAAGAGGACCTATCATACAAAACTGACTTTATGAAAGAACACTTAAAGCGTATTTCAAATAGAATTAACTCTAGTATACTTCTAATGAATTTCTAAAAGTTAAAACAAACTAAGAATGGCCAAAGGTGCGTCTAACAAGATAGCCCAATGGATAAAGGTGTTTTTGGACTAGAGAGAAGGCCAGAGCTGGTGTCTGAAACTTACGTAATGGAAGGGAAGAACTGATTGTTGGATGCTGTCCTCTGACCTGAGCAGCACACATGCTTCATGGTGAGTGTGAAAACGCACACACACAAACACACACCAAATATAACAACAACAATAATGATAATAATCATCATCATAGCAGCAGCAACAAAAAACATGGCCAGCAAGATTATGGCCAGAATGAGGAACATTAAATCACTTTGTCTGCTTATGTCTGGATTTATTTTTACTGTTCAGCTGGTTTGGTACAGTTTCTGTGGATTAATCAGTTAATTCAGCTTGTACATTTGCTCAGTGTATTTAACTTTATGGAGAGCCTTTCATTTCAAAAAGATAAAAAAGGAGGGCTAAGGCTGGAAACTCAGTAGTGGAACTCCTGTTTAATATGCACAGAATCTGGACCTCAATACTTGGTATCTTCTTCTACCCTAAAAAGACCAGAACTCAAACTGTGCAGGCTAGAAATCTTAGAAGGATTCGGATATTTGGTAGAAAGGGTATCAGGTAGTTGGGGGGCATAAAAGACATAGTTACAGTGGAAAGAAACAAAACTATGAGTTCAAATGAAATGTAAAAAAAATAAAGCGTGCTAAAATCTGTACAGTAGAAAAAAGCACACTGATATATAAATCAAAATGCCAGACAATCTGAAGTGAATGCCCCAACAGAAATGACAGTGTAATTTAAAAGGTCATTTGATCTATCAAGTTATAAAGGATGGAGATTTGAATAATTACCAAGTCAAGGCACCTTCAGCACACAATAAAAATTATTGTTCTTCTTTAAAACAAAATTAGGAGACCTACCATGTGGCTCAGGTGTAGAGTGCGTTCCTAACAGGTGCAAAACTCTGTGTTGGACCACAGTATCACTAAATAAATAAAATAAAATAAAATGAAACAGAGAATCAGATAAATGTCCATGTTGCTCTCATTTTACTCTCATGCTCTTTTTTTAATTTATCAAAGTAATATTGATGATAAATAAGTTATATAAAATAACCTAAATTAGCAATGAAACTGCTCAAACAGTCCTGATTTCTTTTCCATGTGATAGTCCAAATTTGAAAGTTATATGTAATCATGTTTAAATATTTCTATTATATCATAGAAGATATAGATAGGTTTGTTTTTTCTTACATATGATTTCCTTTATCTTGTGTGTGATCTATACATATATATATACATATATATATATATATATACACACACACACACACACACACACACACACACAGTTATTAGAGATCCTCAGAACTGTGTCTTTAGGTAGGTTTGCCTTTGAGCAAACATTATAACATATATTTATCCTGATTTAAATGTATGTGATGCTACCAGATTTAATTCATACACTGTTAGGGTCTATGAGATTTCCAACAATGACTAGAATGCTATTGTATTATAGGTTGAGTTGGTTCAATTTATTTGTTTCTTTTTTTTTTTTTTTTTTTTTTCCGAGGCAGGGTTTCTCCGTAGCTTTTTGTTCCTGTCCTGGAACTAGCTCTTGTAGACCAGGCTGGTCTCGAACTCACAGAGATCCGCCTGCCTCTGCCTCCCGAGTGCTGGGATTAAAGGCGTGCGCCACCACCGCCCGGCGAGTTGGTTCAATTTAATATGAACACGGCTCTGGTATGTGATGTCCAGAGAGATGTTGAACTATTGCTTCTGGGTGTGCCCGTGAGGGTCTCTGGAAAAAAACAGCCTCTCAATTGGTGGACTAGGAAATGGAGATGACATTCCTCATTCTGTGTATGCAGGATCTTATCAGCCAAGGGCACGAATAATAAAAAAAGCTGACAATAGGAAAATTCATTCCTTGTATAGTGGTATTTCTGGTACTTAGGAATTTGGAGCAGACTTGATTGAACTATATCTCCAGCTGTCTAGTTTTAGATATTGAAAAAGTAGGAACAGATAAGTCTGTTTCTATTCCACAGACTTATAAAGTCTGTTCCTATAGAGAACTCTGACTCATACACAAGCCTTTAGTAGGGACTTAACAAAATAAGGACAGTAACTGGGCTATGTACCCAGGTCTCTATCAGCTCTATTAAAATCTTGTAACTATTGCTTACCTGTTAGCTGTATAAGTTTAGGAAATTTGCCCGGTCTTTCTGTGTATTAATGTTTTTCATCTATAAAATGGGAAAACAGAGCAGCTACCTCATGTAGTTGTTTTGTAGGCTAACTAGTGTCTGAGTCACTGTAATCCCTCAAACTCATTGGTTGTTATCAATATTACTAATTATATCTTCTATTTTTTTTTTTATTAAAAATTTCCACCTCCTCCCCGCCTCCCTTTTCTCTCCCCCTCCCCCCACTCCCCTCTCCAGTCCTAAGAGCAGTCAGGGTTCCCTGCTCTTTGGGAAGTCCAAGGTCCTCCCCGCTCCATCCTGGTCTAGGAAGGTGAGCATCCAAACTGGCTAGGCTCCCACAAAGCCGGAACATGAAGTAGAATCAAAACCCAGTGCCATTGTCCTTGGCTTCTCATCAGCCCTCATTGTCCGCCATGTTCAGAGAGTCCGGTTTTATCCCATGCTATTTCAGTCCCAGTCCAGCTTGCCTTGGTGAGCTCAGCCCCACCATCTCAGTGGGTGGGTGCACCCCTCGCGGTCCTGACTTCCTTGCTCATGTTCTCTCTTCTTCTGCTCCTCATTTGGACCTTGGGAGCTCAGTCCAGTGCTCCAATGTGGGTCTCTGTCTCTATCTCCATCCATCGCCAGATGAAAAAGGTTCTATGGTGATATGCAAGATATTCATTAGTATGGCTATAGGATTGGGCCATTTCAGGCTCTCTCTCCTCAGTTGCCTAAGGACCTAGCTGGGGACATCTCTCTGGACCCCTGGGAACCCCTCTAGAGTCAAGACTCTTGCCAACCCTAAAATGGCTCTGTTAATTAAGATATATACTTCCCTGCTCTCATATCCACCCTTCCTTTATTCCAACCATCCCATTCTCCCAAGCTCTCCTCGCCCTCCCCTTCTCACTTTTCTCTACTCATCTCCCCTTTCCCCCATCCCACCCCACCCCCCAGTTCCCAATTTTTGCCCAGCAATCTTGTCTACTTCCAACATCCAGGAGGATAACTATATAGTTTCATAGCATCTATGAATAAATAATAATATTTATCACCTGTATCTATTAATCAGATTCAAAGAAATTGTTTCTTTATGAAAAATAGTGGATTTGGGGTAAAGAGCTCATGCTTTACAGCTCTCCTCTCTCATCTTTTCCCACATACCATTTGATCTTTTAGCATCCTTTGTTTCTGAGACAAAAATCAACTGCTAATTGTGTATATTCCTCTCTTTTCCAGCTTACATTAGAAATACATTGGCTAGATGGGTGAGTTTGATTCTATTCTGTGTTTTGTAATCCTTTGTTATTTTCTTCAGTGATTTTTTTTTCTCTACCCTGTAGGTTTATGATTTTTTTTTTTTTGACGTTGACTTCATCCTTTTTATTTCTCCTGCTGCTTCAAGTGTGCTTTTGGACCCCATCAAGTGGACTGTTGCCTTTCTAAATGTACTAGTCTATTTTCTGTTGTCAAAACAGAATACTTGATGTTGGGTACTTTATAAAGAAAGCAAACTTATTTTGTCAGCCGTTCTTTAAACTAAAGGTCCGGTGACAGGTGGCCTCATCTCTTTGGCTCCTGCTGAGGGCTTCAGGGCAGATGACATCACAGTGACTAAAACAAATGCAAAAATATCACACGATGAGAAGAAAGGCTGAAATAACCCGGGCTTAGGGTAATTCTTTTCCTAATAGCTCACTCTTCTTTCATGAGCACCACAATTCAGAGGGCTGGCATCTTCACTGGGCTAAGCCTTGTCTACTAATCGCCACCTCTGCAAGGTTCCAACAAATACCAACAGTTTATCAGGAACACGTTTTCAACGTAGGGATCTTTTCAGAAAACCCAAACTACACAAAAGTCACCCCAAATCATACTTTCACATATCCTATCCATCTACTGAAATTCTCCTATCTTTTAAATCCTTGCTAGCTAAGTTGTCTTAATTTTTTACTATGATTATTGTGTGATTATATTCATAAAATTTCAATCGCATTCTTTGCCTAGTAAGTTTAACATCTTAGACAACCAAAAGCTGGAAGAGGTTTTCATTTCTAATAATATGGTAATTCACATTTCTTGTTTTGTTTATATCTTTCGATATTTTGGTTGAAATACTTTGCTCATTTATTTATTTATTGAGATAAGGTTTCACTTTGCTGCTGAAGTTGGATTTCCTTTTTTATTACTTTTTATTTTTGAGGTTGTAATATAGTTACATCATTCCCCCACTTCCCTTTTATCCCTCCAAACCCTCACATATAATATACTATCCTTTGTTCTTTTAAAAATTCATGGCCTTCTTTTTTATTAACTGTTGTTAAATGAATATATACATTCTTAGATACAACCTGTTTAGTCTGTATGGTGTTACTTATATATGCCTGTTTTCAGGGCTGATCCTTTGGTACTGGATAATAGTTGGTGTGCTCTTACCCGGGAAGACTGTTTCTTCTACTCTCAGTACTCCTCAGTTGCTATCTTTCTTTGTATTTTGCCTGTATGTATTTTTGTGCACCTGGTGCCCACATGGATCAGAAGAGGGAGCTGGATGCATTGGGAGTGGGTATTCAGGTCATTGTGATCCACCATTTAGATGCTGAGAACCAAACCTGAGTCTTCTGCAGGAGCAGTAAACATCCTTGACTGTTGAGCCATCTCTCCACATAGACCCCGCCCCTAAGGTTTATATCCTGAGGATAGACAAAGAAAAAAAAAAAAAGGAAATGGGAGAACACAGGAGAGGGCAAAGGGAGAGGAAAAAAGAGAGGAAGGAAGGATTTAAAGTCTATAATCTTCATTTCTATATGGTCACAAACCTAGTGACCTAAAATCTTCCATTGGACTGTCCATCTCTTAAAATTTCACTGCTACCACATAGGACCCTGCTGAGGAAGGAGCCTTTACTCTAACAAATCATCCTGTCTTTTTTAGACATTGGGATTCGACACAAATCAGTAAACCCTAGCAATTACTGCTTCTTTTTTTCAGCGGCGGGGTAGGGTGGGGGTGGGCATTTGAAACATTTTCTGTGTGTAGCTTTGGAACTGTCCTGGAACTTGTTCTCTAGTCCAGGCTGGCCTTGAACTCACAAAGCTCTACCTGCCTCTGCCTCTTAAGTGCTGGGATTAACAGTTTGAGCCTCCTCTGCCCAAAACCTGCTTCCTTTTGTTGGTGGTATTTTAGTAGCTTGCTTGGTGTTACTCAAGAGCAAGCAAGCAGAATCTGGTTTCCCTTGATGTGTGTGCTCACAGTTTATTCAAATGCAATATTTTGCTCAGTTTCCTCTCTCTCTCTCTCTCTCTCTCTCTCTCTCTCTGTCTCTGTCTCTCTCTCTCTTGCTTTCTCTCTCTGTGTGTGTGTGTGTTGTGTGTGTGTGTGTGTGTGTGTGTGTGTGTGTGTGTGTAGAGGTTAACCCCAGCACTGGGGTGAGGCCTGTGCTCAGCTAGCTTCTTCTTTAGGACTTTCCATGTGCTGATGAGCTATGGGCAGCAGAGCAACACCCACTGCTCAGGTAGCTGTGAACTGTCTTGCCTTTTATTTTCTGAAAGGCTATTGTGACTTTTCTTGCATAAATGCATGGTTTTCATTATTTGCTTGTTTTTAAATCATTTTTTATTCTGTCAAATTTTATGTAGTCCATTCATAGTATCTCTGAATAAACTTCTGGTTAGTCCACTACTGTCCCCTAAGGTATCTACAGCTTCAGGCTGGTAAAGATGCTGGCATCCAGTTTCTTTCTTTCTTTGTAACATAGTTTTCATCGTATTTTATTTTTAAGATTATAGTATAATTACAAAACTTCTTCCTTCCCTCTCCTTTTTCCAAACCTTACCATATATCCCACTTCTCATTCTCCCTTAGATTCATGGCCTCTTTTTATATTAATTGTTTTGCATGCAGATAAATATCATACATCTACATATACACATATATTATAGACATACATGTACCTATATATTGCATACACATATGCATATTCCAAAATATAATCTGCTCAGTCCATATAATGCTATGTGTATGTATGTTTTCAGGGCTGACATTTAACTCTGGATAATCAAGGGAGTGCATGTTTTTTTCCTGGAAAAGATCACCTCTCCTGCTCTCAGCTTTCCTCAGTTCTTTATGTAAGGTTGAGGCCTCTTGGGCTTTTCCAGTCCACTTTGGCATGTTTTGATAGAATTCACCTCTCCATTCTCCCCTTACCTTTGAATCTATGTTTCTAATAACTTTTTACTACTGCTAGTGGTCGTATTATGTCAAAACCACCAGTTTTTCAAACTGCAGAATTCCAGGCAAGAAAGATCCAGAATCTTGCTCCCATTAACCAAAGTTCTAGCCCAACATATTTTGCAGGCATTTTACTAAGCCATCCATACCATAGCCTAAAGTTCAAAATCCTGATTACTTTAATATAATGATTGCTATACTATTACTATTAAATACTCTCTATTTTTATGCAAAATGTAATCAGATCCTAAATTTTAAGGGTTTTACAAATACGGCTGCTTGTTGTTTTTCGTGATTTTAAAATATTTTTGCACATGCATTTATTTATACGTTTTATTTATGCATTTTTGCTTTTGTTGTTAGCTACTTGTTTTGTGTCATGAGCGCATGTGTGCATGCATATCCCATAGTGCACTTGTAGAAATCGGGAGAAAACTTGCCAATGTCCGTTCTCTTCCTGTACCTCGAGGGTCTGGTGTGTTGAATTCAAGCCAGGCATGGCAACAGGTATATTTAACCACTGGACAGAACTGAAGGCCCTCGTTGTGGTTTTTGAACTCTGGAGCAAATGTTTTCTTTCTCTTCTCCCATGAGTTGTTAATTGGGTCTTCGGAAACGCAGTGACAATGGCCAGGCTAACAGGAGATGAGATACTAAAGTTTAGTATCTGTACATGGGTGACACACGGTACTCATTAACCCATCGAGACTGAGAAGTGTGGACATCCTTCTTCATGGGCAGAAAGGAGGCAGAGGCTGGAGGCGATTTTAGTAAATGATTTTTAGTGGGGATGAATGAGTCCAAAGACTAGACAGCGAGGAGGGGCAAAGGTTACCGGAGATTCGGCGTGGGGCTTTACTTTCAGGCTCTTTTGTGGGAACCGCTACTATTTGATGAGCATCTAAAGAGGAGGCTCGTGATCACTGCAGGCTTCTGGAAGGATTTAGTCAGGGAAGGGGACTTCAGAGGTGTCCTTCCTGGGCTTTGGGAGAGATTGTGTTCCAGGTGAGAGAGTCAAAGAGATCTTAAGCCTGCTTTTCTAGTTCAAAGCTCCCGGTTGATTAAATGTCACACCGGGAGCCCTTGCAAGCCTCAGCACAGCATCTCTCTCCATGAAACGCTAGCTCTAGACCGTTCTCAAGATGACAAAAGAGCTCTTTCTTTATAGGGTGGAGACAGTTTTGAAGGACATGGAGGAAAATTAGAAATTGTACATACAGCTGTCAGAGAGCGCTGAGAGCTATTAGCGTTCTGGAAGGACTTTTGAACTCGGAGATTTAAGTGACCTAAATTGAATCTTAATTGCTCTTCCTCCGGAGCAAGACAGTGACCTCCCAGGTGGGTGGTGGTTCTCTATAATGAGACAGTAAGGTAAAACTGACCGCTCCTTTCAGAAAAACATCCTGTTTTGGTTTTTCGCTGCCCCAGGCAGTGGCAATGCTCAAGTGGGTAAATTTGTTTCTGAGGGTATTTAATTTGAAAGTTCATTCTCGTTTGCCTTTGAACACACACACACACACACACACACACACACACACACACACAACTTTCTTTCCATGAGTACATAGGGCTGATGGCGAAAAGAGAGCTAACAGATGGTAAAACTCTCTCAGCACGGACTTAGCCACTTCTGACTGGTAGATTTTAAATGCTGGCATTTTCCAGCTCCTGAGGTGGGATAGTTTGGCCCTGGCATAGCGGAGCTGGCTGCTGGAAATAGCCTAAACACCATTAAGCGATTCTCTGATGTAAGAGGAATTTCCCTTGAGTACCTACACCATGAAAATGATTTTATGGTTCTATAGTACCTTAATTGCCTTCGACAGAGGGAGGGGTTTCTGGGTTAGTGAACAGTTTAAGTCTACATGAAGCGTTCCAGGCAGTTGTTGTGTTCATTTCCGTGTTTGCCGTGCAGGGCCTGTTGGCTGACTCTTACCAATGCAGGTAAGGTCTCAGGGAGGGCGTAGATAAATTGAGTCATTACACATTTGCTTACAACGAATGCACTTATGGTTTGAACCAAATGACTATTTTACACTATTTGGGGAGTCGTTTGCAATGTTTGATAGTAACTAAATTTTTATTTTAAAGAATCAGAAACCTTAAAAATCCATTAAGATGGCTTTTCATAACAGGGCCGAATTGCCCAAGATCTTCGAAGACATCTGGCACCCTCTCCTTTTATAAGTCACCCTTGACAGATGGCACTTCAGCCCTCACACAAAGGTTCCCATAAAGAGCCAACTCACCACACTTGTGGTCACCAACTCCACTTTTAATACCACCATGCAGTTCTAGGACTATCTTTGTGATACAGAGACCACACTGAAAATAGAGGCATTTTTAATTGCACTGGTTAAATACCTATTGAGGAGCATATGGTTAGTCTACGTCAAATTCTGGATTCATTTTCTTGCGCTCTTTAGTTTCAGAGAGATTAAACAATATCATGGTTTAGGAAGAGAGACTTAGATCTGTCCCTTTGTTGGCTGTATGACAACTGTCTTATCTTTTATTTCAAAGATTTATATTTGAAAGTTATTAATGGCACCAACATTTACTGTTTGTTAGTTCTTAGACATCGCTTCACACTCCATTTGTTCCAAAGTCTATGAGCTTTAAATAGTTTAACTATTTTGTCTTCACAATCACCTTAGTGGAGTATCATGATCACAGAAACAGGAAGCATCAGCTGTTGAACAACCCTGTCCATTGTCAAGGTTCACTGCAGGCAGAGGAGCAGGAGACACACGGCCAAATACATCTAGATCACAGAGTTCCAGGACTATAGGCACAAAGCCTTCCTTTGCAATGTATAATGTATTTTGTACTTTTGGTCATATGTGTGTGTGTGTGTGAATGTGTAACTTTATTACACACACACACACATATATTTATATATATGTTCTTAAATTTCCTTTTCCTATCATTGTATCTTTTTTCATAAATGGTGCTTATTCTGATGTTTCATCTAGTTACAATAATTTTTTAAATGAGTGAGCAATAACTAATATTGACTGAGGACCTACTACATATCCATTAGTTACTTCAGAATATATAAGCTTTATAACAATAAGAAAAAACATTGTAAATAAATAAACATATTCCAGACACAAAGTCTATGCAAGTCAAGAAATTCTGTATAAATAGAATTGACCTTCAGAGTGAAGACTGTGGAGCTTCATGTAAAATGTTGCATGTTAAGTATCAAATGTATTTTATGTTTTTTTCTACAACCAAAATCCAAACACTCATGGCAAAATCAGAGCTAGAAGAATAGTTAGTTAGATGCTGTCTTTCATAACTTGCATCTTGCCTGCGTTTAGTCCTCCTTCATGCCCTCCTATTTAGCATCCGTGTTTGACTGTCTTCATGTTATACTGCACCGGCATGCACATTTGTTACTTCACAAAACCAAGTTATAAAAAACATTGCTCTATATCTGTCTTACTCTTTACATTATTTTCATTTTCTGTTTCTCTCTCTACCTCTTCTTGTTTGTTTACCCATTCTTTCTTTCCATAAAATTATAGTTCAGATTGTAACCCCTTTTTCAATCCCTTGGCACAATGTTCATTAATTTTAATCAGGGGATGTTATTGGTCCACAATAAGATTTTCATTTTCATGGTGTAATAAATCTTTGCATATTAAAATGTGTATAAAGAGGCATTAATTCCTGACATTGAATTAAAATAAGATTCTCTAGGATACAGGAAAGCAAACTAACAAAATAGAACAACTCACCCGGGCAAGAGTATGTAAAATATCTATTCTGAATTTGCAGCTATTATTATTTATGTAATGCATTCTTCACAATACCTTATTGGTTTGGCTTTATTATAGAATGTTGACAATCTGATAGACTTTGAAATGCATTTTCTCACACATTTAAGTGAGTAATTAATTTTTCATTGTTTCCAAAAGGACATACTCTAAAGAGGAAGATATAGAGGGAACCTGAATGGTTTAGAAGCTCTGCATGTGTTGGAGTGGAGGGTGTTCATTTGATGGAGTGCCCATGTAAGAGGACAACTTGCAGGATTCAGTTCTCTTCTTCCACCACATGGGTCCTAGGGATCAAACTCAGGTCCTTAGGCTTAGCAGCAGGTCCCTCTACTCCCTACAGAATCTTGTTGATCCTGATTTTGAATTTTTTTTAAGGTCCTAAAATCAGATAAATGTCTTAAAGACTGAACAGGCAGTACTGTTTTCAGAATGCCTTGAGAAGTATTTCCTAAAGAAACTATTCTTTCTCTTTTTTTTAAATTTTATTTTCAGTAGATATTTGGTAACTATTTGTTGTATGGCAGATTCTCTTCTAAGTACAGAGGAGATGCAAGGAGCTGCATGCTACAGCAAAATATAATGTGGATGCTCTTCAGTCTTCCATGAGAATACAGTTCTACGTTTGACCTTTCCACACTTACCTTAAGTAAATGAGTGGCAAATGTTCTGGATATCCCGGTGACTTTGAAGCTATTATATCACTCTCATGAACTTAGTGTCTTCATTAACAGAAGGCTGACATCGACTCAATCAATGTGTCTCAACCATCTAGACTGTAGAGAAACAACACTCCGTTTACATTCTCTTCTTATTCAATGGTAGGAGGTTTGCTCAGGTCATGTAATTCTATCTTTCCTTCTTTCCTATATTTCTGGCATTCACAAAAGAAATTTCAGATATTTTTTGATGGACAAAACAAACCTAGGTGTTTCGGTAGTTCCTTAAGTGTCTCATATCATAAATCATCCTGATATTTACACAATAGCCTGTGGGGTGTGGTATAGGAATATAAATGAAATTTGACTTATAAAATATCACATAAGTAAAAACAGAATCAATTTTCAGGGAACAGTTGAAGGGAAAATTAAATATGGTGCAAATGGATTTTGTGTAATCAACTCAACTATAAAACTTACAAGACTAAGGCTTTATATATTTTAAGGAGTTTAATTTCTTATTACTACTTCATAAAAATTTGAGACTAGAAGAACATTAGAAAACAAGAAAACAAACTATGCCATTCTAGAAAATGACAAAATAATATAAGACCAAATATGATCTTCAAATACTTTTGAAATGGAAATATTGGATAAAAGAAAAGAATAATTTTTAAACCATTTTGAATCAAAATGCAGCATACAACACACAGGCAAACACATGAACCTATAAACCTATAAATTCTTGTACATGCCTCCTTAAAGAAATGTATAAAAGTCTGAAATTAATTTTTTCTGCATCCATGAAAGAATAGTGTATTTATTATTACCATCAGATATTTATTCAAAACATGACCATTATTCTTACTAAAATTATATAGAAATAATTTGTTTCCTATGCAGTCTTCATGTAAGTATTTATTTCAAGTATTCATGCATGTTTCCTGAAGGGTTTGGGCCCATTCATCTTATTAACTGATGATTTATCTCTGTTGTTAACATTTGCCATGGAAATACCTACTTTGCTTTTGAAGCTTTCCAAATATCTTTACGGTATTCGTGGCGGGGAGGGGATTGTCATAGTGTAGTCTGACTAGGGATGACCCCCCAAAAAAAACCCTCAGAATTTCAATCATAAATATGACCATAGCTTCTATGCTTAAAAATAAATGTTTTTTCCTTCTAGAATCTTGTGTCTGATGAAGTTTCAAAGCATTGTTTCTTGTGTATTTAGCCACATTCAGTTCAGAAATCCTTGATCTATTCTTGTGCAAAGAACTAATATACTAAAACCAAAGTCCAGGAAATGCCTGAAAGGTTCATGTTTATAAAGGCAAGGCGTGAAATAAACCGTATGTGCAAAATAATTGGTTCATAATATTTTTTATTATTTTTAGATGACACAAAGTAGAACAAGAAGTGCAGACTTCAAATTAAAATTTATATTTAGAACAGTGTTGTCCTTATTTTGCGTGTAATATAAGATCAAGAATATAGAAAAATGTAGTCATGGATCAAATGACTTTTTCCTCGAGCTGCTTGCTAAATTGCATCTGATTTTGCAAGTCTAGTGTTTCAAGTATCTTTATGCCTCTGTCTTTAGAGTTAGAGATGGATAGCAGATGGACACCGTCTGTATCTGTCATTAATGAACCAATGTGTTTCTACAATGGGCCATGAACTAGGAAGTCAGAAAGAAAAATCAGAAGTTTTCACAATACTGTGCAGAAAATGGACCCTTTCTATCAGAGACCAATGTTAAGGTTATGACTTAAGAGTAGATAGTAACCAGCAAGGATTTTGAGAAAATAAGGAGTTCACCAGGTAATTTAACCTGATATTTCACTAACATGGAGTCTTTTTTAAAGTATAGAGAAATCTGTAAATACAATTGGTGAGTTTATTTGGAGGTAGTTGTAAAAAAATAATCATTGAGACTTTCTGTAAGAGAATCCAGTAGGGAGAGGAGAGGCATTAAAATCTTGGAGATACTTTCTCTGAAATGATTTGTGCATGACTCCAATACTCTTTAAAAAACAAAAAACCTAGACAACAGAAATAGCTGCCTCCAGACAAGTACAATTACCTAGTAAAAATACATATGCACTGACTTTTTTCCTTCTCTACTGCTAGGATATATATATATATATATATATATATATATATATAATATTATTATGATTAAACTTTATTTTGAAGAAATTGCAAATTAAAAATCTTTATGCAGCAAGATTAGCCACACCCCAAATCTATAAAAACTCAATGAACTTCAATGGTTATATTTTGTTTGTGATCTATTTGATGAAGCTTGCCTGAAGATTGGAATGTGGAGCTATCCACTAGTTAGCCATAGAAGCCAGGCAGTGGTGCATGCACCTTTAATGCCAGAATTCAGGGAGCAGATGGATCTCTGTTGAGTGTGAGGTCACCCCGGGCTACAGGAGAATAAACCAGTCTAAAAGAGAAAGAGACCCAGGCGGTGGTGGCTCACACCTTTAATCCCAGTACTTGGGAGGTGAAGACAGGAAGGGATTTGGCTGGACAGAGAGAAGGATATAAGGTGGGAGAAGACAGGAGCTCAACCCATTCAGTCTGAGGTTTCTTGGAGACAGGATCTTGCCCCTTTTGGTCTGAGGACTAAGTAAAGATAAAAGGTCTCTCTAGTGGCTGGCTCATTTAATTCTCTGACCCTTCAGCATTTACCCCATATCTGACTCCGGGTTTTTATTATTAGGAACAATTAGAATTCATGATACAGTCTTCTCTAAAGTTAGAGTGAGCATGATAGTTCTGTAGAGTTTCAGACTGGATTTTACATTTCTGCTTTTCAGATATATTTTATGCACTTATCCACCACGCAAAAAACCCATGATAGCATTAAAACATAAAAATGTTTGGCTTTATCTCCTCTTTCATGATCCACATAACTATTACCTAAATCTATCCTACCTCGTCACCTAAATTTACTTCCTTCTCTGTTCCTTAATATCATATTGTAACCACGGGTGTATTTATTTATACACTCCCTCCCCCACTCCACAATATAATAGGATTCCATATGAAGGAGAGCATGCTGTTTTCTTTTCTTTTTGAATTTGTGTGACCTCACTTAATATTATACCTCCCAACTCTGTCCATTTTCCTGCAAATTTTGTGATTTCATTTATATATAGAGCTGAATCGTATTCCATTTTATATGGGTGCCAGATTACCATTATCCACTTGTCTATTGATGGATATCTTGGTTGTTTTTATTTCTTGGTGTAATGAACAAGGCAGCAGTCACTGTGGGATTCCAGATAACTCTGTGGTAGGGTGTGGAGTTCTACGGGTGTATGTGCAAGATTGAAACAGCTAGGGCATAATGTAATTATAATTTTAGTTTTTTGAGGAATCTTCAGGTGTGAAGTAGTTAGCTCATAATGTAATTATAATTTTAGGTTTTTTCTATTTTGATGGAATCTCCAAATTGTTTTCCCAAAGCTGCTCTCTTCACAGTTCACCCAGCAGCACATAAAATTTCTCTTTGTCCAACTCCTCTTAAAATTTGTTGTCAGATTTCTGTATGATGGCCATTCTGACTGGAGTGAGGTATTTTGTTTTTACAAATATATGATTGAGGAAAAATAGATATTTTGGGAACTCTGAATACAACTGGGTGTGGTGCTCATCATGCAATCCCAGCACTTGGAGGCTAAGGAAGAAGGGTCATTGCAACCCCAAGAATAGTCCTTGTTTCATACAGCTGTCAAATAAAGCATCATTTTTGAAGTAGCTTTTGACATAGATTCATATGATCTAAAGAGAAGCTAGAGCATGTCTTTTTAAATCGACAGTTTGCAGTGAAGTCTTGCTGCATGGCATTTCAAAAGTTTCCTCAAAACTAAAATAGATCACCGAATTAGTGCTAATTTAAGAAAATGCTCAATAACTATTCTCAAACCTACGTTGCCCCATTTTGAAATGGCTTTGACTGTAAGACGAAGGCTTTATTGAAGAAAAATGAGTACAGCCTGAGGTTGTGAACCCAGGTGCAATGATAGCACATTTGGCTTGAATTAATAAAGTAAATATTTTTGAATTAGTTTGAAGCGCACTAGAGAAAGTCTTAAAATATTAAACCTGAAAACGGGTCGATCTTCCAGCTTTCCAAAAGTACAGCTCTGCCGGCCACACAAAACACTGCAGATCGTCCGTGTGCAGCCGCATGGGTTCTTTAAAGACTCACAGCATTTGTTTAGAGGAGAGCATGTGAGAACTGGAACGGAACTGGTAGCTCCTGATTTCTTCCTAATTTTCCATAAAAAGCCAAAGTAGAAACATGTCCAGACTTCGAAAACATAGTGATTTAAAGGAGAAATATTCATAAAATATCAGCATATTTTAAAGTCCTAATACACTTTCCAGCATAAATGGCATCTCTATAATAAAATTTTGAAAGAACTGTGTTTAAAAATCATAAGAATTTTAATTTTCAAAATTTTTACAATAAGAGAAGTTATATTATTTAGGGATTTTTTTTTAGTCAAGTTAACCTTAATTATTAGTAATTGCTGTGGTTTACTTAGGATTTATATTGGCTCTTAATTGCTTTTATGTTATAATTTATGATATTCCCTTAAAAGTAAAATATGTGATCGATTCTTTCAATATACATACCTTTCAATATATCTTTACTATTGTTTGTGTGTATGTATGTGTGCCATGTGAATACTGATAACTAAATGCTGGCCTTCTGCAAGAGCAGCAAGTGCTTGTAACTATTGAGCCATATCTCCAGCCCTTTGATAACTTATTTATCTGCTGTTTAGTAGCTTTTATTTCAACCCTTAAAATGTTGCTACTCAAATTTTATAATATTATATGACTTTTTAATTAAATAAAACATTGTAACTGGTTTATTGTGTAGTAATATCCCACATAAGCATGTATCATACACATGGAGAAAAGAGTCACATGAAGAAAAAAACACATCAAAGCAGATAAAAGTGCATATTTCATATCCAGTTGATACTGATGCTTATAAGATGATATTATGTATTATATGATTTATGTCTTCTATGTTAGTGGTATGACATTTAAAAACAACATATTTCTTAAGGAAAATTTCAATTTAAGAAAAGTCAAATTTTAATAAATTTTCACTGTGATTTAAATCACTCCAATTTTAAAAGGCTGTGATATTGAGTCATACATGATGAAAATGGAGAGGTTTGAGATCTAGAAAGCCCTTACATGTTTGTTAACAAGGTGGGAATTGTAAGAAATTGCTCAAACTTTGTACTGCTTGAGCAAACTACTCCCCAACTCAATGACAAAAGAGCAACCATTGTCCACTTCAATGCCTTCAGGAAGAGAATGATGGCAACAGCAGAGGCCAAGGAAGAATGGTGAACTGGAAACCACATCCAAGGCAAATCTTTTCCTTCCATTTGGTTGTAGTGTTTTTACTTTCCCTGGGAAGGTGAACTGTGGGTGTCTTGTCCTCTGAATAATCAGAAATCAATTGGGGTTTGTCTTGCTTAGTGGGTTTTAGCTTTAAGCTCTTGTCTGAGTTGAGTTCTCTTTTCATCTTTAGACAGCATACATTGATGGCAACACTGGAAGGTCAAAGTAGCAAAGTCTTCTGTTGTAGGCGGCTGCTTGTTCATTTTCCGAGCCTCCCAGCCCCCAAAATAATCTCACAGAAACTGTTTTAATTAAATCACTGCTTGGCCCGTTAGCTCTAGCTTCTTATTGGCTAACTCTTACATCTTAATTTAACCCACCTCCATTAATCTGTGCAACACCCCGAAATTGTGGCCTACCAGCAAAGCTTCAGTGTGTCCTGTCTCCGGCCACAGCTCCATGGCTTCTCTGGACCCTTCCCTTCTTTCTTCCAACATTCAGTTTAGTTTTCCCCACCTACACTATCAGGTCAAGCCAGTTTCTTTATTAACCAATGGTATCCACAGCATACAGAGGGAAATCCCATACCAGTCTTCCACTAGTCACAGCAAGTCACTGAACTAAGTCAAGTCATTGGGATGTAAAAATGTAGCATCTCTAGTGGGGAAACAGAGTTGAGGTAGAATGCATCACTTTATCCAGTAAGAACAAATACTCCTGTAATGCCAGTGTTCTCTGTTCAGTTTGACTAGGCCAGAAACTATGTGTTTGTATATTGATAGTGGGTGGCTGAGGTCTTACTCATGTTTCACTGAAGCTGTTAAAACTCTTATCTACAATCCTACTCCCATCCAGACCAATCTTCAGACAAGCGTTGCCATAATAAAATTTTTACCAGATTACTGAACATACTGTAGGCATGCTGGGTACTATCACTTCATCACTACCCGCTACTAGATCCAAGCATTCTCCATGTTCCCTGTCTTATGGAAGATAACAGCGGAAGAAATGGGGTCTCAGAAATATTTTCTCATTTGCCTATCATCACATAGCTACCAAGGAAGGAAACCTCCAGAATCAAATTTCTATACCATCTTGCTGCTTAGATGGAGACTTCGCCTTTGGTTTGAACATATGTTTGCTTCTGTTACTGTTATAAAATACCTTGACAGAATCAACTTCTAGGAAAAAGGGTTTATTTTGGCTTACACTACAGTTTCAGTTATAGTCCCTAATTGTGGGAAAGTCAGCGAGAAACCTTAAAGCAGCTAGTCAAATAATATACACATCTAACCGAAGAGAAATCAGTCCAGACAGGCTTGTGATCATTTTATTTCCTCTATTCATATAGTGCCACTCCCAGTATCTCGGTCTTCCCACATCAATTAAAGCACAAAAGATAATCCTCTATAGTCATCTCCCCAGGTCAGTCTGATCTAGATGATCCTTCATTGATTGTGTTTTCTCAAGTAATTCTTGAATGTGTCAAAGTGACTAATTATCAAAGATGGCAAATGTCTTCAGTTACTTTTTCTATAGTCTGGTGTGTGACTTTAGAAGTTTCCAGTGTGTAGATAAATTATTGTTTAATATATTTTTATAAGTATGTATATGTATAATGTATATGTATGACTATATAACATATATATATACATATACATATTTCAGTTTTCTTAAAGTTAATTGTAGTTCTAATTTCATCCCAAAGATAATCCTGCATGAAGTTCTTGAAAACCTGCCTCCTCCTTAAGAAGCTATTTTCCTTTGGAGCCCCACTCACTAGACTGGGCATGTTTGGGCTCTCTAAACATAGGCTAACAGGAGCTGTCTTCTATCACATCTGGCAGGACACCGCAGAGGGGTGAGGTCTGGAGTGTGCCCTGTGCTCCACGGAGTCCTCCCCTTTTTAGAACAACCACTTCCATTCTCTAAGCCCTCTCAGGAGAGTCTGATTGAATTCATACAAACAGATATGTGGAGAGGTGTCTGCTTCCTTCCTGTTTACTACATCTTAGAAGACTCCTATTTTTATGACATTTGAATTGAATCTGTAACCGCCTAATTAACATCATGTTATTTCTCAAATTTATAAGGTCATTTTCACAAATACTTGCAATTATTTCATATCACAGTTATTTACAATTTGAGGTTGGGATTTGAGAGAAGGTTCAAAGCAGACAAATGCACTTGCTATTTGTGTAGAGGTCGTGGCTTCAGTTCCCAGCACCAACATGGCAGTTTATAAGCCCAATTCCCTCTTCTGGCCTCTGTTTTTATCAGGCACGTGTATAGTACATGTACATACATACAGGTAAAATACTCACATATAAAATCAAGATAAATGAATCTTAAAAAGACATTTAAATATTGAAGGCTGTGGAGCATATGCCTTTATGGTACAAATGAGGACATAATAGTTTGAATGTGGATATAATTTTTATTCACTCAAACTCTAAATAGTTTCCTAAATTGGATGAAAACTACAAAACATGACGGATAGTGAAACAGTACCTTACTGCTACTTTTCAGAATTTCTTTTTCCTAAGAAGAATGGAAACTTACCATAGTTGGTATATCGTCTCTAAAATTTGGTTTGTATGTCTACCCATTAATTATGTTTATTTAATATCTTTGGAAGGTAATGTCTTAGATATATGGACAGACAATTCTACTGTGCAGAACCATCAATCAACAGTGACTTTTGTTTCAGGTGGCCTTACCAATTGTGACTTTGTTTTCCCCACCTATTTTTTCTTAACCTAAAAGTCACGAAGGGCATGTAATATATAACTGAATGTTGAAATTTGTTGGTTGCATAGTATGTTCATGACTTTCAGAGTAAACTTTACTTTGAAAGTGAAAATTTTTCAAATCAAGAGAATTACAAACTTGAATGTAAAACAACATATATAAGAAAAAGAATGATATAGCAAATATTGTTGGGTATAGTCAATTAAAAAATGCAGCCATATTATTTTATTGGCTTTTGAGAACATGCTTCAAAACCTGATATGCAGGTTTTGTGGGAATGAGAAAAGACAGTATCAGTAGCAGAATTCAATGCTGTTTAGAACACCATTTTAATACAGAAAACATCCCTTTAGAACACTGTCAAGTACCCTTTATCTGAAGTTTCACTGTTTTAAAAAAGCTACAAATTTCTCATTGTTTGACCCTTTACTGAGTTTATTACTCTGCATCTAGGAAATTTGCATTGCAAAATGTTTGTAAAAATTAATATTTTCTGTGAAGGCAGTAAGTTTATACCAAGGGCAACTGACAATCTGGGACAGAGATTGACAGGCCCTAAAACTATTCCAATGTCATATTAAGAACTGTGGCTTGGATACATCCACCATTGTTACTTTCTGTTCCTTCCCTGTTTGGTTAGTATCAAATACCAGCCTTTTGTTTATTGTGCAGAAAGCTTACAAAGAAAAGGCAAATCCTCAGCCATTTTGGCAGACATTTGAATACCATGTTTTAGCACACGGATCATCCCAACGGAACCTTGAGCATTCTGACCATTAGCTGGGTCAACAGCTAGGCACAGAGGGCTTCACCTGTGTAACCTGAGCAGGTCTTCAGCCTGGCTCTTTGATTGGCCTTTCACAGGCCAGCAGTTTTTATTTCTTCTCATCTGTTGGCTATCATGTTAACAAGCCACGCAAATCTCAGCTGCTCATTGACAATATAATAAAATGAGTTGAAAATTTCACCGGTTAAAGAAAATCTTCTTCTTATGGTTTTGGCATGAGCTAGGTTTCATGTGTGTCTCTGTAATCAAATAAGGGGAAAAAAAATCTCCCACACAAATCAATCAAACAAACAAACAAACAAAAACGCAGTGGTTACCCTTAAGGACTAGGAGTCCCTCTGTGTCTGATTGAAAACCAAGATAAGTTCTAGACCAAAACATCATGGTATTGTTCCTGTTACTGACAAATTACTGCCAGGCTCATCCCCAAGTTGTTTTTGTAGCACTAGTAACTGTTACCTAATTTACATTTTTTAATATGAAGCCTGGTTCAAGACAAGTCAAGTGATGACGTTTGGAACTGCTGGAAGCCAGCTGTTTCGTATCAGGCGTTGAGAACAAAGAGGTGGAGTTGTGGTCATTGAGTTCCTGAGGTGAGTGTCATGTTAACAATTTCATGGCGACTGGAGACTTTGGCAGCATCGAGATGCAGTTCTAAGCAACAAAAATAAAACTTAAAAAGAAATAAAGCAAACAAACAAACAGATCCCCAAACTGGAAGGAAGACAATGTTGCCTATTGCATAACAGGAGTGCTTGTTCACATATTGCGACAATGAGCTGCAAATTAATATCTAATTTCAAATACATGCAAGACTTTTATTCTAAGCAAGCTGTACAAGAAAAACCCCAAATAAACGGTCTTAATTATGTTTATATTTTCAGTCACCGTTCCCCATGTTATTTAAATTTTAATATTTTCCATAATAAGTTATTTAAAATTCTTTGAGGATATACTTGCCTTTAAAAATGTCTAAGCTTGTTTGATTACAGTGTGACTTGGCATGGTAAGATGTCTAGTGTCTACTGAAGGAAACTGCTTTGGCATCCTTGGTATTTGCCTCTATCCTGGCTGCTTGTTTTTATCAGTTAGACATGACATGTTGAAGACTTTGAAAACCAGTTTACTGTGTCCTATCCGACACCACACAATTGACAAGAAGACTTAGCTGAAACACAAATTATATGCATATCAGCCTGCATACAAAATGACTCTAATGTGTTCCATTCATTATTAGTGCAATTCAAGAACTCAAATAGCCCAAGCCATTATTTAACGGGACTAAAGGCATATTAAAAATACATAAAGATGGTGATTTTGTAACAAATTCTATTCCTCAGTTATATGAATTACTGTCCTTACATTTAAATCATTGCTAGTGCTGAAAGGCAAAATAAAGCCAGATGAATATGTAAGACTTTGCTTCTCACTAAATCTAACACTTTATGTCTGTTCCCAGTGTTCTATACTAGCACTGAAAGATTCTAAAGTATTCATATCCTGTGCGTGTGTGTTAGTTCTCTTTTTATAAGATAAATTCTCTATGCTTTTTCCAGCAGAGGACTTCTGGGATGGCTAGGAAAGAAAACCACTGGAGGTGCCTCAGACATCTCAACGGGGCACTACAGCTCTCAGTGAGAATTGCAAGCTCTTTTGTATGTAGATTTTTCAGATTTTCAAATCTTGATTTTAGAGGAAGTCTAGTGATTCAATAAAAAAGTCTATTGAATGGTACACACACACACACACACACACACACACAAGTCATTCCCCACCTGACTATCCTGTTTATTCCATTGCCAACTGATATGAAACTATGTCCCCAGCTCCAATCTCTTCCTCCTTTTCGTTCTCCCTCCCGTTATGCCTCCTTCTCAGAGTTGCTCTTGCGTGTCACAGGTCTCTTCCAGGGTAGATAAAAACATCAGTTTTCTTCCTCATCTGCTCCAAGTATGGTTGCTTTGACTGAATAGCTAGTCTATTCTCATTATCTATACTCTAGGCAGGTCACATAGTGTATTTTAAGGAAATAATTTAGTATACCAAACACATAAGACTGAGGCTCTGAACATGGCAGCAATTCTGTCATTACTCACTAGACTTCTGTAGAACTACTATTAATTATGAAATCTGTCCATGTATTCAGATCACAGGAATGATAGATGCTTGTTTCTATTAAGTGCTATTTGCATTGCTTAAATGTAGAATTAATCAATGGTTGAAAAAGAAGTGAAATTATATATGGACGTTAAAACTGATTTTACATTTAAGGCAACCTGAAAGTACCGTGTGTTCTCACCGTGTGTTCTCACCGTGTGTTCTCCTGCTCTCCTCAGATGAGTGCTGTGAAATCCTTAGTTGATGAAAGACTCTAACCCAAACTGACATAAGCCTGTATGGCTGTGTCCCTTAATTTTCTCAAAGAAGTACTTTGAAAAGAAGTTGATTCATAGCAGAATGGGCTAATTCTAGGAACTGTGTGAGTGCATTAATGGACTACTTCCTACGTGGTGCAACAAATGGAATATTCTTTTAAAAAGGAAGAAACATCACAAAATGTTTGCAGAAACAAAAGAATAATAAATTTTTAATTACAAAGTGAATGAAGTAGATAGACCAGTGTAATAATAAGGAAACCCATCCTAGTCCATTAGTCTAACATCTGAAAGCACTAAGCAATCTGTCTCTTTCTACTATAATGGGACAAAGGGGCTGAGGTACAAGCATCCGAGCTGGTCCTCATGCATTTACATTGACCATTGCTGTAACTGCTGCCAACAATGTTCAAAGAAGCTGTTCCCTTTGGACAATATCTGTGAAAGTTCTGATTATATTTTACATGTATGCAAATACTTTTACATATAGCTTTTTGAATGCATCATTGACTTAAGAGAGATATTAGATACAATAGTTCTTAAGAGTTAAAAGTTGACATCTTTGATACCATTCATGAAACTCTCAGGGTTCCACAGATGGAGCTCTATTGATGTTTAATTATCTATCATATAAAAACTTGCATTATTTTTTTAAAAGAAGTCAAATTGGCTAGTTTATGTTGGGCTTTATTTTGTGTGTGTAAAAACAGTGTAAGAATTAGTCTTTGGTGCAACTTAATGCAGGCAGTTTAGGAAATAAAAGAATCAAGAAATTGGTGAATAATTAATTTTTCTGTTATAGTAATTCTTTTTTTTTCTTTTTTTTTTTTTGGTTTTTCGAGACAGGGTTTCTCTGTGGCTTTGGAGCCTGTCCTGGAACTAGCTCTGTAGACCAGGCTGGTCGCGAATGTTATAGTAATTTTAAATTAATAAATGATAATATCATATGCATATATTTGAAGCATATGGCTTAATCTAATTTGTGTTTTGTTACAATCTTGAAATTTGGTGTTTTTATGTTTAACTGATGTATCATTCTTTAATTGATTAATTGATTAATCACTTAAAATTTGATTCTACACATGCAATGAGGAAGCTATATTTACAAGATAGGTTGTTCAATTTAATTATGGGCAATATACATTCCAAAATTATTATTGTTTAGAAAAATCTTTGAAAATAATGACCAAAGGAAGCATGCTTTTCTTCTTATCAGAATTATATTTTCTCCTAAAACTATAATCCTCAGAATTGTTTTTAGTTCTAAGTACTGTCTCAGATTTTTTTTACCAGGATAGAAATGATTTATGCATATATGTCAGAACAGACTAGCCTCTAACCAGTTTTTATTGTTGTGTTGTACGCTTGACACGCAATCTACTTACCTGAGGAGCTACAGTTCTTATTTCTTTTTAATTGGTTGAAAATTTACTGCCATATGCCTGGTGGCTACTGGAGAAAATATTATGAAATGGAGTATTATCTCAATAAAATGCATAATTATCTCAACTCTCACATTGATAACGACTAGGACCTTGATAAACTACAGTGTTTCTCAAGTATGACAACTTTGTCCCTTGTAATTAGAGAAACAATGAACTTTGAACATTCTATGTTTTGTCTCAATGGACAACATTCATAGCTACTGAAGTAGAAACAATACCTTTAAATTTTTCTGGGATTTACTCTTGAGCTTTCTTCGGGAACAAATTATGCTTTGAATATAGGGACAATATTTTGGAAACAAATGAATATTCAAAGTAGGCTAGTATAATACTCAGTTTCATAAGGATGAACTTGTAACTCCAGTGAACAAAATACATTTAGAGAAATAGACAAAAGTCAGAAATAAACATAAATTATACATAATCTTGCAAAATTAGACTTTCTCAGTAACGAAAATTGTCATATTAATTCTATAACTTCAGGATAACCCAGTTTCAACAATTACAGCCCAAGTTTCCAAACCAGTTTCAAAATTTTGCATTTTAAAACTTATTGTATTAATTTTAACTTCTACACCTCACTGCATCTCTTTTACTTCTGGATTGCATGGTTTGTGTGTAGGTCCTATTATTATTACTTTTTCTCGGAATATGTTATTGCTCCCGCTTTTCCAGTAAAGACTCCTGGCTTTTGTGTTTCCAATCAAGGTCGCCTAACAGCCACAAAGGTTAGTGTTAGTTTTGTTTGTAGCTACAGCTCTTAGTTTTATCTCCGTAGCGGTGGTTTACAAATTCCTGCTAATGCTAAATTAGAACTGTAATTTCGGGAGGCTTCTTCTCTTATTTTCCTTTCCCCTGCTGCAGAGCAGAGATGAGGAGGAGGGGAACCGTTGAGGAGATGAAAAGCGTCAACAAACTCACCCTGTGGGACAGTGGATAAGGAAGACCACAGTTGTTTGGCCAGGGCTTCTGGATCTTATTAACGTCACCAGGCTTCTCCAACCCTCGATGGCAGAAATTTGGACTCTTCCTGTTCTTTGGAGACTTTAACATGAACTGAAGTTCACTAAACTCTGTAACTAAATAAAGATTTCTGAAAATTCGCTCCTTCCTTACAGCAAATGGGTTATTATTGCTGTTGCCCCCAAGCAGCTGCTGGCTATACAAAACCTAACGCACCGAACTCGAACTCTATCGCTTGGGCAGCCCCTTTTTCAGACATTATTAGCCTGTCCCATCAATTTGTGCTTCAAAACATGTTGTTAATGAAGTACTAGAAGGGAACATGCTGTGTTGTATTTACTGCACAGTGCTGGCTCCTGAAGTCTGAAGGGAAGCAAACTTCTGATTTTGCAACTGAACTGATGTTCGTTTATTTCAAGGACAAAGAAGTTAAAGTGAGAAGGTAGAAAAGAGTGTTAGAATTAGCTACGAAGAAGGGTATTTTGATTCTTCTTTTATGAAACATTTAGAATGTTTATGGAAATAAATTTCCAGTCCATTAAGCACACTCTCGACTGTATTGTCATTGTATAGTTTTAAATACATATATATTTAATGATTTATGTCTGATTAAGCAAAATGATAAATGCAGGTATTATAGAAAACAATATGATACTTTTGTTTTAGCAATGATTTTACTGATAGCCATGGACGGTGTGGCAAAGCTTATATGCTTGAAATGGCAATAGTTAAATATTTATTTAAAAGCCAGTACTAATTTGGTCCATTTATTAAGACCAATATATGAGAAGAATGTAATTTATTAGATTAAGTGGAAGTAAAAATCAAAGCTAGTGAAAGATTTCATGGATTAAACAATAATTTTCTATTTCAGAGGTTGTAGTAATATATAAAGGAGAATATTTTTTCACACAAATGAAAGAATTTGGCTTATTTTCAAGTATTGAAATAGACCTCAAATTTTGCCAGATTTAACTACTTAATGTATTGACATATTAACAAATTTGTAGCTCGCATTCGACGCTTCCCACTTTTCATTGGCTTGCATAATGACGGGCACATTGTCTGTGCAATCTTCATCCGCACACTATGAGGTAGGTACCAATAATTATCTGCATTTTTAAGATGTTGATACTGAGACATTGAGCTGATAATCTACTGTCTAGGGTTTTAACCCAGTGTCTAGCCTAATGTCTGGGCCCTGCTCTTATTTACGACACAACATTCTCTGTATTCTATTTTCAATGCTACGAATCTAACCTAAGACCTCATGCATACTTGAAGCGTTCTTATTTTTTTTTCTTATCAGTGCTTTCAACTTTGCTATCTTACATGAGCACCCCATTCAGTATATCTAAATAACTGCATAATTATCTGAACCCTTCTGGTTATCAAGGTTAAACCAGACTTTCCAGAGACTGTGACTAAGAAAAGATGGCCTGTTCTGACTCATGGAAGACCGTGACCTTTGGTCTGTCTCTAGCTTGGGAATCATGTTGTTTAGTGTGACTTTTGCTTGGTGAACTCCAAGGATCTTGTCTTTCTGTCACGTCAGTCATCTTTTATCAAGAGCCATGGGAACTCAAAGGCCTTTTCTTTGCCTTCAAGGGAAGTATGAAGCAACATAGTTCACTATTTTTACTGGACAGAGATGCAACCTGTAAGTGAAATAGTCCAGAGGCAGGAAAACGGTCACAAACACATAAGACCTCACATTAAGCCCATCTTTCAAATTTGCTGTTAAAATTTGTAAATATTATGGAAGAGATAGTGTGTCTTATTGGTCTGGGTATTGGCCGCCAGTACTCTTCAAAAGGTTTCAGTGGCGTTTTATAGAGAGAGCTTTATAGTTGTTGGTAACCAGTTTCTAGGGCTTTGAGTGCGGTGGTTTTACTGTAGAATAGAAGGAATGTGCATCTGATAGAAACCATTTTTGCATTTTTGTCTTTTCCTAGGCTGGTGGTAGGCAGCAGGATGTTTTCTATTGGACTTGGACAGCAGTGGCGGCTGCAGCCCCTGCTAGACCACAGCGTCTCAGAAGTCAACAACCCACATTCTTCCCTATGTTGCTGAACTGTGACATGGGATTGATTCGCTCACTAATTCATGTTACTTTCAGTTTATGATGGGTTATCAGAATGTGACCCATTTATGTCAAGAAGGTTCTTTAATTAAATATAAAATCATTTTTGGCATTCTGTGTTTTTGTTATTGAGATTAGGTCCATTCCATAGCCCAGGTTAGCCTAGAATCCATTACTATGCTTTCAGGACTTACTTTGAACTCCTCCTGATCCTTCAACCTCAGCCTCTCATAGGCAGAAATGACCATGGCCCGCTTCAGTTTTTATACTCTCGGATGCAAACTTTTACAACACATTGTTCAAAAATACTCATGCTGCTGAGCTATGATCCACATCTCCTTGCTACTGAAGCCAGGATTTAAGTCAATTTACTCACTGCCTGAGTTGCTAAATGTGCTAAGTATTTCCATAGACACCTGAAAGAGTTAACATCTTTCAAGGTAGGTTAGGTTCAGGCCAGTTTGTCTCCTGATATCCTGAAGAATGCAGTATCCACATGATGATTGAACCTGAAAACTCCCCACTAGGCTCATATACTGAACTGGAAGCTTCTGGTCTTCTGGTGTTATTTTGAAGGTTATTTTGTGGAGCCTTCAAGTGGTCGGGACTGGATGGTTGAACTAGGTCACTGGGATTAAGCCCACATCTGACTCTGGACTGCTTTCTGTTTCTGAGCGGTTTGAACACTTGCTACAGTACATCTCCCTGGCATAAACTCAGTCACGTATTCTCTTATTTGATGTACTGAACCCCTGCGATGGCCAATTTTAGTGGTCGGCTTGGTACACCTGGCAAGTACCTGTCAGTTGAAAAAATGTCTCCATCAGATTGGTGTGCATGTGTGTGAGCGTGGTATTTCCTTGTTGCAGACTAACATAAAGGGTGCTAGCCCATTGTGGGCCACACCATCCCTCGGCTGGTGGGCCTGAACTCTTTAAGAAAGGTAACCGAGGGGCTGGAGAGATGGCTCAGTGATTAAGAGCACTGACTGCTCTTCCAGAGGTCCTGAGTTCAATTCCCAGCAAGGACATGGTGGCTCACAGCCATCTATAATGAGACCTGGTGACCCCTTCTGGCTTGCAGGCACACATGGAAGGAATGCTGTACACATAATAAACAAACAAACAAACAAACAAATAAATAAGAAAGGTAACCGAATGTGATTTTGAGAGCAACCCAAAAGGCTCTATGGTCTCTGGGCTTCAGCTCCTGCCTCCGTTTTCCTGCATGAACTCCTGCCCTGGCTTCCCTCAGACCCAGACCACAAGCTGTCAACTGTCATAAAGCCTTTTCTCCCCAAGTTGGATTTGGTTAGTGTTTCACCATGGTGACAGAAAAGCAAACTAGACCAGATCCTGAGCCAAAGTAAAAGTTCTTTTCCTTTTCTGTTTCGTGTATTTGCATCTCAATAGCAAGAAAGTACCCAATACAATGATCTTAGACAGTATTAACTTAAAACTAGCAATTTGATTAAATCACTTTAACTGATAAATGGATATGAGATATCATTTGTGCTATTATTTAAATGTGACTTGCAATAGTCAAGGACTGTCAATCTGGGCTTAATAAGAAGAGGGGACCTTAGAAGGCATTTAGACTATGTAGGTTCCACCATCTTGAATGGAGCTAATGAAGAAGACTCCACACAATGCTATTTCTTGCCTTCCACCTTCTACCATGTGATGACAGAGCATTCATCCTCTCTAGGTGATATGCTATTGAACCTATTGATACTTTTACCTTGGATTTCCCATGCTCCAAAACCAGGAAAATAAATTTCTATCCCTTATAAATTATTCTGTCTTTTTTTAAAAAAAATAGTATCAAAACAAAGACAGACAAAAAAATTACCAGGTACACTCATTAAAATTCCATTATGGCAGCATATTTTGAGTTATTGAGAGCTGTTATACTTACTGCTATTAAGTTACTGAAACTCAAAACAAACATTTTTTTCCACCACTGGACAGGTCAGTCAGACAAAAAATGAACAGGGAAACAAGGGAACTAACAGATATTATGACAAATATTTTTTTTTAATGACGCGTCCTGCTATTTGCCCAATTGGGCATATCACACAGTCTTGCTAAAATGATGGCTTTACACAAAGATAAACATAGAGATGAAAGTCCAACTCATTTATTTTTTATTTTAATGATTTCCAAAAAAATAATTATCTCTTTAAATTCATAGCAGAATAAGAGAGAGGAATTTGGAGTTTTCAACAGGGAAAGTCTGGCTGTCACTCAGTTTTGGTTCCCACCTTTTATGACTGTGATGGGAGCAGCTATGTCTTATTTACTAGCACTATAGTCACTTGGAAAATCCTAAATTCAGGATAATTAGTGGGTAGACTTGGAAGAGACTGTGCTTTATTTGTTGGAGGTGGACATATGTAAAAATAGGAGTAGAAGTCTCACTTCCTGGAGACTCACAGATAAGAGTGGAATGTAGTCTGGTGGCCTCTTTGGCCCTTATACCAATCCCTAAAATAGTCACTCAGAAATCGTACGATTGTACCACTTGCAGAATTTCTTGTCCTGTGTCTTTCAGTATGTCTCTTCCAACTGTTTTATTATTTACCTTGTTCTGTTAGGATGCTTAAAAGTAGATTTTTGCTTCTTGTCTGGGGTAAAGCGTTTTAAAAATAATGTATTTTCAAACATTTTTCAGGTCTGTTCTTAGGTCCTTCACACATCCTCTGCAAGTAAACTTCCCGGTTTTCTAAACTGGTGACACTATGCCTATTCAGAATAAAATGGTAGTTACTATATGACCTAATGACAGTTCCCCTTCTTCTCTCTCCAGTTTCATCTCCTCCCAGTCTTGTGGTTTTATTTTTTATTTTTCATGGCCTGACTTAAGACACTTGTAATCTCTTCATGCTCAGACTCCAGGTCGAAAAGAGGAGGCCTCCTTGGCTTTTTTCTCTTTATATCTACTTCTCATTGAATTACCAAGTCCTGACTACCTTAACTTAAGCCTAACTTTTATCAACTATATTTTCCTTTTCATCATACATTACTAGTTATCCTTAAAAACAAATAGTTTATTACTGTGTACGTGTGTTATGGTGGGGGCAACGGTGGCAGTGGTGCTGTGTGTGTGGTACACATATTGTGTGAATGTCAAAGGATAATTTAGGTGAACTGCTTCTCTCCTTCCCCCGTGGGGATTGAATTTAGGCTTTCGGGCTTGCATCGCAAGCACTTGTCTTAGGTAATTAGACAAGGAAAGGACTTGGAGGCCACTGAGGATGAATGTCTCCCTTGATATCCAAATTGGATACCACTTCTGGGTTCCCTGGTAGGACTAGAATTAAAAAATCCATAAATGACATTTGGTAGGCCTTCTGGTCAAAAGAATGGAATACTGCTGCCTTTGGGTGGAGACATGACCTGGTCTTTCCCAAATATTAAAGCCCGCATACTTTTGTGTTCATCCTTAAATACTTATTTAGCTGAGGCTGACAATCTCCTGGCCAAGAGTACACTGCCCCCACAGCCCCACTATGAATGACACTGTAGTGAGTTTCGTTTATCCCAGCTATGTTAAAGGATAGGAAGAAGAATTATTCCCTTAATGAAATAATGTACTTTCTCTTCCCAGTAACATCTTCCCCAACGCTGACACTTACGGAGTCTTGCCATGAAGTTTGTCCCCTTTTCTGAGCCTCCGCCTCCTCTTCTTCCTTCTCCTTTCTTTCCTCCTCCTCCTCCTCCTCCTCCTCCTTTTCTTCTTCTTTCTCTTCTCCTTCTCTTCGCTCTCCCATCCCATCTCCTCTATCTCTGTCTCTCTTTGGATGCTGGCAAAAGACCTAAGCCTGTTTTCTCTAATGTCATTTCTCTGAAGGTTCTCCTCCCTTCCTCCATGCATGTTTGCCAATTTCCTCTACTGAACATGCCAGCCCTCCCTAAGCTTAACTCAAAAAGGCATGACTTTCTCTTTTCTTATTAAGATTTACAGCTTGCCTACACTGTGTTCTCCCCTTCAAATTCTATTAAAATTGTTTCTAAGCGTCCTTCTGAGAAACGTTTGAAATTCCTTTTATTAATGAAACTAAGAATCTAAAAGGGGATCAAGTTTCCCTGGTGACACAGATGCTGAGCCATCTTGTAGGACCTATTTGTCATTTTTATAATACACTTAGGCATATATTGTTTTTATGCGTTTTCATATCGGTTCAGCCCTGACTAACAGTGTGGACAACTCTCCATCCATCCATACACACACAAATCTGGTCCAGGAATACCAGGTCATGCACAATATATCCCCTTTTACACCTGTATCATTTTTCATGCTGCCTTTAACCTGGGATTTTTTTGCCTTCTCCTTTTTACCCAGATCTTTTTCTAGAAAATGCCTCACAGTTGTGGATTCCTCTCAGATATGTCTTTTTACGTATTCCAGGGTGAATGACATGCTCACTCAGTGCTTATGTTGACCACATCGTATGTCCAAACAGCTCCTGCTTGTAATTGTTTCAGAACCTGTTGTCCCTACTCCAGGGTGAACATTTTCTTCTAGCTGTTCAAAGAATATATGGCAATTCTATAAATTTGAATGAATAAGTGTTTTCGAAGTTATAGCTATAAAATACTTATTTTCTTCCTCCTAAAAGATCATGCTGGGCAGTGCCTTTAACTTCCTGCTAGCTATCTTTCCCAGGAATTGTTTGGAATAGTACCCTCAAGTTGAAAGCTCTGAAACAGCCTGGTGATGCCTCTATGAGCTCCTTTCTATTCTCCCTGCCTTTTAGAACAGAAGCTTTTCCATCAGAATCCCTCTCTTCCCTCTTAACTCCAGTGTTGCTTCCATTGCATTCCACTTGTATTCTCTCCCCTGTCCCAGGCTTCTTCAAAGTCAGTTCGGCCCTTGTTGGGCATTTCTTCCCTTTTTTGATTGTCAAGGAGCAGCTCCGCAGGTTTGAGGTCTCATTTCCTGTTGCTGGGAGGAGCGTCAGGATGTCTTTACAGACTCATCTGCTGACAGTGAGGCTCATGATCATGATCCTGCTAACTAGCCCTGCAGCTCATACCCCTGTAGCTGTCACCACTTGCTCTGCTTACTTCTGCTTGTCCTTCTGAGAGCAATATAAAACAGAGCCACATGGTGTCAAGCCTCTGAAACCGGTAGCCAGTTTCCTTAGATTACATTTTCTCTGACCCTTCTCTTTGAGGACCGCTGTTATGGATTTGAGGAATCAAGGTTGTCACTCCCTTCACTCTGTCTCTTTTCTATAAAATCAGAGTCATTCATCATGTCTACTGTGCAAATAATCTATTAATTTAAAATTGCCACTTGTACCAGGGGTTTCATTTTTCCATTGTCGAAGGACAGTTTTTCTCACTACAAATAGAACTTGAGAGCACAACATAAAACAGCAGCTAGTCTGATTTTTGTTAATAAAGAAGTAGAACAAGGTATAATATCAGTCTGATCTGGTCTGATCTTGCCATTTTAATACCTTGCTTGCTTTATTTTGCAGACAAATATATAGATTTTCATTTTCTTCCCAAGAAAATTCCGATGATTTGGTGGTGTTGATTTTATATTTGTGAACACACTTATGAAGAGACAAAAATTCTAACCTTTCCTATCTGGGTGCCTTCTTTTTCCTTCTCTGTGCTAAAACTACTGTGTTCTACTTTTCTTTCTCACAAGCTCCTTCTTTATATGTGTTCTCTCTCTCTCTCTCTCTCTCTCTCTCCCCCCCCCTCTCTCTCCCCCCCCCTCTCTCCCTCCCTCCCTCCCTCCCTCCTTCTTATTTTATTTCTTTTTTATAACAGATATCCTAATGAGAATGAAGTAGTATCTACTCATAATTGCTATTTTCACTTCTATAGGGATTACCAAGGCTGGGAATCTTTTTATATTTATTGACTATTTCTCTGCTCCTGCTCTCCACTGATTCTCTCCTATTTGCTCTCTCTCTCTCTCTCTCTCTCTCTCTCTCTCTCTCTGTCTAATTGCTTTCTGTAGAACTTTTAGCACTCACTATGCTAAGAGGTGATGAAAAGTGGGCTTCTACTCCTTGTTCATGTTCTTAGACCAAAAGCTTTTAGTCTTTCATCATTGAGTTTGATGTTACCTGTGGACTTTGATTATTTTCCAATGTTATTGTTTCATGTCTCAATCTCCTTCAGATATGAAATACTGCAATAGTATTTCTACTACCCACATGATAGCTTTACACCTATAACATGACTTAGTGGAATTCATATTCCATCTTTCTACATATGTTCAGCAATATATGTCTCCTGGGTATATTGAAAAGCATATGCACCTGTTTAATTTTGACACTTCCTGTGCCACCTCCTTAGGATTGGCACCCCAAGCTGCCAGATGCCTTGGCTCACCATACTCCCTGGGATCCAAGTGGGAGTCTGATAACATCCCTGAATTTATTTCACATTTTAATTGGTCATAACTCATACCTTCATGTCTGTTTATATAGCCTTAACTTCCCTTCACTGCCTTACTGGTAAAATAACTCACTCTATCTGGCCCTTCACCTCCCTTCGACTCAGTGTCGTGAGTGTGGTGAAGTCTGTACCTCACAAAAAGTGAGCTCCAGTAAATGTGACTGAAGCCGACAGGGCCATTTCATCGTGATAGCCATCACACATCAACAGGCACCAACAAATGTTGCTACTTAGGACAGTAGCATTTCCCAGCTGCTAATAAGTCCTGTGAGAAAGGACAGCTGTTGTCTGCGGTGGAGGATAACAAAAACATTCCAGGAGTCACAGGAGCTGTGCAGGAGCAGCAGCAGAAGGCAGGGCAGCCTCTGACTTCAGAAACGTGCTAAGGAAGCTTGATGTGGCTAGCACTCTGCTTGATTAAAGTCAGCAAGCACAGCTAAGATCATCGGGAAACACAAAGGAAGATTTATTTATTGTAGTGAATTGAAGCGACTTCTGGTGTGCGCATGCTTTAATTAGAAATTATTTAAAAAGTGAAACAATTTAAATTAGATCTGAAAGAGTAATTTAAGTATAGCAATGTTAATATTTGTCTAAAGTGAAAAGATCATAATAGTATAAACAATGTATTTTCATTTAAAAGTCAAAACCTGTTTGCAAGTCACCATTGAAAATTAAGTTACACTGGCCTGGCTTGCCTTTTGGTGGTTCTCATTAATGTAACAAATATTTTGATTCCTGACAAGGACGATAAAGTAATGCATATGGAACAAGTTAATTTAAAAGAAATAAAATCAGTAGGTGTGAAACAACAACAATTGTTCTCTGATAGAGTTATATTTAATATTTTAAAAAGTCCCAAACAAGCCAGGCGGTGGTGGCGCATGCCTTTAATCCCAGCACTCGGGAGGCAGAGGCAGGCAGATCTCTGTGAGTTCGAGGCCAGCCTGGTTTACAAGAGCTAGTTCCAGGACAGGAACCAAAAGCTACGGAGAAACCCTGTCTCGAAAAACCAAAAAAAAAAAAAAAAGTTCCAAACATATGTTTCTAAGGAAAATACATGGCTAATAGTTTAATGATAGCATGTTAGGAGTAATTCAGATTCCCAGAGTAGTCATATTTACAATACATTGCTCTGAGGTTGTGGTAAACGTAGTGAAGGAAATATATGGAAGTGTGCTGGCCTCCTAGACATCCTACCTGCTTATCACACAGTTGGTAAAGATTGGTAGGTCTGTGCTGCATTGTGATGACAGAAGTAAGAGATCACAACACTTTCAGTGTCTGTTGCTCTTAACTTGGCCAAGATGGGGTAGAATATGCTTCATACCTAATTTGTTGTAGAAAAGAGAAAAGGAACAATATGCTTACTAACAGGTAACCTCTCGATGATGTCAGAATCCTCTCATGATAGGGGGCGGAGCGCTTCTTATGAATACAACTTCTCTCTTTCCAGGTGAGAAGTGAACAGAGCTAACCATGTGTTTGCCAAGACACTGCCTGCCAACGTCTCAATAATCGTTTTACAGAGAACAGGACTTGTGCAAAGTCCTTGTCATTCAAGGTCTAGAATCATTTACACGTAGGACAGTTCCCACAAAAAACCCATGCATAAAGAATAAAAGGCATCGTAGTCAGTGTTGGTGCTTTCACCACTGAGAGCTTCAGATTTTCACAGGCAAATTGGGCGTTTGTTGTTTATGCTCTCAGAGTAAAAGCTGTACCAAGGACACACCTGAAATGTCTTTTGCTGAAGTAGGTTTTTGGAAATTGTTTATGTTTGTGGTTATTTTTTTTTATGTTATTCAAAGTTGAAGACAAGGAAGGCTAGAACTCTGGGAGGAGTCGTGGATTTTTGTCTTGGGCCTCACTACTTTATTCCAAATGGTTTTCTTCAATTAGCTACTAATATTCTCCCATCTCAGTTTCTTTCCGTTTAAAATGAGAATAAAACACTGTAGTCTTTTGAAAGCTAAGAAAACGAAATCACCGTGTAATACCATAAGTGAGTATGGAAGAGTCTATAATTTCTTCCTCTAATTTCAGTTATTGGGTTTTGATAGAATTGTATATGAACAATAGCAACTAGGTCTTCCATTATGAGTTAGGTACCCTACAGACACAGAATGCCACCCACATGAATTCAAACATGTTATGGAGGCCAAATTGAGGACTAAAGACTTAAGAAATTGACTAGAAAATCCTTGCGTTCTGACAAGTAGTAATGGTTTGAGATGGAAAACATTGCCACCCATGGCTGAAGACTTGGATGAACCAGATAGAGGCAATAATATTCATCTGTGTGGCTAGTGAGGGTTTCACTGGGTCACATAAATGCCTAAGCCAGCAACAAGGCTTTTCTCCTCCATGCTAACTGAAGACAGCAAACGGTCTGAAGCCCACTTGTCTAGTCATGAAGTGTTTAGTGCATCTGATGCTCTTCCAGATGCCAACTCATATACCTGGCAACAGCTGCATAAAAGGTGAAATCTGCACCTGAAATTGTCCTTCTGCTTCTATGGCTGTTCTTGGTCTCACTTGTGGCTCCCCTTTCGCCATTGGATCTTTGACAGGGGAGCGCTAGACTGCTGTGGCACGTATTGAAAGTTCCATAGAGCGTTCTCGTCTTTTCAGTCATTTAAGCAACCATTTAGCTAACTCACTTTTTGTTTTTTCACTTTTGTGGGGAGAGGTGGTTTATTTTCCACTGCCAGTAATGTATTTAGCTAGCTCTAAGTACTTTGAACAAATATGCAAAGATGTCGACAAACATTATGAAGAAAAGTAGGGTTATTCAACATAGTTTGAGCTGCAGGATCCCTCCCATGATGCTAAGGGAGTGAAAAAGAAGGAACTCTAGCTCTTATCTGACTTAATGTTTACGTTCTGTTGAGTCTCATATTAATGCAGTTAGATTTTGTTTATTTTCATTCATTCATTTATTTTGTGGTACTGCAGTTTGAAAATAAGGCCTCATGTTTGGTAGATAAGTACTCCACTATTCAATTACATTTATGACCTTTTAATTTGAGACAGCGTCCTGCTAAGTTGTCCAAGTTGGCATTGCAGATGTTCTAAAGCCCAGACCGACCTTGAATTTGCAGTCATTCTGACCTGGCCTCTCCAGGAAGAGCTACAGGTACAGATACGCATTAGACTGACTGATCTTTCCACTGAAGCATGTATTTCGCCCTTTAAAACTTGAAGTGCTTAGAAAAATCAGCAAGAAGTCTCATTGATCTGCTCCAAAAAGGAGGAGACAAGGGTAAGAAACTGTCTTTACTATTTTTTCTTTCCCTCCAAAGCCTTCTCTGAGCATTCATCTCTCAGTCTACCAGATGTTTTCTTCTTGGGTCTCTGTCTCCTCCCCTGGCAGATTTTGGAGCAGGAAAACTTTTCCCCAGAACTTGCAGGATTCTAAATGCTGAAATGCAAGGTCATACCCAGTGCATGCCCTGCTCTAAGTACATCTGAAAGCAGGGAGGGAGTTGGCAGAGACCTTAATGATTGAGGTCAAGTTTAAAGGAAGCGGCAGCAACTGTTCAGCCTCAACAGATTTGCATTAAGGAAACACAGGCTCCATTATAGCAGATCTTTGGGGATTTTCAAGAGAAACCAGAAACCCAAGAATTTTTTTTAAAAAAAAAAAATCATGAAATCATTCACTTTCCAAAAGCTGTCATATGTATTATGTAAAATTCTGCCATGGGCCAAAGAAAACATGTGTGTGGCCTTGATTTGCCCAATAGGCCATAAGTCTGTGGCTTTTTCTTTAAGAAGCATCATTTATTATCTGAGTGATGATGGCTCAAGCTTTCTGTGCTCAATCATTTATAGTACTTGTCCTAAAATGTCCCCTATCTATTTTCTTGAACTGTTTTGAACATTTTGCATTAGTTTAACTTGACTACCAGATATGACACACAGAATCTGCCATTAAAGACAACTGGCTCTAAAATCTATTGACATATACCGATTATACCACTTATTTGCTATTAAACAAACACCAATTCTTTATTCAGCAAACATTATTTTAGGGCATCCCTTACAATTATTACTTTATTATTGTTTAAATCTTCTGGATTATTAGCTTCTTTTCCGGGCTAGATTATAAGCAACGATAAGATAGTTAAACTACATATAGCTACTTTCTTAGTCTCCTCTAGTAAGCTATACATGCGTACAACAGACATTAAATATTTGGACAATTGCACTTAAAGTCAATAACCCCTTCTGAGTTGTTAACATATGTAACTTTTAAATCAAAATAAAATTATTTTAAGTATATTTTAAAAAGTTTTACATTGTTAAATATATTTAAGTAGATTTAATTTAAAAACTGCTTATTAGATTATACCACAGGCTTTAAAGTCTAGTTAGTTGGGTGTTATTAATTCTATTTCATAGTGGTAAATTTGAAATCCACTAAATATCTGAGCTGGAGGTTTAGTTTAGTAACAGAACATTTGCTTATCATTGAATCCTAGAATTCAATCTTTAGTGCCCCAAAGGGAGAGGAAAATACAGAAAAATATTAAAGTTTTTTCTTCAAGTTACATATACAGTGTATATCTATTGTATACTTTCATATTAAAAGTACCAATAATAGGTTATAAAATGAGATGAAATCAATAACTGAAAAGATAAAAAGGAGGCTAATACAGGATAGTAAGTTTCCCATAACCCAGCAAAATAATATAATGATGCTATTTAAATAGATTTTCTCCCTCATTTAAATATGAATTTTAATAAATATTCAGAGTATTGACACCATGCTATAGCTAGTCTCACCTTCTAAAATATAGCCTTCCTTCTTTCTAGTTACTTAATTCCTTTCAAATTAGTTTTAGAAACTATTCAGCTCAGTATGTTTATAATCAAATGAGAGATGTAGATGGGAAGAGATTTCCTCAAGTTTATATTGTCTAGAAACCAGGAATTAGTAAGTTTTTGCATAGCCCAGAAAAAATAAGAACTTCATATTTGCATAGTTTGTTTTAGATAATCATTACGAGCCTGCCGGTACCTCATTTCTGGATTGACAGAGGATAGATGCATGGGGCTTGGCACCAACTGATACTTGACTCTTACGACAATGCTAGCAAGAGGTAGCTGTCAATGAGGAGTGTACTTTTAAAGAAACAGTTGACAAAGATGTTCATGCTGACATTGCCCTCACTAGGAGGTGGCAACATACAGGAAAGTGAGATTTTTTAGCTTTTTTTTTTTTTAAGTTAGCAACAAGACAAAGCATAGCTTTTACTTCCAAAATAAATAAAAGAGAGAGATACTTCTAAAGACATTTAGGGAGGCATCAAGTGACAAAATGCCACAAGGAACACTATAATTAATATGTATGTAAATAGTTAATGCCGAGAAAATAATATTAGCCCAGTTGCCTGTATAGGGAAAATATTATGATCCCTTTATTCCTATAAAACCAGCAATATAGTATATACTCAAGATGTTGGTAGACTAATCTCTGATCTATTTCAAAATCCAAAGACTAAAGCAATGATTAAATTAATTATATCCTTTACCTTTCCCTAAGTAGGTAGCCATACATAAGAACAGCAAGGTATTCAATATTTTCATATTTTAGTTTCAGCTTGTAAGTCATGAGATTTGATGATATTTTAAAGTTACACTTGTTTAAAAATTCTTTTTAAAAATAAGTAACTTTATTCAGCACTCTCTGAAAAATAAATGCTTAGAAAAGGAAATGCTTCTTGTCTTACCAAGTAGTATTAAGAATTTGCAAAATGTCATCCAATATTTGTTAAAGCATGCAGTTGGCTCAATTTTTCTAATATTGGCTTGGCTTTGTATGGATTGATTAATGAGTAGTGTTAATATTGTCTTTGAATCACTTAGATACTTTAGTAAATTTGTATAAGAATGAATATAACTGGATTAGACAGCTATGGGGGTCTCTGTGACATCCCGAGCAGACCTGCCTTCTGAGAGCAGAGATACAGAGAGCACAAACTGGGTTCATTTAAACTCAAACACAAGGTCAGCTGGCAGAAAGTGAGGACCCCCATGACCTCTTGTTCAAATCCTGGAAGCTATAAATCCTACCAAACTACTCGGGGCTTTATTAAGCAAGTCCAACAAAAGATAATCGGCATTGTAATTATTACTCACTTAGGAACTGAATAATAAGCCTGGTTTTTATTTGTCAAAACAAACTGCCCTTAAGTCATTTGCAAAAACAGTCTCACGAATAGTAGACTGCTGTAGGTTACATAAGTAATTAAAGGAAAATCATAAAGTTTGAACACTTAAGACTGCCAGAAATCTTAAAAGCATCCGTTCAGCTTCTTGAGAGTCTAGGTTATAAAGGTAATGAAAACGCAAAAAGCAAGGATAAAATCCACTTAGGTTTCACAATCTCTAGTATCTCATTTTTATAAAAAAGTTCAGCCAAAATAAGAAAGAAAATGTAAAAGGCCCACACCCCGAAACCACAAATTGAGTGGCCTTGATTTCCCTTGCAATGTGTGCAAGCACGAGATGTAGGATGTTCCCAAACCAAACATTTAAAATTCGGGTAACACGTCAAGTCCTTCTAAGTACTTAAAAAAAATTAACAAACAACAGGAGGAACATCCCCCCTTAATTATTTTAAGATGTAGTTTTATTTCAATGTTCATTTAACACATAAATCAATATATTACAATTGAATATTAAATTATTTTAAAACATCGTATTTTTGAAAGTATGATAAATTCTTATTTGTAATTTCAGAGACAAAATAATTTTAAAAATATCTTTTTCTTGAATTCTAACACTTTATAATTTGCTGGTATTCATTTCTTTGTAGTAAAAATGGTAGCGGACTCTTCAAATAGCAATAACCACTTATAAATATATTTGTTATATTGATAGAAAATAAAATTTAGGGTGATAATATATATTTTGCAAATAATCCTTTTAATATGTTAGTCACATTCTCTCTCTCTCTCTCTCTCTCTCTCTCTCTCTCTCTCTGACTGTCTGCCTGTCTCTCTCTCCCTGTGCCTTAATTTTCAAAAGTCAGGAATTTTAACTTTGCTTTGTTAAACATATGACAATAAGAGCAATGAACATATGGGCAATACCCAAGGTTACAAGGACTTTGCAGATTTATCTAATACGATACATTCCATAAGCATACGCAAGACTGAAAGCCTGTCACACATTGCTATGACATATCAAAAAAGCACAGTGATGCCCTGGCAGACTGAGCAGCTGCAGCTTAGCCCGAGGTTTGATTTTGTTCTACGGTGAGCTGAATGAGGAAGCTCTCTCTGTGAAACTCACCAGTTTGGCATTTTGACCAAGACTCAAACCTTTGGCAAAACACACATTCTGTTTCTAAGAAAAGATGGTTCACAGAGCTCAAAAAACCTTGGACATCAAATACCTCTTACAAAACAACATTTTGATGATTTAAGTGTAGATGAATGAGAAACATATGGATTAAATTTCTCTTAAAATACTCATGGGATTAAAAATTAAGGGCAAAAGTACTAGGCAAAAATATATTTTTTTTCTAAAGTTTTCCTGACTCCAATAGGTTTGAAAAATAGTTCAGCTTGGGGTTTGAACCAAGGCACAACTGGGTTCTTCAGTTTCTCCTAGTAGAACCAACCAACTGAACTCAGACTCTATGAATTTCGACCCGTTTCTACAGAAAGGCCAGATGCAGCCTAGACTTGGTAGTATAATTGCCAACAATGAGGATTTACCAATTACACAATCGTAATCCCTCAGTTTATATGTTAAATCATGAACTGTTCTGCTTGTACCTCTTTTGTTTAATTATTACAGGAAAGCGACAACAGTTTACAGAAATCCACAGTCAAATCTTACGTCTTTCTATTTAAAAAAAAAAAAAAAAGAAACAGAAGTACTGATTATATTAAAGAATTTCAAATGCGGAATGCAGACTACATGTATCAGAAATAATTTTTCTAATTATTTTTCCTAATTGCAAAGTTACTGTGCCATAAACACCATCATTACTATGCCTTCTTGAAATGGTGAAAATCGCTTTTCCGATATCTGAAACAACTGCCATTAGATGCTTACTTTCTGAGTGGCTAAACTGAATGCTACTCTGGCTCAGCTTTGCAAAAACAGACTTCAAAGCACTTTTTTGAAAGGCTTTATGGGTTTTAAATGCTGCTCTATTCAATAGTCTCTCTTGTATGTATTTATTATTGACTGTTAAAATACAAGGGGAGGGAACGTTGAAATAACTTCACATGACTGAGAAAGAGTTTGACATATTAGAGACCTCATCTTGGTAATAGTAATCCTCCTAAATTGATCCTCTCTCCTACATCTCATGAATAATTCTGTCAGGGGAGTAAAAGTTAGGTCGAGGATACAATATCTTCATCACCTTCAGTTGCCTAATGGCTCCCTGTCTGTATCTGGTATCACCAGAACAAGCAGAAAGTTTATCTATGTAAGGTGATACTATGAAAGAAAAATATGCGAGGAACCGGAATCAGATAAAATATTCACGCTGCCAGATACAAAGAAATGTAACAACAAGAAAAAAAAAGACTTTTGTGCTTGTAGTTATTGACAACATTCATTTTAGGAATAAAAGCTTTGCATGTGTCTGTCATTTTCCATATTTATTTAACTTTTCATATCTTATAATTGTGAGAAAAAGCAAACTATGATGAAAATGTCGTCTTACAGTTCAAAATCAACAAGGATATCAATCATTTAACAACTCCTACTTTAGACCACCTCAGACTTTTACTTTTGTGTTTACAGTGCACATACAAACACCATGTGTAAGTATAACACATGAGTGTGTCTTTTGAAAAGCACACTAAAATTTACAATTTCGATCAAAAGCTAATGTTTTGAGTGAATCTAACAGTAAAAATTTTGTTGGCAATTACTTCTCGTTTTAATGATTATAAAAATAGCTGAGTAAATTGGTTTGCCTATGTCCCTAAATTCAGAAATCTAGACTATTATAGAAAAAATTGATGATTATCCAAATTCGTTTTCTAGCATACCCCTGCATGATCACCCAAAGATAGACCTTTAATAACAAATGAAGCAAGAATAGCAAGTAGTTCAAGGATCGCAAATGAAAGCCCTTAGCCAGAGGAACAATGGGAACTAAAATTCCTTGTTTACTTACTGCTCTAAAAATGATATTTTTTATTATTCATGATATATATATATATATATATAATGAAACATAATAAATCATACCTACCTCTTCTTCAAATTCCTCCCAAGCAACCCCCAAACATGACCCTTCCCAACTTCATGTGCCTAGAACCCATTAAGTTCAGTTAGTGCTGCCCAAATGTGACGGACATGGCAACATCCGTTGGTGTGGAGGAAATACATTAGTGATATTTTAAAAAAATATTTTAAAAAAGAATTATTCTTTTCTCTCCTAGCAGCTATCAACTGCACCTCATTGGGGGATGGGGCTGGAGATCCCTTTCCTCCATCTAGAACGTGGCTACTTCTTTGCCTCTTGGTCTCTGGAACTCAGATCCTATGGACTCCCCACATATTTAATAGAACCAAAGAGCCCCGAGTCAGGTTCTCCAGTAATAGCTCATCATCTCCAGCACACTTAAGAGACAGCTCCTTCCTTAGACAGTAGCAACAGGAAGGAATACAAACGGTCCAGTCTGTGGAATGAGTTAGAGCTGGCTTAGCTCACAAGCTAGAGAACTAGAATAGAAAGTCAGAAATGTGCAAAATGTCGGGAGGCCCCGGTGCTGATTGCAGCACTGTGGACAGACTGACTCTTGACCACCCCTGGCTCATCACCAGGACAAAACAAGTCTCCAACTTGCTGACCACCCCTCCTACTTGGCAGGTTCCACTATTGCAGAGCAGAAAAGGAATGTGCTCAATACATTGGTTTTGTGCCCTTCCTCCCCTTTTCTCCATGTATTTTTCTTTTGTCTTTTTATTATATTCTTACTCTTTAAATTTCATAATTGACTTAAGATTTCTACTCTTTATTTTTCTTGTTGTGTTTATGTAATTTGGCTAATACATTTATGTCATTGTTTAACTTTTAATCTTGTTATTTTCTCTCCCTCCTAAACTTCTTTTCTATCTTCACCTCATTTGTTCTTTATTTAGCCTAGATAATTACTGTTTTCCCATTACTGCTTCCTATCTTTACCTCATTAAATAGTAATTTTTGTTTGTTTGTTTGTTTTTGTTTTATCAAGACAGGGTTTCTCTGTAGCTTTAGCCTGACCTGACACTTGCTCTATAGACCAGGTTGGCCTTGAACTCATGGAGATCTGCTTGCCTCTGCCTCCCAAGTGCTGGGATTAAAGACATGCACCACCACTGCTTGGTTATTTTTCTCCTAAATGATTTTTAACTTTGTAACTTACTTTGTATTATTTTTTTTAAATTTTCTTTTCTAAGGTCAATGCTGACAATAGTTAAGAGTCAATTGATTTTTCTGTATGTGTTTTGGTTCAGTTTTGTTCTTATTTTCTCCTTCCCAGTGGTACTGGGCACTGAGCATTTCAGTCATAACTGCTTACCCAGATTTCCAAGTAAAATAAGAGAGATACTTTCAGTCAACAGATGTGCACATTGCAACACAGAGGAGAGACATGAAACAGCAAGGCAATACAGCTCTTTCAAAAGGTCATAATTTCTCAGTACCAAACGCAAAGATAATGAAGTGGGTGAAGTGCTGGCGCTGTAAAGAACCCAAAGGTTAGCTTGTAAAAAATCATAGACTCTGATGACAGAATCAGCAAGCAGACACATGAAGACGATCAATTAGAGACCCAGAGAATAAAGTAGTAAAGAAGAGGAAGACAGATAAATACATGCAAAAGACATAAGATAAAGTGAAACTTTGAGGGACAACAACAAAATGCAAGCACTGGACATGGAAACCTAACCAAATCAATAATAAATCACAGTAGCAAGCATCACTGGTTGCCTAAACTGAGGAAGACAAGAATAGCAGGGCAAAGTCAAGATCATGCTACCTTCAGATATGACAATATGAATAGGCATATAAATACATGTTTCGTCACAAATTTCAAATGCTCTTAGACATGATCGAGAGACCAAACCTAAGAATCAAATTATGAAAAGGAGTAAACAAAAATCCCTGTATAGAGCAAGCACAAGATACAGATGCACTGATTAATAGAAGAGAATAGAGCAGTGGTTCTCAGCTGTGAGACTTCTTTAGGGGTCAAATAACCCTTTCACAGGGGTCATATATCACATTTTTGCAAATCAGATATTTACATTATTCACAGCAGTAATGGAATTATAGTTATTATAGTTATTAAGTAGTAACAAAAATAATTTTATGGTTGGGGAGATGGCTAAAACATGAGGAACCTTTCTTACAGGGTCACAGCATTAGGAAAAGTTGAGAACCACTGAAATAGAGGATGCAGAAACAAATGCATTCAACTACAGTCATGCAATTCTTGATGACGTTATCAAAAACATGTTAGAGAAAAGGCAGCACCTTCAAATGGAACCCTGAAAATTGAATATCCACGTGTAGAATAATGAAACTGCATCTCAATCTCCCATCTTGTAAAAATTTATTTAAAATTGGTCAAAAATTTTAATCTAAGACCTGAAAGTTTAAAATAGCTATGAAATACACAGGTAAAACAGTAAGATCATAAGCATTGGGAAGGATCATATGAAAAGGATCCTTAGATCTTAGACTTTGTAGAGCATCTATCCAGGCCTTTCTGGCTTATAAAGATTCCATTGAGAAATTAGAAGTTATTATGATAGGTCTTCTACTTGGTCATTTTACCTTTCACCTTTAATATTCTTTATTTGTTCTCTGTGTTTAGTGTTTTGATTATTATGTGCTGAGAGGAATTTCTTCTCTGGTCCCAGTTTATTTGTTCTGTAAGCTTCTTGTACTTTGATAGGTATCTTCTTCATTAGGTTATGGAAGTTGTCTTTTATGATTGTATTGAAGATAATACCTGTGCCTTTGATCTGGGTTAATGCTCTTTCCCTATTCCCATTATTTATAGATTTGGTCTTTTCAGTATCATAAATTTCCTGATTGCTTTGTACCTGGATTTTTTTTTAGATTTATGATTTTCTTTGACCAAAATATTCATTTCTTCGATTGCGTCTTCAGTGCCTGAGGTTCTTTCTCCCATCTTATGATTCTGTTGGTGAGGTTTGCTTCTGACATTTATGTTCAAACTCTTGAACTTTTCATTTCTAGATTGTCCTCAGTTTGGCTTTTCTTTGATTGATTCTATTTTCACTTTTAGATCTTGAATGTTTTTATTCATTTTTACTATACTTTTTTGTTTTCATAGAGTTCTTTAAGGGATTTATTCATTTCTTCTTTAGGGACCTCTACTATATTCATAAAAGCTCATTTACGGTATTTGTCTTTTGCTTCAGCTATGTTACAATATTTGAGATCTACTGTGGTTGCTTGTTGGGCTCTAGTGGAAACATATTATCCTAGCTATTGTTTACTGTGTTATTACAGTCATGTCTATGAACCTATGCTTGAACAACTGTAAGTCTAGGTGCTGATATATGTTTGTTCTTGCATTTGTTGAGTGGGTGTATTGTTCCTTAGTTTCTGTTGTCCTCTCTGATTCTTATAAGAACATGGTGGCTGTGTGTTACCTTGTAGGGAATTCTGCTGAGATCCTTCCACTTGTGACCCCTGAGAATTACAAGTAACATATGTTTCTAGATATTGGAAGCTGACAATTAGTATGGAGATGGGGTTAGGCGAGTACAGTGAGAGGAGTCCACAGGAGGCATGTAAGCAGGGTATTCACAATGATCTACTTAGTTCCCTGGGTATAGGAACCAAGCATGTAGAGAGGCCAACAACAGATAGTCTGCTACAGACCTGGGGATTAGACTAGGGTATTGGATATGGAGGGGATGATGCAGAGGGAGGCTCTGAAGCTCACCTATCTGCTTTGCTGGTTTACTTGCTTTTCAGATGAACTTGGATGGTGAGTTTCCAGAGAATGCCTGCTGGAGTTGGGGACTAGGATAGCAGGATGAGCGAACAGGGAGAAAAGCTGAAGGAGAACATCTGTGCAATTGCCTCAAAGGTGGGGGGGGGGGGCAGCTATGTCAGAAGGGGAGGTCACAGTAGGCGGTCTGCTACAGAGATGGGGGTGAGACTGGGGAATTGGATTTGGAGAAGAAAAGAAAGAGTTGGGTATCTGCAGTTAGCCTACCTTCCTGAGTGATTTAAGGGGGCCCAGGGAATGCCTACTAGATTTGGGGACTGGGAGAATGGGATGAGTTCCGGGAAGGAAGGTTAAAGAGAAAGATCTTTGTGATGGGGATAGGAGAAGAGAGATAGGATGTTGCAGAGGTGGTCTGTCACAGAGATGGGCATGGGTGAGACAGGGAGGAAGAGAGGGAAAGGTAAAGATCTGGACTGCAGATCTCAGCCAGGTTTATCTTCTTTCTTTATTTTCAAATATATTGCTATAGGTTTATTGATAGCTCTCTCTTATTCTTAAATGTTTAATGTTTATTCTTTTTTTACTCAATATTCATAAATACATTGTTTTTGAAATATATTAACCAAGAGCTTATCTAATTAACAATTTAAAACACCAACTTTTGTTTTTACTAAATTTGATAATTATATTTATTTTATCTCCTATTTGTCTTACCATCTACATGATTCTTTTTCATGATTTGGGGATACTTTATTTTCTTCCAGTATATAACGCTACAGTTTATCAATTACTCATGTAATTTTGTCAAAGCAAATCTATTTATAACTTTTAAAAATATAAAAAAATTAGTGTGTAGACTGTCTTTTCTTTGAAATTTGTTGCAACCTTAGTTTCCAGTGTATAATGAAATATAGTCTTGAGAATAATATATATTTTCTAGTTGTTTGGTATAGAGTTTTCTATATGCACTATGGATAAACCTTCTTGATTGTTTAGATTATATCTCTGTTGACATTGTATTTAATATGCTAAGGGTATTTAGTCATCAATTATTGAAATTAATTTCTTTGTTTCCCACTGTAATTCTGTCAAGTTTGTTCATAGATTCAGAGTACGTCTTATTATGTAGTATTTTCAATTATTTTAATTTCCTGATCACTGTTTTTTGAAAAGGTATCTGTGTAGCTGTATCTCTAATTATGTTTTGTAGATAAATAGTATATCCTCCTTCATAAGAATGGTATCCAGTAAAGAATTAGGCCTTGTCCAAAGACAAGCATAATTGTTGTCCTTGGTTCCTGGGATGTAATCTCTAAAGCCCTGATTTTATTATGAGGGTACTTTTGCTTTATATTTGAGTGCTGTGAGCAACACCTCATTCTTTATTCTAATGAGATGAACTTTGCTGCATTCACTTAGCCGTGTCCTAGAAGGAGCAGGGTTGTGGGTTTAATTTAAGGTATAGGCAATCAATCAATGAACCAGGCCTATGCAATGAAGCTTCCTCAGAGTCTCTGAACACTGAGGTTGTGATGAACTTCCTGTGTTTGTCACTTATTAATGCTACAGGGTCACTTTTAGTTGGAACTGTATGTCTTTCCTGTGATAAACCTTAATTATGGGTATAATGATGAGGGTATAAATGCTTGGGGTAAGTGTGTGGGTTTTTTTTTTTTTTAGCAACTTATGAAAACTGTGTGTACTTTGGGAAACTCTTAAAACTTGTTGGTTTTTAGAAGACTTAAAGATTTGGCAGTCTAGAGGACTGTGTCTTCATATAATTTGGCTAATTAAAAGTTTCTGCACTGCCCTGTTGTTATATTTTCTGGTTTTATTCTTTTTATTTTATTATAAATTTGATTTTATTAAACTGTGTCTTGTGACCTTTACTGGTTTGCGATTTATATGATTGGTTTAAATTCCCACCTTTTAACCTCTCTTCCTTCCATATATTTATTGAACTTACAACTTTTGCCAGTTATCCTTTAAAAAACAATAGGGCTTCTACTGCAACAAGTATTTCTACTTTTTCACATCGATGTGGCTATTTTCCTTTATTTGTTTAATTATTGTTTCATCAATTTTATTTTTCTTTTCAAAGAGCTGCTTTTTGTTGATTTGGTCTGTTTTATATTGTCTCCTGATATTATCTGTGCCATTCCTTCCATTTTCCCTCGTTTAAGCTGATTTTCTGTTTTCTAGTTATTTTCTCAAGATGGTAGACTATTAAGTTGTGATTTTCTAAAACTAATAACAACATATAATGCTGTAAGTGCACCTCCAAAGGAGTAACTTATCACAGTCCATAAAATTCCACGTGTTGCATTTTAGTTAAACATTATTAATATTGTTAATTCTTCTTTGACTCACAAATTATTTAGGAAAAATTCATTTGTAAATTGCTGTCATTTATTTCTAATTTAATTATGCTGTGGTTTAAGATCATATTTTATAACTTAATGTAATATTTTAATTAGCTGGAGAACTTCATGCATGCATACAATATACTTTAGGAATACTCTCTCTTTGTTCACTCTAAATCCTGCCAAATTCACCCCATATTCTCTCAACTTCGTGTTCTCTCTGTCTTTGGCTTCTGATTTTTGTAACCCACTGAGTCCAGTTTGTGCTGGCACATACTCATGGGAGTGAGATCATCTGTGGGAGCAACATTAACTTAACATGGACCACATCACTAAGGAAAACCGACTCTCCCATCCACAGCAGCCATCTACTGTTAGTATCTCCTTAGCTGGAGATGGAGACTTGTGAACCCCTCTTGTTCCATGCAGATGTGATGTGCGGTTGACTTGGTGTAGGTCTACTGTTGCTGTGAGCTCATGAGTGCTATGGCTAGAAGTCACTATTCCCCAATGGTGCCCTCCCAACATCTGGCTCTTTTTTTTTTAAAAAATGATTTATTTATTTTTACTTTCTGTGCATTGGTATTTTGCAAGGATACCAGATCCCCTGAAGGTAGAGTTACCGGCAGTTGTAAGCTGCCATGTGGGTGCTGGGAAGTGAACCCAGGTCCTCTGGAAGAATTGCCAGTGCTCTTAACGGCTAGCCATCTCTCCAGCGCCCCAACATCTGGCTCTTACATTCTTTCAGTTTCTTCTTCCATTATAGATTGCTTACTGTACGTTCTTTTCCAGAGCTTTGTGGGAAGGAGTGTGATACAGGTTTTTTTCCATCATTTAAGCACTACAAACACACTTGTTTTCTGCACTTTAGCCAGTTCTAAGGCTACTAAGGTGGGTGGAAGACCAGCTCTGAAAGGAGTTGCATAGAGCACAGGTGATTTGAAAGAAGAAAGGGAAGCAGGGAGGGGCATGGGAGAGTAGGGAAGAAAAGAGAGCAGGGAAGGGCTAACTACAACTAACTAAGGATGACTAAATAAGACTAACAGAAACCTATTCTATAAACTTGTTAAATATATAAGTCCACACACAGGGATTTAATTGGCATTATTCTCCATAGGTGATTTTGCTTCTCCAAGAAGCCATGGTTACTCAAACAAAACAAAACGAAAATAGAAACAATCAAACAACCCCAATACCAGATTTATGGGATTCCTCTCCTTGAGTTAACTGCCAGAGATATTCTGGAGACTCCCCCAAACAATATGGACTACTTTTATTGTTCTCGGCTGTTCACCAAAGTTTGGTGATAAGACTCTTGCTGAAGATATATGTTGCACACTTTAATCACAGGATTTGAGGAATACAAGCTAGCACTGATCAGGGAGCTTCCTTCCTGGTGATTATCGATCATAGTATCAGAAAGTATCATACAGTATAGACTGTGGGTAATGAACAAGCACCCACCAACAATCTTACCCAACTGTACATCCTGTGTGGTACAGTAAAGTCCAGCCTGGTAAGATATGCCCATTGGAGCAATAGTGCCAGGAATGCTATGGGAAATTCAAGCACTTTCTGATGAGAGTCCACCGCACAGGAGGAAATGTATGCTCATACTGTAAATCTGACCAAAAATTCATGGTTGGGGAGCTCATCCACAAGGGTGATCCTGATACTATTATTTTGCTAAATGTACACTGTATTAAATATCTTCCCATTGTATATCTCTCTACTCATAGGTCAGTGAAGCTATCAATCTTTCTTATAGGAGCACCAGGTGCACCTTTGCATGAAAGTTAATTCAGAGACTCAGAACTGGTAAAAGGTGTTTTTTTTTTTTTTTTTAGGTCAATTAAGAATAAAGAGAAGTTATTGTGCCTCTAATCCTTGCATTGCTTTTTATTGCGCTCTGGATTTCTTTCTTTCTTTCTTTCTTTCTTTCTTTCTTTTTTTTTTTTTTTTTTTTTGGTTTTTCGAGACAGGGTTTCTCTGTGGCTTTAGAGCCTGTCCTCAAACTAGCTCTTGTAGAACATGCTGGACTCACACTCACAGAGATCTGCCTGCCTCTGCCTCCCGAGTGCTGGGATTAAAGGCTTGTGCCACCACCACCCGGCGAGCTCTGGATTTCTTATCCGGGATATTTTTTCTCCTCCACATGTAACTCCTTTTAACATTTTAGGCATGGCATGTTTGTGACAATGAATTGCCTCAGTGTCTACATGCCTGAGAAAGTATCTGTTCTCTGACCTTGAAGGATAAATTTCAACGGATCTAGAATACTAGCTTCATGGTTTTAAGGTGTTTCTATAAACATTTCAGTCTTCCATTCTTGTTAGCAAGGCTCCTGATTTGAAATTTCTTGTTTCTTCCTCTTTCCTCCTCCTCTTTTTCTCTCTCCTTCAAGATACTACACCATTTTATTTTGTTTGAAGTTTTTCGGTTTGTTTTTCATTTTACATTTATATGGGCTTCCTAGGACCACTGCAACAAATCACCATAAACTGGGTGAGTTAAAAAAACAGAAATGTATTTTTTCACAGTTATGGCAACCAAAAGTCCCAAATCAAGGAGTCAGCAAGACTGCATTCTGTGCAAAGGCCTTAGGGAGGCGTGTTCCCTTTGCTCTGCCAGTTTCTGGGGGCTGCTGGCAATCTGCAATCCCTTGGCTTGTGTGTATGTTGCTCTAATTTCTGCTTCTCTGTTCGTTTTCTCCCCCCCCCCCCCCGTGTCTGTTCTCAAATCAGCTCTTTTCTTATCAGGAAAAGATTTAGGGGCTACCCTAAGTCCAAGATGATCTCAGCCTGTGATCCTTAATTTAATTACTCATGCAAAGACAAGTTCCAGGAGTTCGAATTTGGATATGTCTTCCGAGTGGCCACTATTCAATGCACAAGCATTCCGATTTGGGACATTTCCTTTGGTATTTCTCTACGATTACAGATACTTTCTTCTGACCATGTTCAGTCCACTGCTGGACCCTCAAAAGCATTCTTTCTTTCTTTAGTTTGCTCTCCAGTGCTTTGTTTGAATTTTAAATGAAGTTTTTATCTTTCTGATTATATTACCATTTGTTATTGTGTATTGTCTACTTGTAGCATTTTCCCTTAACATATTAGCTTATTATCCAGCATATTAATCATTTTAAACTCCCTGAGAACTTAAAATCTGTGTCATCTGAGGCCAGTTCCAATGTTTGCCTTGTACACTCACACTGTGTTTTTTTTTCTTGCCTTTCAACGTACCTTATGGATTTATCTTTTTGAAAGTCAGGCATGATGTCCAAGACAATTAAATCTGAGGTGTGTGGGCCTTTAGTGTGGGGTTTTATTTTAATCTGGCTACAAAATAGGCCATTTAAAACTTACTGTAGCTATGACTGTATGAACCAAACGTTGCAACTACTCTCATGTTCTCACTGTTCACAATACCTTCTTCGGGTTTCCTTGAGTATTCCTTGTGCTGGAGTCTAAATTTCTTAGTTCTTTAACAACTTGCAGCCCTGTTGCTGTGGGTACAGTGAGAAGTGAGGTAGGAAATGTATAATTTTATGATTATTTTTCCCCTATGGCTTAGGGTATGCTCTGTGAGCTCAGATTCCTCCCCTGGCTCTCTTCAGGGGTGACAAAGAAACTAGAGAAGGAAGAGATGGAGAAGCGCCTTCCCTCCAGGTGGTGTGTACATTGGTAAAATCACTCCCTGGCAAGTAAGACTTGATGAGAAAGCAGGGTCTTAGCATATTTCACTGTGACTACTCTATCTTCTGGTCACAACTGGGTCTCTGAACGCATTCTCATGTCATCAAGTGAAAAACTGATGGGTAAAACTCAAACTCAAGATCCCTTCCCCCAAGGCTGGGTTTCTCGAATTTCTCACTCTCAAAGTGTTGAGAACCCTATCTTCAGAAAAGCATCACCGCGACTGTTTAGCCATCCATGCCTGCTGCAGCTTTTCTTTTTAGATGAACGGACCTTGGTTTGGACTCCATAGATTTTTCTCTTCAGTTTGGAGTTGGTAGTCTTCAAGAATAACAGTTATCTGAAGCTAGGGAGCTTTGACACTTCTCACCTTTCAGTGTGTTTTTCTTGCTGTGAGGACATTGGTGAAGTATTATTTTATGTAGACTGTTTATGTTGCCTTTTGTTGCACGCCATTCTGAGTCCCCTAACGTATATGTTACTTTCCTTCTTCCTCAGAATTCCCCTCAGATGGAGAACTTTTGATATTCCTCAGCAGTAGTTGCCTCATACTTCCTGGAGCAATTGAAACAGGAAGTCCAGTATTGTTCATTTAAAAGTATGGCCATTCATTGGATGGTTTTGCTATGAGACCCTGTGCTTATTGGGAGAGAATGCCTTCCTGCTGTTAGAGTTTATTCTAATTGCTGCTAAGGGTTGATCAGGTCATTGGTTGGCAATGCCTTGGGGGTTTTCCATTACACTGCTATTTTTCTCCATGTTCCAATTAGTGCAAGAAATCCCAAGGTGGATGCCGAGCAGTGCTGCTGTCTTGTTTGTTGTCCTCTGCCTCTTCATTTCTTGGCTCTGTTGTTTTCTGCAATCTTTTTGTTTATCAATCCATTTGCCTTATTTAATTGAGGTTTTTGCAATATCCTTTTCACCCACCCTGCAATATCTGTCAGATTTCACATACTTCCAGAGGTCTTCTGTTGCCTTCTTGTGTAGAGATTTAACTAGTAAATGGTGTTCTTGGCATTTTCATTTCATCTCAACCATAAGAAAACTTAGCCTGTTTAGACACTAGGAGGGATCTCTCAGACTTATTTTGTCTCAGTAAAGTTATTTGGGGAGCTGGAGAGATGCATGAGCAGTTAAAAGCACTTGCTGCTCTTCCAGAGGACATGGGTTCAGTACCCGGCACATACATGGGGGTCTCACAACCATTTGTAATTCCACTTCCAGAGATATCCAACACTCTCTTCTGGAACCAGAGGATACTGCGTGCATAGAGTCCACATACATCCAAGTCGGCAAACCCTCATATGCATGAAATAAAAGCTCTAATTATCCGTATGCTATTCACTGCTTGGCTTATAATGTGGACCAAAGAGTTTCTAATTCCTTTAGTCTGCTGTGCTCACAGAAATTTACCCTGCTCTTGGGACTGGGTTTGTTTTTCTCAGAATTGCAGCTCACTCATAGGCAGTGTCCAGAACTTGCCCAGCATCCTTTAAGTCTTTGGTGTAGTAGCTTCCGGAGATTCTCCCTAAAGTAACTGGTTCCAGTCATGTACTGACGTAGAATCTTGCATTGCGGAGTTTTCTTGTTCCCTTTCAAGAGCTATGCTTTTGGACTGTGTTTTGCCTCTCCACTGGAATCTTGGAGGGAAGGTTTTCCTGACTTTTTTATTTACCCCACAATCAGAAGGGTTTTGCATCTACTGTGTGGTGGGTGAGTGCATGAAACACTTAATTTTCCTTCAGGTAGGGGAAATGGAAAGCCCCCCCTCCAACAACTCTGGCATTCCAAGGCTTTTATGCCTTAAGAAGGAGGTGGTCCTCGGATGTCTTATATACGTATGCTAATATGCCTTTTCTCTGGTCTGATTTGTTTTCAGTTTTCTCTATTATCCAGTCATCTAGTTGCATCTCATGGAAGAACGTTTGCAAATGAAGTTCTTTAGCCCCATGGTATACTTATTTTAAAGAGACACGCCAGTTGAAGTTCATTTCTAAATTGGTAGGTAATTTCTTTCTTTTCTTTTCTTTTTCTTTCTTTTTTTTTTTTTTTTTGTCACTCTGAAAGCAGAATTTCACCACGCTTTAGTTGCTACTGTGCTGTGGATGAGGGAGCTGTCATTCTTGGTAATGCATACATTCTCCCTATGTTGTTTAAAGTGTGCTGTCTCGATTCTCTGGCAGTGTATCTATTTCCTGTTTTACTGGCACGTGTTTGGCGAGGACTTCATTCCTCTGTCTCTGCCTTGCAGCACGTTTCCTGTATCTTGCCTTTGGAATTCCTAACAGACACAGTTGGCCCTTCCCACGGAGTCTTTTCATCACTACGTCTTAAAGTCCAACTTTAAAGTCTTACTAGCTTCGCTAGATGGTTTTTTTTTTCATAAATGCCATTTTTTTCCTTTCATAAATTTGTGTTCCACTGTGACTTACCTTTTGAACGTGACATCATGTTTTTTTCATTTCTTCAAATTGTTCTTCCAAGAATTGAATAATGCACAGAAGTTAGGAAAAAGGATGCAAAGTTAATTGTCTTTCTAGTTTCACTTCTCTCATAGAGCATTCATTTCTGGTGATGGATGAGTGCATAAAAATATATTTGATAGTGAAAGTATCTGGCGCAAAGTTCCACAGCTTCAAATGGCTATTCTAACCATACAGAAGCTCAAAGATGTACAGACCACGAGTCTGGTTCATTTTGGTGCATGAGGCTTATTGAATTTGTGATTATTTTTGTATACTAATTTAAGAAATTTTTCTTTAAAGCTGAATTTCCAATATTTTACTTGAATTTTTGTCTCTTTAATTATCTAAAATATTACACGTACTATGTTCACATGATAGAGTGTCCGTTTTCAGTCTCTGAATAGCAGCGTATGGATTATGTCCATGTTCTTGAGCTTCCATGGCAGCATATCGCAGAATGAGCAGCTTGAGCAGTAGGCTTTTATCTTCTCACAGTTCTCGAGGCTAAACATCTAAGATCACAGTTCCAGATGGCCCAGGTCTGGTTCAGGCTCTTCAGTGGACTTCCAGGTGGTTGCCTTCGCATTGTTTCTCCAGATTTTACATAGAGATAGAGACATTTCCACACAGTCAGAGTTATCATTTCTTGTGCTGATAAGACCTGTGCTCACAGGATATCATCTAAAATAAATTACCTATTAAAGCATCAACTCCAGAGAACCAACCTCTGGGGCTCAGACTGGGGCTTTAACATACAGATTTTAAGGAATATGATTAGGTACTCAGCAAGTGTCCTTGACTTGTTTTCTTTTTCCTTTTCTTACTTGCAGAGCTTGCCTTGAGAAAATTTATTCCAAAGACCTGTGCTGGAGTTGGGACCACCCTTGACTAGAATTCCTCCACTCTGTTCCAGGCAAAGTCAGTTCTCTGCATGCCTGTTGTTCAGAGTTAACCATATCCTGAGATAAGCAAGGGAGACAAAGACACCAGAATCCCCGTGCCTTTGGGTCCAAACAGGTTTCCTACTGTGAGGCCCTCCTGTTAGCTCTGAAGGTCTTCTCATCTAGGAAAAACAAAACCGGAGCACCAAATTGTTTACATCAAATTTTCTGTTAGATTTGCTTGTTTACATTTTTCAAAAAGTGTTCTGGATGTTCTAGATTCTCTCTCATTGTGTTGAATTCTCGGTCCTTCTTATAAATTAAAACAGAAGATTTCATGACAATAAGCTTGTCCTTTAGAAACGTTGTGTCTCGAAGGTTCTGTTGAAGAATAGATAAACAACTATCAGGGGCTTATAAAACAACAGAAGCCAAGGGTCTGGATAAATAGTACTTTTATTGTGCTTTCTTGAATGAAGTCTGGGAATTGCAGGAGCTTAACATTTTTTTTTTTAAAAAATCTAAATAATGTTTTCTCTCTCTGGAATATAAGCATAACATGTTTAGTCTGAGTTAACTTAGAATTTTGTTCGTGATTTGCCATGCATGGCAAAAAGATAGAGAATCCAAAGTTATAAAGGAAACAGAGACATAAGTCGATGCAGAAACACCAAAACGTCCTGGTTAATTTTAGTTAATTACACAGAAAAGGTGCTGAGAGTAAGCTGTGATTCACGAGTCTGCCATGTCTCTGTTTCCTTTATAACTGAAAGTTTGTGGTCAAGGTTCTAATGGTCCACCTCTAAGTAAAATGTGTATTTTCTAAGATGAGAGCATTCTCTTTAGAAAGTAAACAATTCCCAATTTAAAAAAAAAATAAATCCAGTCCAATGAAAATTTCTTCATTGCCCTTAATTGTTCTTTATTGGTTTTTTTTTTAAAACCTTTATTTTCTGCTAAAGACTCCATTAATGAACACACATTGTACTTGTCAATTTTGTCTTTTTGATAAATTTTCCTTCCCTATGATGCTGTTTTGAACAGGTGCCCAGCTGAGGATCTCTTGTAGCAGGTCAGCCTTCACATCTTGTCTATTTTTTCTGTCACTATAATTTAACAGTTTTATCTACTTTCGGTAATAGAGTTGGACAGTTTTGATTTTGGATTAGGGTTAAGCATTTTTGGTAATAATGGGCCATGAACAATTTTTATTTCATACCGCATAATATTACTTAAAAAACACTAAGTTGTCTCACACTACGGATGCTAGATGACCATGGGGTTTAGAAGATATATTTTTCATCATTTGTAAGTGTTTTTGGGTGGTTTTAGTTAGGATTTGAGTTTATTCTTTCCCAGTGATTTGGGGGGGGGGGATTCTATAATCTAATTGGTAATTCTATAATCATGCTTTCATGATTCTTGCCTAAATAATAAACCAGTTTTTCATCCGGAATAGGACCAGAATCAAGTCCTATGTCCCTTAATAGATAAAACTAGAACATCTTTTTCTGGTCAATAGCATTTGGTGCCTACTTCTATTCCTAGCTTGGCTTCTTATACACTAATGAGGTGCAAAACACAACTTCTCCACTTAAGAATCTTGATTTATGTATCCTCATTTTACTTCACACACACACACACACACACACACACACACACACACACACACACGGTTTGTTTATGAGTTAGTTCTAGGAGGTCAACATAATTTATTTGGCCACATTATTAGGTCTATAGATATAAATCCAGGAGACACATCAGAGGAGAAAAGGAAGAAAGGGAAGAAGAAGAAGAAAGAAGTCAATCTTATTAAAGAAGGATTCTGTATTGGAAACAACACTTCTTATCAGCATTATTTGTGTACCTCTTGTTACTTCGCCCTTGAAAAGGGCAGTACTCTTGTGGCGAGTAAGTTTTCAGATTATGAAAGCCCATTTATGAAATTATCAAAACAGAAACATCTGATTGGGCAAGAAGTATGAACAGGAAGACTTTTTAAGTGCCTCTCAGGCTTCCGTCTTGCAAACTCAAGCTAAGTCATCTTGAAATGATTAGTTCTTTTAATAAAAAGTCATGACTATAAAAATGGTATTTCTTTTATTTTCATAAATTGAATCTAAATTATTTACACAAATGAGTTTTGATTTCTCTACCGTTTTGAACCTCTTCAACGTTGAAACATTTTCATTGTTTTGAAGATGAACTTTATTTTTGAAAAACAATTGGAATTTGTGAACTAGGCTTGGTGACTAAGAACCGTGAAATAAACAAAATAATAACCAATTTGGTAACAACAGAATATTTTCGCCGAAAGTACACAAAATACTGCGGCGGATAAAGGACCAATTATTGTGTCAAAGTTCACAACTATTTACAAATATCAAATGCTCACGATTTATATAGTTTGTTGGTTAACTATCTATTTAGTAATCATATAAGACAAGCATTATATCTTGATTATGACTGCTGGAAAAGCGGAAAACGTTTTGCTATATCTGGCCACTGGAAATTAAATAGGTCCCCCTCAGGTCTTTCTGCTGTCTGTTCCTGTTCATGTCACCGTTGTCTTGTTAATTCTGTCGCCCTTGCTCACAAACATCCTGTTTGTGAATATGACCCATGGCATAAGCCCGAGTTGTATCCATCAGAGCATTGTATCATGTATTCCCAGGATCTAATATTTCACATTGTCTTTCTTCTGCCAGTCAGGATGGCAGACTTTTTCCCCCTTCTGTGTAGAAGTCACTGATTTGGTAATTATACATTTATCAAATATTTGTTACATACAAGACAATATATGAAAGTATGAAGATGATGGTGAGATCTTTCTTAACCTAAAGGAGAACAGGCTAATTATCAGGGCTTCCAAGTAACAAACAATAATCTAATACAATGTGATAAAGTACAAAGATATTCTAGTCCTCAGATAACTGCATGGATGACAAATATTCAATCCACTGTTGTTTGTCAATGCTATTTTCTCTTCTTATTCTCAAATAAAATAAAGTTGATGCTGCATGGCTTCATCAACCCCTCTCCATCTTCCTCATCATCAGAGCAGGGTCTCTCACTTAAACCCAGAGCTCACTGATTGAGTTCGTTAAGCTAGCCAGTTTGCTCCTGCTAGTCCCTATCTTCCCCTCCGGGGCACTGCTATTAGTATTACAAGGGTCTGCTATGCACACGACATTTCTGTTAATGCTGAAAAGTCAGGCTCACTCGTCCTCACACTCATGTGGCTAGTAATTTACCTATTCTCAATTCTCAATTTCTTTGGTTTGTTTAAAAGATTAGTCATCTTGGACTACTTGACTACCTCAACCGATAACGACCTAACTTCTTAAAATATCTAAACAATACTACCTCTCTCTGGAATATACGTGTATCCTGTGTGGAGATGGGGTCGTTTTGATTTTTCTCTGGTAACTCTGTGAGAACTGAGGATGTAGCTTTCTATATGAGAATCCACTCATTGTAGGAAGTGTCAAATATTCACAAGTGAATAGAAATTTGTTTGGTCTGAAAGTGCAAAGAAACTGTCCTCGAGCTGTTCCTTTATTTGGGGATATGATTTGAGTTACAAGTCCTAAGGGAACTATTTGCTTCTTTGCTTAGGTTTTGTTTGTTTTTCTTGTTTTGTTTTCTATTAGATTGTATTTTGATATTTTTAACTTGTGGTTTGAGTAGATTCCATGAGATTACAAGACACATACACTTTTTTCCTTACTTTTTGGTAAAATGTCAAGCACACTATTAGAATATTAGAAACATTATTAGTTCTTAAAATGTGGGCTCATTTTCTTTTCACTGTGGCCTCTAAGCATGTGCTCTCAATTTTCTTTGGTATACGTTAAAATGCGAATGATCTGCTGATAACTATTTGTTCCTAACCTACATGATTCCTGGATGTTTAAAAATTACCTAAGAGACACTGGGTCCCCGCTGGGAGCAGCTGCCTCCACTTTGCCTGTTAGTCCTGTTTGTCTTTGTGTCTGTATCTCTCTGTCTGTCTATCTGTTCCAGAGTTTGTCTTCACTCCAGATCTAAGCCTCTTGAGGACACGGATAACCCAAGAGTCCCCTCCTATAGCAGGCTGTTTGCCCTTCCAAAGGTTATGCCTCCCACTCCTTAAGGTGTGACAGCTGGGTATTCAGAGCCAGTGCTACATCCTAGATCCAGAATGGCTCCAAAGCTTGCCCAGGTTTCTCCCTCTGCTTCTGTCTTCATTGTTTTCTCCACGCTAGGTCCCGTGGTTCCAAGGTCTCCTGCTCCTTTCGTGCCTCTGCCAGGATTGTCTTTTGGCCTCAAATTCCTAGGGCAGGTTGATTTAATCTTGATTTATCAGAAGGTTGAAGGAGTAGAAACATTCCTAGGACGGGAGACCTGTGATAGGTATGCACTATGCTATGGGTTTGGACAGTAGGTGGGGTCAGGCTGCTGAAGACAGCAACTGTTGTGGTGGTCTGCGCATTGTTGCTGTGGTGCCTGCTGGCAGCTTCCTGTCTACCTAGCAAACCCTGGACTGTCCTTTCACTAGAAGGGCTTTGCTGGGCTTTGTGGCTGAGGTATAGACACCAACTCTGAGGTGAAGGCTAAGGAAGAACCTTGAAGTGTGGGCGGAATCATCAAGCAGTGGGGACGGTTGCTCCAAAAAGCCCTCACAGATGCTGATGACTTTGGCTTACAGTTTCCAATAGATCTAGTGAGAGCGAAGGCTGTGATGTAAGGAGCCATGATTCTCACTGATTATATGTTCTTTGAGAATAAAAGAGCACTGTGTCCTCTGACATGATAAGATGGAAGCCACCTCAGTATGAGGAGACCATCACCTCAACCAGAATTTAAGACGTTCACCTGCCCTCTTGCTCCTGAGGCAACCTTCTCTTTGGCATACAATGTAGCAGAGAGACAGGGGTGCCTGGGTGGTTGGGAGCTAATGTGTCCCATCGCTTCCCTCTACTCCCCCCTCCTTCACTGGTGGCCCTGCGAAGAGCATGTATGAGAACCCTTCCTCACTGGGTTTTCCTACCTTCTATCAGTTCCTATGCACGCAAGAATATTAGCTTTTGAACTTCCCTCTACCCTCCTTCCTACCTTCCTCCAGGACCTCTGCACAGGAGGAGGCATTTGTAATCCAAGACTAGCATTTTCCCATTGGGTTAGTGGGCAAAAGGATAGCAGGATCAAATATGGCTGACATGCAGCTCTTCCCTTATGTCACTTCAGCCTATTAGTTTAGCTTCAGACTTGGCACTTTGAAGGGTTGCTGCCTCCTCACTAATAGCTGTTGCTGTTGAGTCCAGTGCTACATTCTAACCTGTGCCCTCTGGCGCTTTCTAAGGTGTCACGTGCCTTATTCAGCTGGTAACCCCTTCTTCCCCCGACTGTAGGAAGGAACCTGTGTCTTTACGTGTTGTACTTATATTATATATTATATAAACTGCAAATTTTTACCATTGGGTGATGAATGTGATGGCAGAGGGTAGAAGAAATTGGTGTGGGATAAGACAAAGGGAGTGGCAACAGCTGGGCTAGAGTTGCTATCCCTTAATCTATACGTACTTGGGTTAAAGAAAAAAAAACATTCCTTAAGTCAAAAAAAGAAAGAAAGAAAGAAGGAAGGAAGGAAAAACGGAAGGAAGGAAGAAAGGCAGGCTACTGAGGTAAAGTCAAATCAGCATTAAGCTATCACTCTAGTCTGGATAACGGTCCACACACAAGTGAAAGGGAGCATTCACTCTACTAGCCCCCTTAGCTGTTAAATATATGCATGCCCAAGGTTAGAACAGTTATCATAGAGCCCCTTCATCTCCAGACTGTTGCTGGTTTATAGGTGCTGATTTTATTAACTTTAAAAAAGTCTTTCTCCCATCTGTGTTATTAAGATCAATATCCAACTCGCTTATGATGATGAAGAGCAAGATAGTTGTAGGAAGCGCTGTTATCATGATATTCGCCGAAGAGATGCATCATCATCCGCATGTCAACAACAATCTCATGAAAATGTAGAAGGATTAGAGTTGGCTAGTTACGCTCACAGCAGACAGAAGTCTTGCTCTTGTGGGATAAGAACAGGGGGATAAAATAAACCAAGGAACAGTAAAGAAGCGAACTATGTTCTCAACATATTCCAGGCCAGTAAATTGAATCAATGAAGTCGGCATCATTCCCTTGGTGGAATGACCGGCTCCATTTTAAAGATCCTGCCCCCTACAGGAACCTAGTCACTCCCACGGGTATTCAAACCCAAGCAGGAAATTGTCACCAGGTGGCGCCAAACTTCAGCTAAGGTTGAGGTGAATTTGAATCATGTGTGGATCTTGGTTTCCTAGGCTGGGCCATTTTGGGGGACGTTTTTGTTTTATTTTATTTTTATTTTGAGTCACCTATCACATTATGGGCCAATGCTGTAAGTTTCGACAACTCCTCCATGGTCCATTTGGGTAAAGTTGAGAACCTTCCGTGTTGTTCAAACTAAGACTTCTTACTATTTTTTTTTCCAGTCTTGTTTTCTTCCTTCTAAGCCCTCACGTTCATTCACTTGGAAAGACCAACTGTTTGTTAAGTTTCCATCTCCCCATGCCTTTGCCAACCCTCTTCTTTTGTCTGGGATACATTTCCGGTCACAGTCTTTGTATTCTAGATCTAATTAAAAGCTCTTCTCGGGAAAGGTCAAACCTGTAGTCGTCTATGCCCGGAAGTGTCCCCTTCTACGAGCCTCCTTGGCGCCCTTCCACCTTTTCTAAAGGCAGAGTTACTGGTCTCAGTTCTCTCGTTTTCCCAAGCACTTTGTTGGCGTTTGTCATAGTTATCACATTAGGGTTTCTTTATTGTGTTTGTCAGGTTTCTATTCAGTAGGAAGGCCGTTCAAGCATAGGAACAAGTCAGATTTTTCATTTTTGCATCATCGTTGGCTGACCTCACACTGGTCTCACGCTATGCCTTTAAACACATGAAATGATGTTTAACAGACTGTCCATGTTTAACTTGTAAGATGTATTAAGTTTCAATAAATGAAAGCAGGTAAACATAAACAGAAGATGTCGATCATCTTTCTAAAGCAGGGATAATCTTTGGGAAATAAGTATGAGTCCTGTGTACTTTGCATTGTCTGATTGCAGCTATAACAACATATTCATAAACATTGACACATGTTCATATACTGATGGTCCATAATTGTGTGTGTGCGTGTATATGTGTGTTCTTCTTAGATTTGGGATATTAATAGGACACACAACTATATTTGCTGAATAACAGTATTTCCTTTATGAATGATGCTCTTTCTGTATGAGGGAATAACATGCAAATATTTCTGGATCTACTCTCCTCCTAGCTACTCTCTTCCCTACACTGAATATCACTAAATAACAACTGGCATAGAGTTTTTTATTGACACCTAAAGTCCTACAGCTAAGGTGCAAGTCATGAGGTCATTCATGTCATGAACCAGAAAGGCTCTGAATTTTACAGGCAGGGCAACATAATATAGAAACTTTAGGTGAGCCTCCAGTTTATTCATGGCAAAATAGCAAACAGAGTCCCACTCCTTTCACTGTTGCGGAGCTGCTCTGACCCACGGAGTAACAGGCCATCTTGAGTTACTCACCTTGTGAGATGTGTTAACAAATACGAAAAACAGTGGGAGGGAAAAACTGCAAGTGGCACACAGGACTCTAACCCTTCAGCTGAAAAACCCTCCCACTGGAATGTAAGCTTAGCTTCTAATTCCATGCCTGGGCTTTGGTTCTTAGACCTCCGCCATGCTCCTGTGAAATGCTTTGGAGATGCTCTCCAATCCTTTCTGCTTTTGATCTGCTCTGGGATCCTATTTTGGCAGTTGGAGGACTTGGAGTATCCCACAGGGACTGTTTGCTTTCTTATCTAATCTTTAGCACATCTAGCAGCAAAACAGGCCACTTGCTGATATAGCTCTGCCAGAGGAAGGTTGTCTGAGGATACACCACTCCTGTCGCTTTTAGTGTGCAGTTGGGGAAATAATTGGAGGCACCCCCAGCTCCTGACTGCATCGAGCTCTCTGTGAGCCCCATTTTACATCTCTCTTCTAAAGATAGGGTCCAGCTTGGGATCCAACAACTGTTTTCTGAATAGGATTAGCCTTCTGTTTAGGCAGCACAAGTTAAGAAGCCTCACAAAAGCAAACTCGATGTTTTTGTTTTGTTTTGTTTTCTAATTCTGCACTACCTCCTCACTTGTGAAATACTTGGCACAGCTCACTTGGCCCAAGCTTTTCACCTGTTTCTCCTTTTCTCATTGCCTTAGTCACTTGTAAAAGTCACTCTGAAGGAAAAGATCCATTGCTGGCTGTACTGTATTCCCCTTTGATCACACGGGAGTTGTTTGGTTAAAGCTTCATACTCTCCGAGCCTGTCTGTGATAAATAAGCATTAAAGTACCCATGAGGCCCCTCAACTTGTAAAAGGGATGATACCAATTTGGGAACTGCTGGGTTCCCTGGTTTACTTCAAAGAGGAGGTCCTTCTTGGCAGGCTCAGCCACGTGCTAACAAACCAGAAACACTCAGTAGGTTGCAAGCAATGCTCAGAAAGAAAATAAATTTGTTGTCGACTCCAGAAGCTTTAAAGTCCATTACACAAGCTCAAGAAAGGAGGAATGAGGCGGGTAGACCTTGGTGACTGCAGGAGCTTCTGGCTCCAGTAACAAGCTAGAGCACTTTCTGTTGACATGATAAGTGGACATAGCAAAAGAGCCAGATGTGATTTACCTTTGGGCAATGGACAAAGCTTACTCTATGATGTTGCTGATTAGTTTGATATTGCTCTCTCCACGTGCAGGGTGTTGCTTCCTGATTTCTCCTGCTGAGAAGGCAGCAGGTGTCCCAGGGACACTGTAGTGGTGTTTTCTGAGTCTTGTCACAGATACAGGTGCTTAGCAGGGGTTAGTTTAGGATTATGTTTCTGCCAGTCAGTGGGATAATAAAGTGAGAAACCCAATAACCTATATATCTATACCTATGTCTATGTTTATAATGGTGGATATTCAATTGAAAAGACTGCTTATTCTTCTGTTAATAGTTATTTAAATCGTGGATTAAATCACCATATCTTTATGGCACAGTAGAGAAACAGAAGGTAGACAGCAGCCTTTCTTTACCAAGCAAAGAATTCTTGCTGCATTTAGATGAGTCTTTGTCAAATTAGAACAGTTTCAAATAACTGAGACCATGATGCTGAACTTCGTTCTTTTAATTTCTGGATTGTTGGTTTAAGTTTCTGTCAGGCCTCTCTTCTAAGTTTTTTCAAGCATTTGTTGAAAATGGTCAGCCGGGTGATGGTGGCACACACCTTTAATCCCAGTACTCAGGAGGCAGAGGCAGGCTCCAGAGCTATACAGAGAAAAACTGTCTCAAAAAACAAGCTAACAGCGGGGCGGTGGTGGCGCACGCCTTTAATCCCAGCACTCGGGAGGCAGAGGCAGGCGGATCTTTGTGAGTTCGAGGCCAGCCTGGTCTACAAGAGCTAGTTCCAGGACAGGAACCAAAAAGCTACGGAGAAACCCTGTCTCGAAAATACAAACAAACAAACAAACAAAAAAAAAAAAAAAGAAAAATAGTCTACAGTTACATGCACCAGGGACAGAGGAACACATAGAAGCAGAGAAATTCCAGCACAGGTAAAATCCCTAGTCCTTGGCACCTGTAGCTACCCTCCGGTGTGCACTAGTATGATCAAGTACGTCTGTTCTTTATGGGTAGAATGGCATCTTTTTTCTCTCTCTAAATTACGATTATTGAACAAAGTTATTGCTACATCTTTGCCTTCTTTGAGTATAGGTGGGGTGGTGTTACATGTGTGTGTGGTACATGAGTTCTTGGGGGATGGGATCAAGGGTGAGGTTGGGCGTCTTCATTGGTCACTCTCCAATTTACCTTTTGAGATAAGACTGTTCCTTGAATCTGGGGCTCACTGAGTGATTAGGTGCTCTTTCCAACAAGCCTGAGGTCTCCAACTCCTTGACACTGGGTTTGTTTACAATGCTGCAGCGCCTAGCTTTTGGCACGTTTGGTGAGGATCTAGACTCAGGTCCTCATGCTTGTATGGCAAGCATGTTATCAAGTGACCATCTCCCTGGTCTCTTTATTTATTTAAGACCAGGTTGAGCATTAGTTCTTTTATACAAATTTAATTCATGTTTATATCTTACTGCATTTAGTATATCATAAAAGACTACCCGTTCAAGTACTTTTCTATGGAAGATAGTATCTTAAACTTGTTTTTTCTCAGTTTCTGGTATAACTCACATTTTACTGCTGGCCAGGTAAAGAAGAAAGTCATAATTTAATACAGGAAAAAGAAAAAAATGGGGGAAACTCAGGGATTGTGGAACGTAAACATTGGGAAGGGTAAGTCAGGAGGGGGAACATTTTTCTTACTGAATGAATAACTTAATTTTCAGGATGTATGACAGTCTACTGTCCCAGGAAACGGGCATTTCTATATTCAGTGTTTGTATGATTTTTTAGTTCTGTTTCTGCTTAGGTTTCTTCTGTAGCTTGAAGATAACTACCCTATTTTCTTAGTTCACAAATAAAGTAATATTATGTTACATATATCTGCCCACATTTTACCTATTGCTCACTTTTACCTTTTATATCAGCTTATCACAAATCCCATACATCTTCTTTATATCTTAGATTCGATACAGATTTCACATTCTCTCTAAACTATTTCTACATATTTTAAATATATTTGGTTCTTTTAACTCTTGGAAAATGTTTTCATGCATTCTAAATAGACTACTTGATAGTAGTTAGCAACTATATTTTGATAACAATAAATACTGGATGTTATCAAAAAAGATGACATTTTCAGTGGGTATCAAATGAATTTAAACTGGATAACTTCAGAAGCTTTCTGGCTAAAGACATTGGTCTTCTCACTCAACTTGTTAAAGTCTTTATTTATACACACCTGCTTGGATTTATTGTGGGAAGACCACAGACAAACGATTAAACTTGAGATGTTTCAGGCAAAACATGCTAGTTCTTACTGTAAAAAAGAAGGGACATTTCTGAGTCATCGCAGCCTTGGAATGCAATACCAAACAAATGAGAACCAGACCACAAAGAGTAGGGCCAAGGACATCATTACTGAGTGAGTAATATGAGCAACTTGCATAAACTGTGGCCGAAACTGAGTTTTTAGCAGACAACCATAACCTTTTGATTGCATCAAGAACAGTTAAAAGCTCTTTAATCTGCATGTTGTTCTTCAGGAAAGAAAAATTCATCAATCCAATTCATAATCTCAAAGACCTGTGCTTCTTCAGATGGAGTTAACCCTGCCTTTCTGATTCTTTTCCTAGTTAGCAACAAAAGCTGTCATAGAGAACTAGAGGACCATGCTTGATTCTTCCACCCGGCAAAGGGGAAGCATGGTCCAGGTAACAGGGCCGTTTCCTTTCCTTTCCAGTGCCTTGCCATGGACTCCTCCAAAGTGTTAGATAATAGAACAGGGTATGTCTTTCCTGTGAGTAGTTGTGTGATACACTATGTTCTCATCATTTAGAAAATAGATTTTCCTTTACAGCATGATCATTTCTTTATTCTGATGAGTCACGTGTTCCACAATCCTTAGAGTCTTCTGGCTTCTTCAAATAAAGAAAAGGCAAAAACACCTTTTGTAGGTGGACACTCTCCCTTGCCCCGTGCTGACCTTAACTTGCATCAATCCCTCTGCCTCAGCTTCCTGACCATCTTGCCTAGCTTTCTTTTTCATTTTCTTTTCTCCCCTTTAGGGCACTCTGTGTTTTGGAAGCAAAATATATTGAAAGCACTTTCCATGGCAGAGAATAAACTTTTCCCTACCTTGTCGTATACACTTTTGTATTCCCTAACAACTACTTGCTAAGGATTCCATAATGTATTTTGTTCTTTTTTTTTTTGACTGTCCTAAATTGTTTACTGGGTATGAATTTTACAAATATTGCGTGTATTGGCGGTAATGGTGGTGTTGGAGAGTGCCTTCCCTAGGGCCACCAACAGTGTGATAGACCTCGTGGCCCTTTTCAAAGCCATAGATGTCGAGACCAGCAGACACCAGTCCACACAAATCTCTGTGTTTGTGGATTGGTTGGGTGACCCACTGGGTTCCAGGATTTCTTCTGATAGTTTATGGAATGGCTCAATGAGGATAACCTCAAAAAAAAATTGTCTGTGACATCGTCACCAACCCAGTAAAAAATTAGTGCTCTCAAAGTCCCCCAGGGTTCAGCTCTTTCCTCAGTAGCACACCGAAGGCTTTGGGCAAACTTTTGCTGGTTGATGCCATGATAGCCGGGCCTGCTGTAAGTTGAACCTTTAAGAAGCAGGCGTTTGTGGTCATATGACAGACATGAATTCTGTATATGAAATAACCTTGCTTGGCCTTGTATCTCAGCATTCATGTTTTATCAGATCGGTGGTTCAGGGAGCTCCAGGCTGTGTCTAGAACTGGTAGTATTGGCAGCAGTGGACCCTCAGAAAAAAAGTACATCAAGTCAGACTGTTTCTTCTTCCAAATTTCCTGGATGTATTCATATGCCTTCATCTTGGCTCACCTGATGACTGCCACCAGAGTAAAGGAAGAAACCTTTCTCCATATTTTGTAATTTTTATTTTGGAAAAATGTCATACATTATTTACTTCCTCAATAGAATATTTATGTTCGAAGTACTGCATATATTCAGAACACCTGTTTATGCACTAGGCATCACTAAAAACTGTCTCCTAGTTGGAATGGGTTTACTATTTTGTTCTTTATTCATGTTTGAATGAGAGTCTATGTTGTTTGGAAAAGAATTTCCTCTAAAGAAGGAAAGTTAATGATTTTCTTAAGAAGCACTTGATATATTTTTTCATCATTTAAATTTTTTTTAACATGCCAACCATAGTTTCCCCTGCCTCTTTTACTCCTGCTTGTCTACCCCCACTTCCCCCTCTATCCAAATAGCTCCCCCATCATTCTCCCTCTCTGTCTTGCCCATAATTTTACCATCCTTATCCCTCATGTTCCCATTCCCCCATCCCCTCTCTTTTACTCTCCCCTTGGTTTACCCAGGGCATCTCAGATACTTCATTTTCCCAGGAAGACAGATCCATGTGTTCCTCTTTGGGTCCTCCTTGTTACCTAGCTTGTCTGGGGCTGAGGATTGTAGCCTGGTTATCCTTTGCTTTACAGCTAATATTCACTTATGGGTGAGTACATACCCTGTTTGTCTTTTTGTGTCTTATTTTTCTACTTATATCCATTTCCCTGCAAATTTCATGTCATTTTTTTTCCTGTTGAGTAATAATCCAATGTGTAGATATACCACATTTTCTTTATTCATTTTTTGATTGAGGGGTATCTAGGTTGTTTCCAGGTTCTGGTTATTACAAATAGTGCTGATATAAACATAGCTGAGCAAGTATCCTTAGGATATGGTTTGGCATTCTTTGGGTATATGCCCAAGAGTGGTATAATCCCATTAAAAAGGGGGTACAGATTTAAACAGAATTCTCAACAGGAGAATCTCAAATGATCAAGATACACTTAGAGAAGTGTTCAACATCCTTAGCAATCAAGAAAATGCAAATCAAACTGACTCTGAAATACCATCTTCCACCTGTCAGAATGGCCAAGATTAAAAACGCTAATGGCAGTCTATGTTGGAGAGGATGTAAAGTAAGGTGAACACTCCTCCACTGCTGGTGGGAGTGCCAGATTATTCAGTTTTATTCAGAAAATTGGAAATCAGTCGATCTCAAGACCCAGCATCTGATATATTTTAAACTCAAATTTTTATATTCTTTGTGACTCTCTCCTTGTTCAGTACATTTTTTCCTATTGCTGTTAAAGAAACTAAGCCTCCAGACCTCTCAGAGTAGAATCATGACATTAATAAGCTTGGCATTAATAAAACAATTTGTATACTTATTTAACTATGATGGAAACTATTTGCTAATATCAAAAACTGAAATGATTGAAATCAATTATTCTTACATGGTTAACTCCTATGACCCTGTCTAACTTATCTAATTTTTTAAAACTCAATACTTTTCAATGTTAAGTTCCTTCTGTTCTCAACTCTTTAAGACAGGATTTTTCTGCATAACAGTCCTACGTATCCTGGAACTTGCTTTGTAGACAAAGCTGGCCTCGAACTCACCAAGATCCTCCTCCTTTGCCTCCCAACTGCTGGGACTAATGGCAATTGCCATCACAGCCCAGCTCTCCACTCTCTCTGTTCATAAATTAGCACCTATGTTTTGAAGCAACTGCTGTGTTTCTAGCCTCTCATTTGTTGAACATCTGCTTTAAAGAGTTATCTATATTTACTTTCAAATTTGTCTTTATTACATCCATTGCAATGATGATTATGCTTTCATAATCCCTATTAAAATTTTCGGGGTTTTGGTCAAAGTCATCAATAATCTCTCACTGGGGACCACCTTCAAAGAAATTCGTACAATCCAAGGTAGGAGCATGAGGATTATTAAGCAAAAGGAACATGCAGGAAAACAAAACAGCATTGGGCAGGAAATTCAGTGAATACTGAGCCCCGAATCCTTTATTTTCCATATGCTTATAGACTAAATTCCAAATGGGAAGGGAGGAGGCAACAGATTTCATTAACATGGTATAAGGAATAGACTTGAATTCTCCGACCTTTGGTTCAGGTGGAGTGGATCCACCTCTATACCCAAATTATAATTAGCTACACTCTAGGTCAGAATCTCTTGTTTGTGGGCACACCTCTTTTCAACAACTTTGAAAGACCAAAAATAAGCTCAACTCTCTGACCTCCCGTCAAGGAGGTACAACCTCACAAGGTGGAACAGATGGGCCCTCACCATCTCTACAATTGTACAGTATTTATCAATGTTCGACTCCAATTTTCCTTGATTTATCAGACGTGTTTGTTAAAATCTCAGTGAAATTACTTGAAGCAATTCTTTAAAGAGATTTCGGTGTGACACTTCGCCCTGTGTTGTATGCTTACTTGTTCTCACCTGGTCTGCCTTACTACTTCCTCTTCCTTTTCTTGACTGTTTAAATCTGGTGTCTTTCAGAGCTCAGTACCTGACCCTATGTCTTTCTGTTTTCTCCCCTTGATGTTGTCTTCCATTTTAGTTTTCTGTCTTCAGCCCTGACTCCTCTTATATGCAGTTGCCCACCCCTCATCTCCAGCTGGGGCTTGAGCAATGAATTCATACTTAATATACTCATTCTCTCTCTCTCTCTCTCTCTCTCTCTCTCTCTCTCTCTCTCCTGATGTGCTTCTCAAAGCCTCCATCAACCTATAGCCTTCCACATTCCATTAGGTGACAACTCCACTTATTGAGCTGTTCAAACGAGATTAAATTACTATTGGCTTCCTCACCAAAAAGCCCTGTCAGTACTCCTGTCAAAATGAACTCTAATTCTGATATCTTTTTACTGTTATGTTCTTCTTCCAACTCTCCAGTTTCTCGTTTAGCATTGCAAAGGCCTCTGCCTGTATTACCTATTTCTGCCCTTGTTAGCACACCTTCCAGTCTCTCAACAGTAGCCAAAATCATACTCCATAATCATGCTGAAATCAATTTCTACTCTCTTCAGAAACCTCCAAGGTGCCTAACACACTCAAAATTAAAGCCAAACTCATTGGTGTGGCCCTACATTGTCTACATCTGACTCTTCTTCCCCACCATTTCTTCTGCTTCTTTTTGTTATTTATTCTAACTGAGCTACAGAAGTGCCTACCACAGGGCATGAGCTCCTCCTACATTTTCTCAGAAATATTTTTCTCTCTACTTCTTTGGATGTTTCAATATCTCTATTTGCTTCATTTCTCTCCATTGCATTTATCACACACATAATCCCTACCTCTTCTTAATTCTGATTTACCGCTATAAACAAATTTCAACCTCCACACAACTAAGAACTTGGGGAAGTTTGGCTCCTGTTTTATCTCTGTGCTTGATTAGTGCCAGACACTTGTACTAAACTTGTGTTTAGACTTTATGATTGAATGGACATAGGAGTTTTCTGACGCTTTAGAATAAGCACATTTCAATATCCTCTCAAATGATGGGATACATAAAGATCTTTTCCTTGATGGGCTCCTTAGTATAACTATTTAATGGATGTCTCCATTAGTAAGACTCAGAAGAGCTAAACCAGAAAGATTTCATTCAGTCTCCCATGTGAATTACATATTACTGTGTCATGAAAAACTCTCTTGTCATTAATATAATTATGGGTTTTTACAAGAACCTCACAAAATGACTTGTACCCAATGGGTACTTATTAAATACTTGAGCAGTGACTGACTACAGTAATTGAATCCACTTGAAATTAATTATTTTTATCTCGATCATTTATTCTCCAGTTTGACAGCAAGGCAAGGCTGTTGTAATTTGTTTTTGGTTGTTATATACAAGTGTAGTGCCCCCTGGAGATCCCACATATATGTTAATTGATGATAAAGTGGATAGTGCTCTTTCTGGCATCTGTTACAGATTTTCAAAGAAATCTCCCTAGTATATTATCATAGAATTTATTAAATCTAGAAACATTTCCAAAACATATGTTTATAGTTTTGTATTTTAAACTGTTCCAAGAATAAATTCTCCTCTCTGGTGTTCCAGCCTCCTGCATATCTCCCCTTCTAGCTATCCTATATGTAGGCTGAATTATGGTTCCTATTTTCCTTCTGGAACACTAACGTTGATTTCCTATTGAATTACAAATAAAGTACAATTATCAACATATATGTGAAAAGACAAACCTTTTAGACACCATATAGTTTCTGTTCGATATTGCACAAAGTATTTTGTGAAATACATGGGTAGCATGGGATGGCAATAGGTAATAATAAAACACCTAGTATATAGGTGCGTTTAAAAGTGCCTAGTTAACATGGAATTAGCTTGATGAATTCAAGATTTTTCATTGACCTTAAAATTGTAAATGTGAATGCTTGAAATGTAGATTATTTTGACCATAGAACTGTATATTTTATGAAGAAGCAGCTATATGTTACAAAATTATAGAACTCCTTTGCAGGATATTTGAAACATGCTAACTACAACTTTGCTCTCAGATTATTATCAACCATTAGAAGGTTCTTATCTTAACTTGATGTCCCCAGTCCCTGATACTTTTTTTTTTTTTACCTTTTTTAGTATTTGTAAGAGTACACAGAATGTACCTCTGTTTAAAATATCCCGGTGACAATATTCATTTACCTCGCTATTCTTCTTTAATATGTCAGTATGTAAACATGGAATCCATCCCTGCACTCTCAGTAAACAGCAATGCCTCATACCAGAGATTTTCCACATAATATTAATATAATCATTTTAGGTGTCCTTTATTTCCTCTTCTACCTCCATAAAAATGGAAATAGAGAATGTGATTTATTCATTATCACATTCGTAATGCCAAATATTCTACCTAGGAGGCAAAAGGTATTTTATAATTATTTGTTGCTCTAAACTGAAGATGTCACAAATTTGGAAAGGTAAACTTAATAAACTATTTACAAATTACATTTACATATACATCTATATTATGCAAGCTAAGAGGAAACATGTACCTGTGAAAATAAAGAAAAATAAAACAAATAAAATCATTGTTAAAAAGTAATGCTTTTATCCTATGTGTAACAGATATGCTGTATCTCAATAGTCTATTCATTATTTCATTCTTTTTCTGTTGCATTCTTCGAGATTTTCTTGCAAGGGTTTTGCGTTCACATCATTTTCACCTTTCTCTCTCCCATCTCCAATTCCCTCTGTCTTCCACCTGATTTCTGTAGTCCACCTCGGCGGGTAAGTTAGTCTAGGGGTTGTAACCCACCTGGCTGGTCAGTTATTCCAGGGTCCCGGAGAGGCGCTATCTGAAAGACATGGGCAGGAGACAGGAAGGAGGCCAATCAGATTTGTCAAAGCCTCCGTTTATTAGCGTCATGGTTGTAGTTTATATAGCCCCTGGATGAGGAATTTGGGGGGCAGGGGCATGGGCAGGAAGGAATCTTGCAGCGATGGTTCCAGCCGGTTGCGAGGTTGTCGTCCAGGAGGTTATGATTGGTCAGGTAATGATTCCTCGGTCAGGAAGTAGCAAGTTGACACACCTAGTTCTCTAGGTAGTTGGAATGTGGGGTGGGTTCCGCTAACAGATTGCTCTCAAGATAGTTGGGTGTGAAATAGGCTCTGCCAATAAAACAGCTCTAAATACTTTTTGGGTGTGGGACTCTCTGCAAACTCCCCAGGGCAATGGTCCCTGCAATAATTTTGGGGGGGAATGGCTCCTGACAGATTTCCTCTCAAATTCATAACATCTTCTTCAATTATTGTTGCACACACACACACACACACACACACACACACACACACACATATATATATAAAAGCAGTCTGTTTGTCCATTTGTTGTTGCTCATATGTATCTGTGTTTCTGGACAACTACTTGGGATAGGCTAAACTATTTGGGGGTAATTCCCTGTAGATTGGCTTTCTATCTCTTAGCAGCAATTAATTATTTACAGCTCTTCACCTAAGATAAGACCACATGAGATTTTCCACATGTCAACGGGGTGTTCTGTAGGTATTGTTTAAGCAACCATATTTTTGAGATTTCCTGAGTGTGACTTTCCTGTCATATACAGAGACACTATCTCACAGCAGACATGTGGGTCCTCTGGCTCTTACAGTCTTTCTGCCTTCTCTTTTGTGATTTTTCCCTGAGCCTTGTGTGTAGGGGTTGTATTGTAGTTGTGTAAATGTATCAATTGGGGTTATACACATCATGTTGAGTTGTTCTCTGCATTTTGACCACATATGAAATATTACAATGGTCTCTATGAAAAATGGACTCTTTGATGAGGGGTGAAAGCTACACTTATTTATACAGATAAGGATACATAATTCAGTAAAATATAATTAGAAATTGTACTGACTCAAAAAAGTAGGTTCTCCTTTAGTGTCTGTGACTTTAACACCCTTGTATGCATTTGGATAGATCTATAGGACAAGATACGAATCTCCCTCCCAATTGAGTGGGTCTGAAGTTCAGTTAGACATTTGGGCTACCCTAAAAAATATAAACTCTACAATTTCACACTTGGCTGTTTCTTGACATGCTGGGCGTTGTTGTGGTTCATAGGATTTACATCTGTATTAGACTATTGATTGTTTTTATCTTTTGGCAGTTTGAATAGCATCTATTACTACTATAAGAACTAGTTCTCAGGGAGTTGGCTTCTGGGTCATTTCTAGCTTAGTTCTTCTAAATATTGTGGCTAAAGTGTGTGTATCTTTAGGTATAGGGCCTTATCTTTCTTTTAAAGCATACATTACAGTTATTAACAAAAACAATAATTATTGAAAATGTTTTGAGTGTTTTAGAATATCTACACGGACTGGTACTCCCAATAAGCTAAAAGGGTATATTAGTATTCTGAAAAAAAGAAATGTTGTCTTCACAGATCTCCCAAAAGGGTGTCTGTGGCCAGACTTCCTAGATACAACTGTGAGAACTGCTAGTATGGAAAAATATGGAAATACTAATATGCAGTAAAAGAAAATGGAATGTGAAAACAGCAAATATAAAGGAAATACGGATGGCAACCCACCCATTAAGAATGTATAATTATAGGTTTTCACTGATTTAGTATCAGAAACTTGAACCATATCAAACAGAGTATGACAGAATTACAGAGTTACCCAGAACTTCATAACAACTAGAAGAGACGAGAATCTTGAATAAAAAGAAGTTAAATAATTAATATATGCTTTGTTTAACAATATAATTATTAAACCTGCACTTTCAGGTTCACAGATATATGAAGATGAAAACAAGGCCCACATTGTATAGAAGCAGGGAAATGCCTGAAAAAACATTTTGCCTTTGTATTTCAAGCTGACATGAAATCAACAATATGCAACTGTAGCTGATTGACACACAAAAATATAAATAGTGATGGTACTAGTAAGAGAATCTCAGAATTTAGTATATACACCAAACCAAAATTATGACCAAATTTATGACTTTATGATGGTATAAGATGATGCATATTCAGGAAACAATATTTAGAATTTTGAATCTGTTCTGCCTAACATATAGAGCATGTTTCACAGTTTTTTGATATGGCCAACTATAGCAGAGATATGATATTTCCAGTTGTACACAAAATCTTAAAAGAAAATACTGATAAGCTGGAGCCCACAATGTAGTGAGTAGTTAGTATCGCAAAACAGACTTTGTGTAGCTTGACATCAGATAATGTTAAGAGTTATCACTATCTCCTGATGGTGGTGGAACACATGCCTTTAATTACAGCACTTGGGAGGCAGAGGAAGGCAGATCTCTGCGAGTTTGAGGTTATTCTGGTCTACAAAGCAAGTTCCAGGACAGACAGGATTGTTGCACAGAGAAACCCTGTCTTGAAAAAAAAGAGTTATGAACAGTTTTGTAGCAGATTAGACTAACTCATAATATTGATATCCTGTAGTCTGTAGTTTAGGTGCGTACAAAACACCTTTGACTTATGATAATTGTAGCTTATGATAGACTTATCAGAACGTACCACATTGTAAGTTGAAGAACACCTATGTAAAATTTATAAATTTATGGGTCACAGTTTTGGATCACAATTCTTTAAAGTTAAATGCCAAGTGATATAGAGAAAGACAAATTATTCTATGCATTTAGAATTTTGCAAGTAGATTTCTCAGTAGGTATGAAAATGATGTTTTCATGATATTTGTCAAATTATTGCTTTAAATAATAATGTCAAGTGGTTTAATCAGACAACTCAAGAATCTAGATGAGGTTGAAGGTGAGGTAGCTCATAGGAATGAGAAAATACTGGATGAAATTAAGAAGTTAGGGACAAGGATGATGGCTAAAATGCCTTGCCTGCTGAGCTTTCAGAGAATCAGAGACCAGTTCGTAGTATCTATATTGGCTAACCCTAAAACACCTGTACCCTAGGCTCAGAGCATCAAACACTTTCTGCTGATCTCCATGTATACGATAAATATAGTCACAAACATACCCACAGTCTTGCACGTACTCTTACACATGAATAATTAATAAATAAATCCTGTTTTAGAAAGAAGGCTGGAGTTAAAGGATAGATTGCTTGCTTAGCATTTATGAGTTTCTGGACTAATCATTTTGGCAGGAAATACAAAAAATGGATATAAGCAGAATCTGTTGGTTTTTTTCTTCTTAAATAATAAGATAAAACTCTGGCAAGACTGCAAAAAGGACATTAAAAAGAGACAGTTTTTATTATGAATGAAAAGGTTGAATGTTGTATATAATTTTATGCATAAATATTATTGAAAGAAAAACTAAATTATTGAATGTTATAAATTACACAATTGATAACTGTGATCTAAACAAAAGCTAAATGGATAAAATAATAAAAATAGAATTAATAGGTGAGTGCTTTTCATGAATTTTCTGCCAAGGTCAAATACTGTTATGGGTTAGGTTTTAGAAAAATTTGCATTGTTTTATTTCTTCTCTCATATGAATCTTGTTTTCAAGATTAGCAAGGAAAAGACAACTTTAGAAGTCAATTTAATCTTCATAAATAAGTAAAATAAACACAATTATCACATAATTTTATTTAACAAATCCCTAAATAACATGTTAAATCCAACATTTGTTGACACGTTCACACAGTTTTATACAAACATGAATATGCCTTCATTATTATCGTTACCATGGTACAGATCATGTTCTACGAATACATGAGTAAGCTGGGATGAATGGAATATCATTATAATTAACCATATTAAAAGACTTAGAAGAAAATAGTCATTTCAATGGACACAGAAGCAAGACATCAAAAATCCTATAATTACGCTTTGCAGAAGCTATTAACAGGAAAGAATTATGAAAGGAACACTTTTAGTATGACAAAAGGTCACAGTGGCTAAAATATAGAAAAGTTATGCATTATGGTGAATAAAACCTTAGAAGCACTCCTGTTGAACTCCGGAATACAAGAGGATAGATTTTGTGATGATATATCCAAGAAAAGGGGAAAGAGTAAATAACTTAAAAAAATGAATAATATTTTGATAAGATCATCTGCAAAGAAATTCAAATATCACTAATGAGCAAAGCTATAGAAATTATAAGAACACTCAGAAAAATGACCATATTCATTCAGATTTTCTATTTGTATATTACCACTCATTCAATACTTTCTGCTTTATATTTCCTTTCTCAGGCAACACAGCAAAGTATATTTCCCCAGGTTACTCAGATTTTTGAAGACCTCAGAGATAAATATTCCAGTTGTTCAAAATTTTTCTGAGAAGCCAGACCTGTTTATTTTAAAAGGAAACTGCCACATTTTACTCATTATTTCTACATTGTCTTGAAGATCAGTATCAGCTCCTGTACTTGGTTCATCTCTGAGACAATTCTTACCTATGAAGTGTGTTGGATAAGAAAAAGAAAATTTTTTATGCTTTTGTGGGGACATCAATTAATGTCCATATGCAAAACCTTAGTAAATTTTATAATGACTTATGTCATGATATCTATCTAAAATAGGGCTAAAGATTCTCAATAAAGGTGATAGCTAAGCCAGAAGTTTCTGTCAAATGCTTTGCTGACAAGAGCTCTCAACGATATGGATGAAAATTCTGTTCTGGGAACAGGAAACTGCCCACGTGTTTAAATGAGAGACACATGTCACCTCTAGTGTACGCAAGTGACCATGGTATAATGTAAACCACAACCAAAGTTAATTTTAAAAATATTGCCATTGATGGCATCAAATATTGATATGGTGTTCTGATGTATTTCAGTTCTAGCTTTAATTGTCCATTTCCATATTCTGTAGCTTTTCAAGGTGTTTGCTTAAACAAGGTCATTGAAAGTCCTTAGTGGTGCCACAGCAGAGTTAAAACTTACTCAATCACTCTAAAAAAAAAAAAGGCTATTGTCTTTCAAATATTATTATTACTGCATGATTTTTTGGCTTCTGGTGATATGGCCTCTAGACAATGTGTGGGCAGAATATCAAAAATGATCAGCATAAGACTCTTATCAAGCTCTAAACTAGGTAGCGTTATGAAAAGCCTTTACAAATTTCATTAAGGAATCCACAGCCTCTCATTTCCTATTGAAACAAAAGTAAAGCCTCTTTTCCAAAGTAATATATTGGAATCACAGCAATTTCAAAATATATAGGTTGAATTAATCCAACAACATTTATAATCAAATGTTTCTTAGTAGCTGTTGCTCCTTCGTCAGCAAACAATTCAAAGATAACACAATTACGTACAATATCCAGATTCTTTGTGTTAGAGAAGTAGCTGAGATTACTACATCTGAATCTTCAGAAAACAGGAAGAAAGAGAGACACTGGCTCTGACTTGAGCTTTTCAAATGTCAAAGCCTACCCCTAGTGACCCACTTTCTCCAACAAGACTACACCTACTAAAACAAGGGAACATCTCCTAATCCTTCTTAAGTAATTCTACTCCCTGATGACTAAGCATTCAAATATGTGAGCCTATGGGGGCCATTGTCATTCAAATCACCATACCACTACATCCAAGTAGTACATTTGTTACCACTGATGGGCCTGAACTGACATGCTATCACCAAAAGGTCACAGTTTTGTACACTCCATGAGTCAAACAAGTTCACAATGTTGTGTATTTACCATTCTATTAATATACTGTCATACACCCAACTTTTCTCTTTGCATTACCTATTTATCTCTCTTTTCCACCCTCCAAACATGATCAACCATTAAACTTTTTCATAGTTTCACATCTTTGCTTTTTTGGAGTGGTTATTATTGGAATCATAAAACATAGAGACCCTTTAGATTGGCTGTATTCATTTCATAATATGTATTTAAAGTCTCTCCACACTCTTTCGTGGACAGTTCATTTCTTTTTAGCAGTGACTAAGATCCCAATGTACCAGTTTATTTACCCAACTACTGAATGATTTTTTGATTGTTTACAAATTCAGGGCATTATTAATTGATCCTCTATAAAAATTTATAAATAGGAGCTTATGTGAACAGCAGTTTTAACTTTTTGGGATAAATATCAATGAGTTCAACTGGTGGTTTATATGGAAAGAATATGTTTAGTTTTTTTAACTAACAGCCTTTTCCTTTGTTCCTCTCTGTTAGCACTGAGAGTTGCTTCTCTCCATATCTTCTTCTGCATTTGATGGTGTCAATATTTTGGGTGTTTGTTATCCTGAAGTCATGAAGTGAAATCTTGTATCTGTAAGCTGTATTTCCATGATGATATGTAGTAGAACATTTTCCAGTGTGCTTCATTTCATCTTCGATAACAGTATGTCTGTTAAAGTCTTGAATTGATTTTTCTTATTGATTAATAGCTGGTCTTTATTAAATATGTTTTTAAAAAATAGTTTCCTCTAGTCCTTTGGTTATATTTTCACTCTGCTGTTAATATCTTCAGTAAAGCAGCACATTTTTAGTTTTAGTGAGCCTCAGTTTGTTAATTGTTTCTTTTGTGGATTACACATTTGAATTTGTATGTAAAATACATATTTAAATACTCAGGATCATTTAGTTTTACACTCACATTCTCTTCTAGGGATATTTTAAATTCATTTTTGTTTTATATTTACGTCTATGGTAATTGCCGTATTGAGTTTTATATGAAATATAAACTGTATCTACTTTTTTGCATGTGCTTGCTCAATTACTCCAGCTCTGATTATTGAAATGATGATGTTTTTCCCTATTGCGTTGTAATTACTTCTTTGTCATTGATAAGTAAGCTAGTTGATGTTAGTTTAATTCTAAGCCCTTAATGTGCTCATTGATTCTGTAGCCAGTTTCATTTTCTTAATTATGGAATTCTCTTTTAGAACTATACTAAGATGAGGTTGGTAGCATCAGTTATTCTAACTGTATTCTTTTTTTTTTTTACTAGGGCATTAGCTATTTTGTGTCTTTTGCTTATTTGTATAAACTTTGAATCATCTTGTAAATATCTCAGTTACAGCTTATTGGAATTTTGACTGTGATTGTTTTGAATCTATAGCCTATTTAACACGATGACATTGATTCTATACATATATTAATACATATACTATTCCTCTGTTCATTTAGATTGTTGATTCATCTTACTGCTAAAAAAGTCAGCAAAGTGTTGAAGAACCATGGCCTCTACTTTAAAAATTGTAATTAACTTATGTGAATATGTAATTTATGCAGTTAATATGTATCATTAGATTATGTGAGTACACTTCAAGTTTTCATAGAACTTGGGAACTGAGATACAGAAACAATTTGTAGTTTTTCTTCTATCTCTTCCTCTCAGTTTTCTTTTGTTTTTGATTTTCATTTGTGTCAAACATCTATTAGCTTCCTTTTATATTTTGATGATAAACCTAGCCTTTCATGATCCAGCCATCTCCAGTACTCTATTACCTTTCCCTAAGGCTCATTTTGCTGGGCCTGTCCAATTGAAAATTGTTAATATACTTGATTTGTTATCTTTCCAAAGCTTAAGTTTGCTCACGGGGTCCTGAAATATCCCTACTGAATATATTAGCCAATCTGTAAATTATATAATTGTAAAACTTCATTGTGTTTTAAATTAAAATAATATTGAAAATTAGGAATTAGTTAACACCATTGTTAGAAAAATAAACTGTAACGAGAGCAGAAAGTCAGCGATTCTACTGAATCAATGCTATGGCATCACTCCAAGAACTTTTTGGTTGAAATAAAGCTCAAAAGTTCATGGTTTCATTGTATCTAAAAGACAATAGTTGCTTTATGTTATAAAATCCTATTAACTATTTGTGAACTGTTTGGTTAAAATACAAATGAAGGCGAGGGCATTTGTCCCTCCTGTTGGATGACAATCTCAGTAGGTAGTTGAACCAATTTGGCTGAGGCAAATGCTCCTGTCACTAGTCATTATGTGCACTGACTCTTTCAGCTGTGATGAACTACCCCAGGGAGCAATTGGCATAGTTGTTTGTTAGCCTGTGGGGTAACCTGTACTTTTGGAAGTTCCTCTGGTTTTTTTGTACCGCCAAAGGAAATGTGATCTGGCATGCTTCGAAACCATGTCTACTGACTCTGACCTTGTTCAATGTGAGCTTGCTGGCCCTACTTTGAAGAGGGGGCCCCACTGAACAAACCCTCTTCCTTAAAAAAGGAAAGCTAATTAGGCACCAAGAAAAGCCTCATTCTTCTGAGACTGAAAGCATTCCATTTTGTTTTGTTCACAATCAAACAGTCTGACTGAGCTAATAGCTTGAAAACAGAATGTCCCATTCAAAAGTAATTAGGGCTTTGTATTTATTTGAGTTATTAGAGGAAATAACTTTACAATTTATTTTCCTAACATATATTCAAATTTTAGGACAACTATCTTGACATCAATTATTTTCTTATTAAGTAAGACTTTTTTTCCTATAATTTGAACTAAAATGTAATTTAATCGCTGATTCAATTAACCATTGATTAAAGAGTTTGCATATTTAAGACTTTAAAAATATTAATAAAATTCTCTGCTTAGTGGCATAGGCGTAGGAGAGCTTTTCAGAAACTATGTTATAAAAGCAGATATATGACAAGCAATTTTTAATGTTAGCAATGATTTCTACTTCCTTCTGTTACTCTTCAGAAGAACCTCGCAGATTTTATAGGCAGCTTCTTATTAAAATGCCCCTATAAGAAAAGTAAAAGCAGAAAACCGTTTTTACCCAGTTTTTTTTTTTAAAGCAATTTAGGGACTAGAAGGTTTCTGTCATATAAAACATATTTTTTATAGTTTCTTGGCACACTTGCAGGAGCAAAAGCTCTTGGTACAGTTGTAAACTTTAGCCTTCTTTTCCAGAAGATGACCCAATAGAACATGATCCAAGATTCTCACTTGACAAGTCAGTCTGTCCCTCTTTCTACAACTCTGTTTATATCTAGTTTAAATCGGTGTCAAACTCTCCCTGGCTGACCAGCTAGATATTTCCACACTGAATAATTCTGCCCGAAAGGGATGAGAATGAAGTATCCATTGTTTCTTAGCCACTTCTCTGATCGGTAATGGATTTGGATCTAATTCACACTGAGGTTCTCTGACTTTACACACACACCGTAGGCACAGTGCCCAGACACACAGACCCAAGAGTGCCCATGTTTTGATTGTTTTTTTTTTCAACTTTCTATAAATGTCTTGTTCCCATGTTTCTCCTTTTCTACAAAATAAAGGAAGCTGCTTTGTAGTATTTCTGTGGAGCCGTGTGACTCATTTTTGACTGAGCTGAAATAAGAGTTACTTGGAGAGGTGACTTAAGTTTCAGGAACATGATTCAGATTTCTTGCGACAAATCAGACATAATGCACACTGACGATGGTTTAGGCATGTCACAGTAGCTTATATGTTATACTATGGTAAATTTCTGTGGCATGTTAAGACATATAACTTGCATAACAACTGTATTATTGTATCAGGTCAGGCGCTGACCTGCAATCCTGGAGAAGAGTTTATCCTTCTTTCTGCTCAAATGTGAGCGGATGATACATTTCAACGGACAGAGAGACTCCTACGTGGTACAATTTAGGAGACTTCTGGATGACGCATCTCATCTTATAAGCTGTATAACAAGAAACTTAGTCTCAGTTCACAAAAGTTGACACCAGCACATGGAGACAATTCTGCATGATAGCTTTGTTAATCTTGACACAGACTTGGAGACTTGTGTCTGAGTGATTTGAGTCACACCGTGTCACTGAGTTTTTCCATTCATGAAATTTGTAGGCTTGTAAAGTAACTAATTGGTACTTGAATACTCATTCCTTTCTAACACATTTGGCTTCCATCTGTGATTTTATTAGGATGTATCATAGCAGAAGAACGTATACCAAATCTTTTTGGCCGAACAATTGTTAGAAGACTATATTCTTATAGAAAATATTTTCATAGTATCATCATGTCTTCCTATCCCGAGAATCACATTCAGCATGGTGAGGATTCATGTAGATAGAACCAATAGTTTACCTGGAAAATCAGTAGGAAGCAATATATAGAACAAAACTTTCAATGAAGTGGAAGGCCAGACTTGCTGTGCTACTTCAAGCGTCTGATGCCCAAACATTAACAAGCTAAGAAAAGAATAATAGTATTATAAGGAGTGGTTACCAGACTACCAGTGGGGAAACTGGATGGTTTCTCCACAATGGTAGGATGGAATATTATATCTGCAGCACAGGAGAGTCTTTGGGGGATATCTTGGAATCACCATGCCCTGTGATTAAGGTTAATCCAACTCAGGAGGATGGCAAAGGTTCCAGACCTTTCACGATGAAAGGATGCTCAGTGCCCTATGGAAAGAAGGAAGAGTTGCTGCATTGCTTGAAAGTGCAAAGGCAATAGTAAACAAGCAGTAGAGGAAGGAAGTCAGTAATAAACAGTTAATGCCTCATGGCCACTTGCAGAAGTGAGGACTGTAAATGATATGACAGTTTCTGTTCTATTTGTTAAGAGCATGTTTTTCTATGCAAATACATATATTAAGGAAGCGTTTGTGTTTTCATCCCTCTATATCTTTGTCATGTAATGTGACGTGGATTGAGAACATATCCGTGACTAGGCACTGTAGACCTCTACCATCATATTGAAGTTGTGAGACACTAAACGACTAAGCATTCCTCATGGGGACTTTGCCACGTATTCTAAAATACATAACATGTCAGCAATTGTATGTGGGATAGTTGTATCATGGTAGGTTGAATTATGACCTGGTTATGTTTTCATTTGGAAATTAAACATGGCATAAGGAGATGTGCTTAGGCCAGATTGAGGCCTTAGATTGTCAACCTTGGTTGCCAATTTGACTTAATCTGGAATCAATCAAAACACAAGCTGTTGGGCACTCCTGTAGGGGATTTTCTTGATCAGATTATTTGAGACATGTGGATGTACCCAAATGTGGACAGAACTTTCTGATGTTAACCCAGATGGAAAGGCATGGAGGAAACATTTGCTTTTTGCCCATGTGTCTTCACTCTTGCTGACAAGTTCATATATTCTGTTACTGAATTCTTCACGACTCCAATATAGACTAAAGGCCAGTACTGTCCAGTATTCACTTCCAACTGGGATTTCTGAGACATTCACCCTCATGAGCTAGGCAGGGCCCAGTGTAAGACAGCCAAGAGATCCACTGTGGTAAGCCAATTCAATAAGCCCACTATATGTGTGTGTGTGTGTTATATGTACATCGATATAGGTACACTTTTTTTTCATTCTATTAATTCTGGTCCTTTCGAGAACCCTGCCTAATATGTCAACATTTTAGAAGGAAGAGGAAGAGGGGAAGATGCGAATTAGCAGTTGTTCAAGGTCTGCAGTATTTGTCTCTTGATCAATACCCTACATTGTCCTTATGATTTAGACCTAGAATTACCTACAATATTATTCAAGCCTTGAACTCAAAGGTGGCAGTCAAAACCCTTAGATCCCCACAGGCAGGGACAAAATTGTCTTAAAATTAGGGTACCAGCAGTCCGACTGGATGTTTGCCATCAGCCACCATTGCAGCCATGCTGACACTTGGTGGCTAGGGGTCAGCTAGGCAATGACAGCCCTCATTTTGTTCTACTACTCTATTCTGTTCTAAGCAAACAAACAAACAAAAAGAGTAAGATCCCCTTCAGAAGACTGACTATGATACAAAGCAAGACTGGGGAAAGGCTTTTGTTGATTTTTGTGAGAACAGCCTTTGTCTTCCCATAACAGGGGGTAGACTTTGGCAATGAGCACCCCGATTCCCCATTCCTGCACTATCAGCAGCGGTCTACTACCAATCTTGATGAATATTTGACGAAGCAATATTCATAAACAAGGCAGCCTTCCAACATACAAAATGCTTCTTGTTTCACAAATTCCAAACATAAATTAAATAAGAAAACTTAAAAGAGATTAAAGCTCTGGATAGCAATGCAGTTTATATTAGAAGCAGAGAATATTACAAAATCCAGGCCAGTTTTTAATAATAAGAAAACACAGCCACACACATATACACTCGAACACATACTCTCACAAACAGAGGCCCGTCTCTTCTTTATTGTTCTGTGAATCATATTCTGAATATCATATAGCTGAATATCAGTCTCTTAATCACATATGAGAATTTGTATGATATCAATATACATTGATGAATCTTAAAACTCCATGAGTTAGAATATTGCCTCTGAAAATATGCATGTCCCTGTCTCAACTACAACTTCATTTATATCTAGACAATAACAACATTCATATCTACTTCTTTGTCCATCTTTGTCTCTACTAAAAATAAGGTTTGCTGAAGCAATTCTCAACGATTCTGTAGTAATGTTTCCTGTCACTGTGGCACACACTTGAGGCAATCAACTTAGACAGGTTTACGTTAGGTTACTGTTTTTGAGGTTTTAGGCCACTATCAGTTGGCTTTTTCACTTTTCAACCTGTGACGCGGTATGAGAATTCCAGCAAAGCCATTCATTTTGTGGTGCAGAAGTGGGGAAAGAGAGGAATAATTGGAGCTGGGACCTACTATTCTCTTCAATTACATATCCCCAAGTAAACTAAAGATGCCACTTCACATCCTTTTTCAATTTCTCATCAACACTAATAACATCACTCTGTGAGCGAGCCTTTAAAACATAAGCCTTTATGGGGTAGGGGACACTTGAGTCGACACTTTAGTAGAGTCTATATGTTGGTGAAACTATTGACAGATAGTCTTGGCTCTCACAGCCCAAGAATGTAACCTTTGACCTATCCATAGATTCAGCTCATTGTCCCTCAATTTTAAATCTAAGAGAAAAAACTAGAGGAGAAGACATAATAGATACCAGTTTCTTCATTATATACGTAACAATTTTATTTATTTTTGTCGGTATAGTTGCTTTGCCTCTACATATGTCTGTGCCCGGTTTGAGTCTCTAAAGCAGTGGTTCTCAACCTTTTTTATACAGTGGTGACTCCAGCCATAAGATTACTTTTGTTTCTATTTAACTTTAGTTTTGCCACTGTATGAATCATAATGTAAACATCTGTGTTTTCTGATGGTCTTAGGCAACACCTAAGAAATGGTCATTTGATCTCCAAAGAGGTTGAAACCCACAGTTTGAGAACCACTGCTCACTGTCTCATTCAGAGTAAAGTGATGTCCTAGAATGACTTATATTGCTTTCTAACTATGCCTTCACTTCCCCAGTAATCTAATCTTCCTCTAAACATCTTCGTGCAACTACACTGACTTCCTTGCTGTCCTGAAAGAAGTCAAGGTTATTCATGTACCTGGGGCCTTTACTTCTGCTGTTTCACCAGCATAAAATGTGATTCTGAAGTCTGTGTCCCACACTCTCTGATCTTAATTCCTTTACAGTCTCTCGAAGAAGTCTTTCTAGATTATCAGCACCCATAAAACTTCTTTTTTATATAAAATATATTTTCTACCTTGTAACATAACTAACATCTAGTGAATTTTATTTTGCCAGAGAACAATGTCACTCTGTTTGGTCCATTGCTATATCCTCTTTGCCTAGACAAGTGCATACCATATGCTGATCAAGAAGTAGAGAATCACAAATCCTTTTTCCTGTCTTTAATGCTTTATTTCTCAGTGCATTTCTTGGTCTTCTACAACAGTAATAATACAGGCTTATTATATCTTAATTTTCTGATAATCTTAATATGTTTTAACTTTTATTTAAAATATTTTTGTATGGATTATCAAGGATTATTCATCTCTTTATGCTTCCTTGCACTTTGGTTATTGCCCCCCTTCTCTCTTTTTCTCTCTCTTTCCTCCTTTTCTCCCTTTCTCCCTCCCTCCCCCTTCTTCCCTTCCTTCCTTTCTTTCTTTATTCCTTCTTTCATTTAATTGGTTTTTTACATCCTGACTGCAGTTTGTTCTCCCTCCTTTTCTCCCAATTCCTTCCCTCTACCTTGCCTCGCATCCCCCAGTTCACCCCTCCTCTGTTTCTCCCATGGATATCAACCAGACATGATAGTGGGCTGGTGTTAGTGTTAGAGGAGCATCAGGTGTTAATGAAGTTCAAGGTGTCTTCAGTCAGAAAACCCTCTGATGGGCCTATCTTTGTTAGGTAAGGCGCAAAGATCACAGATTCTGGAACGTCTTTTGCTTGTGCTGTGCCTTTACATGTTTGCTGCCATAATCTTTGTAGCTGCAAATAGTTTCTGTCCATTGGTTACCCTAAACTAGGTTTTCTCTGCTCGCCTGTTCCAAAAGCTGATTATAAAATAACAGACCTAAACAGAGAATTCTCAACAGAGGAATCTAAAACGACTAAAAGACACTTAAGGCAAAGTTCAACATCCTTAGAGAAATGCAAATCAAAATAACTCCGAGATTCTATCTTACACCTGTAAAAAAGGACAAGCTCAAAAACTCTGATGACAACTTATGCTGGAGAGGTTGTGGTGTGAAGGGAACACTCCTGCATTGCTGGTGGGAGTGCAAGCTGGTACAGCCCCTTTGAATATTGATATGGCATTTCTCAGAAAATAAGGAAAGAACCTTCCTCAAGACCCAACAATACCACTATTGGGTTTATATCCAAAGGATGCTCAGTTGTACCACAAGAACATGTGGATTTTCCTTTGAGCCCTATGCTGTTTGGAGGCTCCCCCCAGGCAATGATAGTCTATCAAGTTGCAGAGAGACTATGCACTTTTTTTTTCCTATTAAGCCTTGACAAGGTAGCCCAGTAGAATGAAAGGGTCCCAAAAGCAGGCAACAGAGTCAGAGACTCCTTATTAGGAGTCCCATAAGAAAACCAAGCTACACAATTGTAACATATAAGCAGAGTGGCCATTTATTTCTTTAAAAAATGGTCTAATTCTGGCCTAAGTGAGCCAGTTTTCTTTACGAAGATTATATAAACATTTTCAATATGAAAAACTGGTGCCTTCTAAAGTTGGGGTGAAGTTTTCTATCATTTCATTTGAACCTAGCAGTTTTCATCACAGCAGTAGTGTTAGGACACACTGAACTTTCGAACAATTTTTCTCTGTTTGTATTCTATATTTTTTATAATGTTTTTATGAAAAAGAAAACTTGATTTGGAGAAAGGAGTGGCACACAAATTTAAAAAATGACAGAATTGTACAAATTGTTCCAGTTCATTAATAATATGTTGTGTGAAATAATGTGTACCACTTCACATATGTTAAAATTAAAAAATTTAAATACAAACACACACAAAGACAGGCATTTACAAATATCCCAGAATAAATAGTACTTCTGTCAAACTAGATTTGTCACTGTCTCATGTCAATTCTCTTTTTCTTTTTTACTTCTGTCTTTATTCTTTTTATTTTGTTTTTAAATTTTTGAGGTTATAATAAACCATTTTCCCTTTCTTTTTCCCTTAAAACCCTCCAATGTATGTATCAATTCTTTATACATCATGAATGCAACTTCTTATACTCCTAAACTCCTCCAATCCACAAATTATTTCAATGGGTTCCCTTGTACTATAATGCAAACCAAGTTATAATATACATCGGAAACATTTATATTTACAAGACACTAATAATAACCAAAGATCAAATATACATTTTAAAGGAAATTAAATGATCATTTGAAACAAAAAAGATTCAAAGTAAACGACACAATGCCCTCATCTTAAAGGAGGAGAAGAATCACAAACTTCTACTAAATTCAGATAGGTTACCAACATTGGAATAAAAAGCCAAAAAAAAAAAAAAATCTGACTTGGTGACACAATGTGGTTATTTAGGGTTGCTTACAAAGAATGGGAAGCTTAAGTGTGGCTATGCCACTGCAGAACAAAATCTCTCTCTGTCAGATACACACACACACACACACACACACACACACACACACACACAGAGAGAGAGAGAGAGAGAGAGAGAAATCCTTAGAAATAGATGTGTCCTTGGAACCCCATCCTTCTGCCTATAAACCTTGTGAAGGAACAGGGCCTTTGAGGCCACCCCAGCATTTGTTAACTGTTTGTGAATCTTCCTGAGGGGCAGGACTTCAAGAGTACCCTCCCCTAGTAACCATTAATGGTCTATAAATTAATAGGGAGAGATGTGACCTCATGAAACCTTCTGTGTCTTTATAACAGAATGTTAATGGTGCCAGTTTTGTGCATATCTTCTTCTTTGAGCAATCAAAGCTGCTGTTCAATGGGAAAAATAGGGTTATAACCAGAGGACAGACTTCTATACAAAGACCTGAAAGAGAACAATTACTGTGTATCCATAAGAAAAAAATTGACAAGTAGCAACAAACCAAAACTTGCAATTTGAGATTGAGTGTAGGTTTAACTTTTGGGAAACTGAGCATGAAGTTCTTTTGGTGCCAAAGGAGCCAACTTCCTTTATCACCGTTTCTCAGGTAGAAAATCCTGAGTTTGTGACTATACAGAAAAAGATACCTGGAGAAAATAGGTGTGGGTACCTGGAAAAGAGGTTTTCTGTTCCACGAAGCTCAGTGAGGTAGGTTGATGATTTCAGTTGATCATGATGGGGTAGCAAGGTGGTTCTGGTTAGAGTTGCAGAAGGAAGAAGTCAAAGCCATTTCCGAGTCTCAAGAGAGAATAGCTTCTAGTGCATCACTAGTGGCTAAGATCCCTTTTATCTTCAAAGGCAGTCACAGGTGTTCACATCCTCCTAGATTATCCACTGGCTCTTCTTTGACATCTCTTACTTCTGAATGGCAAGTGCTCAGTTGGCATCGAAAAGGCAACAAAAGTTTCATAATAAATTTTTGTTTATACTCTTTGGAAGAAATTGAGTATGTATGAGTTGCTTATGTTAAGTAGACACATCAATCATTGGGCATGTATCCTATAGGAATATATATATATAATATTTAAACATATAATATATAAATTATATTAAAAAGTAGAATAAAATTCTACAAGTACATTTAAATATTCTGGAAAAAGCTGAAAGATTTTAGTGTTGGCAATGAGAATAAGGTTTTATGTCTTAAATTAGAAAAAAAAATCCACACTCTAAATAACCTTTGCCTTTGAAGCACTCCCAGAATTACAGCCAAAGACTATAAATGCACTAGCACGTTTCTGAAATCACCTTTTGTACTGTATAAATGGTTTTTCTGAAATCAAGTCCAAAAACATGCTCTTTACAAAAACTGTAAAATAATATATTTTAGGCCACTAAGTGCAAAGTAATTTGATATTACAGGAAAAGGGAAGTAACATGAGGTCAGCATAAAAGTGTTTTTATTTGTATTTATTACATTTTTTTTATTTCAGGACAGACTTTTTATTCGCACTGAATCTCCATGAGGTTATACAATGTCTTACAACTTCTTTAGTATAAGAAACATCTATGATATGTTGAAGTGTTCATTGCCTTTAAATTAAGATCCAGAGAACATGCTGTCAGTAGCTGAGAATCGAATCTTTGAGATAACACTAACTGTATTTTTGTTTTGTTTCAATACTTAAATGCCAGAACAACATGAGGAAGAGAGAACAGGAACAATAAATACTTGTTGAATAATGAAAATAAATGCTCTTTCAAATCAGTAATTTAATTACCTGTTCCTATAAAACATGAATAAATAAAGGTGTCTTCCTATACTTCTCCAACTTCACATAATCTTTGATATTTTTGCCTTTGTCTCATTCACTAAAAATTACACAGAAAACTTAAACAATTTAATAGTTCATATTAATAAAATATTAATTCATGAAAGTGTATAGATGTGCTAACAGTGATTAGAAAAATTAAAAGAAATGTGCTTCTTTCACAGAAATCTCCATGCATTTCTTTGAGTGAAACTCCCATTTCATAGTACAGTACTTTTTTACTAAAAAAAGACGTGGGAACTAGCAACTATGAGTGGTCACTTGAAGTGACTCAGTCATGCATTCATTCATTTACATACGGAAAATGACAACTTGTGCTTAAAATTGATAGATTTTTTTTTTTAAAAAAAGATTATTTGTTAGTCATTTCCGAACATAGTAACTGGAGACAGTACATATGTGAGCTCGTGCTATGACCTTGTTAGGTCAGGAATAAGAAACTGCTTAGCTGGTAGCTCTGGCAGAGAGTCTCCACCTATTTGGAGTCAAGGTGTCAGCAATAACTGATGTTTCTGATGTTTTCATTGGGACTGATGAATCCATTTTTATGTTGGTTCACCTAAATGGCTGCTGACCAGAGGTCATAATATTTCTGTGTGGATCTTGATTTTTGTTTTTAAGGGCACAACAGTTAAAGGCAAACAAAGTGAGAGAAGATAGATAGATAGATAGATAGATAGATAGATAAATAGATAGATGATAGATAGGTAGATAGAAGATAGATAGATAGATAGATAGATAGATAGATAGAGACACACAGAGAGACATAGAACGAATACTCAAGATATCTTTAAGTGAAGGTGCATTCTATCAATTTCCCTTTCTCTTTGTTATGATATTTTCTACACCCTCTCAGGAGAGGTTTCAGCTTCTGGATCGAGAAGGGAAGGGTTGGGTAGACATAGTTTAAAACTAACCCACATGGGAATCTTCTTTCCCTTGCTTCAAATTTTCACTCGAGAGTGATTCCCGGTCTGTCTACTTTCTCCTCTTCCCAATCCTTTATAATTCCCAAAGAATAAGAGTTATTAACTTGATTTGCTATAGAAGAACAAATTGTGGAGTCTTGCTCTCTCTTTCCTTTCTCATACATGCTTGTTTGTAGATTTCTATATGTTTCTGAGATATGCTAAGCCTCTTAGGCATGCTATGTTCCTGCGTCATTAGTTCTCTGTGACTGAGTACATACATGTAATAGAGAGATGCAATATTAAAAATCCACCTGGCCCAAGGCCTACGTTTTAGTATCTGCTACCTCTTTTATCAAATAAAGAGGTCATATTTTGACCTCTGTCTTTTTGACTTCTCTGTTTGATAATTGGCTTTGGCAAGCAAGAGAAACGATGCTCTTCTTTGACCTTATTGATTATCAATGTGGTTCTTAAGTGAAGCAAACAAAAAAAAACACACACACACACACAAAAAAATGTAAAATGAAACAGACATATGTTAAAAGGCAAAAGTAAGAATGGATGATGGTAGAAGTCATGTATACAGAAGGGGATTTTCTAGATGAATTGAAATTTAGTATTTATATGGTGACTAAAATAAAATCAGTCTAGAGGAAAGTGACGTGATATAAAGAAACAACACACACAGGCACACACGCATGCATAAACACACACACACACACACACACACACACACACACACACACCTACACATAAAAGGTAAGTATCTTAAGAAGATATGACTATATCTTCTATGAGAGAAATTTTGGTTTTATAGGATTGATATGGTGTGCATGAAGAACTATGAATAATTTTAAAATAACAAACAACCGTAATAAATATATATGCAGACAGAAAACTCAGGCAGCAGAATGATGCAGTATAGGAGACAGGTAAAAAGACTGGGGCAATTACTGGTGACAAATTTCTAAATATAGGACAGGAGGTGGTGTCAGGGGGTAACACCTCAGACATTCAGAAATCATTTGATTGCTTTAATAATTTTAAAACAGTTTAAGAGAAAGTTATATGAGACTAACATATTGTGGAATGATAAGACTGAGCTCTTAAGCCCACCAGAATTGGAACACTAGAAGGAAGAGATGTAATCGTAGGTACCACAGGAGGTATAATACTCTAGGGTAGAGATGCTGAAAAAAAAATTAAATATAGGGGAAAATAACCTCTTGTAGTGGGAAAGCATTTTGCTCAAGGGAAAAATAATATTTTTTTTGATCTTGCTAAATTTCCTATTTGAAGATGCTGAATAATAGTGGCCTACGTGATAGAACTTTTTTTGACTAAAAATTTTCAAAATTCTAGACTGACATGGAGATGATAACCCCTCCATGCCACTGTAGGCAAGAAAGGAGAACAAGATGTCAGATTTCCATTCCATGAAAAGCACAGAGCACCGTGGTGTAATTAAAACATAAAGATCTGCGAGAGACTACTATAGCAGGCTAAAGTATACAACTCGAGGAAAATGTGAAGGAAAGCAGACCTTGGTGAAGTGAGAGTGAACTTGGCAACTGAGGGGAAAAGGAAATGAAATGGAGGAAGGTGCATATGGAGAGGAAATTCAAATTCATACTGCAGCCTGCCCATGTTTTCCTGAGCAAAGCTGTCTCATTGCCAAGTCAGAAAACCATTTATATACCTTACAGGACCCAGAGACTTCTTGCCAAAGTAATAGTAAGCTTATTTTAATGTTCTCTCTGGGACTATCAACCACTTGGCCATATTGGCCTTGTGATAACTTTATAACTAATAACATTTCAAAGGAGTTTATGTTTGTCAGCTAAGAATAATAATATGATTTTTGGAACAATGTGTAACATTCATCTACTAGTTTGGTTGGCTTATGCTTTGGTTAAGCACGTTTGCCTTTTCAGGAATTTATTTAATTTGTTTTATATGCAATTTCTTCAGGGTAGTAAATTAAGCAAACTTGAATCTTTTCCCCCCATTTAAAGAATTTCTTATACACCAAGGATTTCATTCTCCAAGTGAAGAGTCTGACAACCTTTTAGTGCCTGTAGCTATTTTAACACTGAAACATTTGCTATGCTAATCATTTTTAAGACAAAACCATGAAACTTAATTGATCCCAATTATTTCATTTGAAATAGCTGGGTAAAACAAATGTCTTTTAGGCTCACATTTACATTTTGGTAGTACTTACTCCCATCAACTACAATTATTCCAACTATTCATTATACAAGTATTACAAAGTTATATTGTATTACAATATTTGTGTGTATGTATATCTGTAACATGAGGGCCAGCTTGTTGGGGTTTCTGTCCTGCCCAGTTCCCCACAGCTGGCAAGCCCCCCAAAATCACACAGAGTCTACATTAGGTTATAAACTGAATGGCCCATTAGCTCAGTCTTCTTATTAGCTCTTGTAGCTTATATTAACCGATTATTCTTATCTATGTTAGCCACATGGCTCTCAGTACCTTTCAGTCGGGCATGTTACATCTTGCTTCTTGGTGGTCTGGGCTGGAATGGGAGTAATGGGCTTCCTCCTTTCCAGCATTCTCCTGTTCTCATCGCCCCGCCTCTACTTCCTGTCTGGTTGACCTGACTATACCTCCTGCCTGGCCAATCAGCATTTTATTAAAATACATGATTGACAGAATACAGACAATTTTCCTGCACCATATATCTTCGCATGTAATAGGAGCATATGCAAGTATATGTACATATTTGTGAGGTCAGAGGTTATCCAAAGATGTCTTTCCTCAAGTGAAACACACACATTTTGTTAAGAAAAGGTCTCCCTCTGGCCTAGGACTTTCCACATAGGCTATGATGGCAGGTCCAGCCCCAGAGATCTGGCTGTGTCCCCCTCTTAGTTACTTGTCTGTAGCTTTGGCAAAACACAACAAAGGCAGTTTAAGGACGAGTTTATTTGGACTGAAGGGTCCAGAGGGGTGAGTACATTATGGCACACCGGTAGCGTGGCAGCAACTGGAAAGCAAGGTGACTGCAATGGGGAAGTTAAGAGCTCACATCATTTATTACCTCCAGGGAGGTGGCACTTCCTAAAACCCCTGAACTGAGTCTCCATATGCAGTCGAGGTGACAACCATCAGCCATCACAATAATGAAATAAGCTGTAGTTCTTAAATCATTTAAGGAGCATCTTATAATAATCAATAAACAATTACTTCCCTTTGGCTGTATGGATTTGGGGAGCAATGGCTATGATGTATTTGGAACTCTGTAGTGTTCACTGCTATACTATCAAGTATAAGAAGCTCTACAGGAAATTGTGTTTACCTTCTTTAAACCCACTGCTTCATACACCTATTGATAGCCTGGGAACTGTTCTTATGGTACCTATACAACCATATTCTATGACTCAATTTGAGGAAAGCCAATATGGTCTCAAAAGATTATAGTTAATGCACTTCATATGAATCTCAACAAGTCATGTAACTGGTTCAAAAACCTGCCACTGGTTTATGCCAGTACCTTGAACAGCCTGTGTATCACCCACCATGGTGTGGAAAAATCCTTCTGAACTTTGTAAATATGTATTACTCTAATTGGTTAGTAAAGAGCTGACTGGCCAGTAGCCATACAGGATATATAGGTGAAACAGCAAACTGAGAATGCTCGGAGGAAGAAGGGCATAATCTGGAGTCTCCAGGAGAGACAGAAAAAGCAAGACATGCTAGAGGTAAAGCCATGAGCTATGTAGCAATACATATATTAATAGAAATGGGTTAATTTAAGTTGTGCAGGCCAAGAACTTGTGATTAACATTAAGTCTCCATGTTAGTTATTCTGGCATATGGGACAGAAATTTCTTCCTACACCAACTACTAATAATTGAAAATAGATATTTTTGGTTGATATAATGCTATTATATCTCCATAAATAAGTACTTTATAATGTATTTTAATTTCCCAATTCTTGATGTGTTCATGTGATACCACATCACAAACAATGAAAAAAGTATAGTGAAAAATTGCTGCTAACCCTTCCAACATCAGAACAAAGTAGAAGTATTCCTTGTTCTTATCCATATAAAATATTTACTCAGATCCTAAAGTTCCAAAGACTCATGACTCTCCCATGCCTCTCTCAATCTCGCTGCTGTTTTATCTATTCCTGCAGACAAGCCTGGGGAATATTGAATTTTGCCTTTAGGGTTTTGTGATAGTTTATAGGGCAGCCATGAATACGGAATATCACTTTACTTCATAGATGTAAGTAGATTTAGACAACTATATTCCTTTCCATCTGTTTTTCCTGAGGAATGAACTGAGATCATTTTGAGTCTTTTTTTTCATTTCCACATTGGGTCACTGAGTGCTAAACTTCCACATTAACACTGATACTTTACCATGAGCTGATTCCATAGTAAGGTCATTTAATAGTTCCTCCATAGAGGAAATAGTAAAGAACATCTATCTTGCTAAGTCAAACTCATCTGGAAGAATCTAAAAGCACAGGACTCAGGCATCACATATAATTCTCTTCCCTCATATCAAGTGTGGATAAGCCTCAGTTGCTGAACTTAAAGTTACTTACTATATATGATATAGAAAATATTTTTACTTGGAACAATTACAGTCATTTGAAAGATTTCTTTTATTTTTCTTGAGATTTAAAGTATAATTGATTAATTTCTTCCATCCCCTAAGCCCATTTTTGTTACATTGTTTTGTATTGATTGATATTTTTGCCAGTTTTATGCATGTATACAATGAACTCTGATTATCATTCCCTTACACATTTCTCTCCTTTCTATCAATCCCTCTTCACTGATCTCAGTCTCTTTCCAAGATTCCTGGATTTCAGTTTTGTTTCAGGACCCATTTAGTTTCAGCAAGGCTGTCTGTGCGACCACTGACTAGATTAAAACGATACATTGAAGCTTGTGCAACCACCAGCAGGCAGACAACTGCAGGCAATGGTTTCCCTTCTCTTTGAATCTATCATAGCAAATAGTTCATAAACGAGGAGCGGGGAGCCCTGAGCCATTCCTTTATTCGTGTTTGATTGCTCTTGGGACCATTCTTATGCATACTCCATGCAGGTATTTGTGGCTGCATAAAATTTTTAAATGTAAAGGCTGTATTTTTTTGTGCAGATGATGTCATTTTACAGCCTTTCTCCTTATCTAGTTTTATAGGTGCTCCAAATTTAACATACAAAATCAGAAAACTGAAGCTAGAATCCACATATGAAGATTGGTGCATTGTCTTTCTGTGTGAGGGTAACCTCATTCAATATAATTTGTTTCAGTCCCTTCCATTTACCTCAGATTCTATAATTTTATTTTTTTTACTGCTGAATATAATTCCATCATATTTAAAATGTACCACATTTTCATTATCTTCTCATCATGATGATAATGAATATCTAGGGTAATACTATTTTATAGGTATTATGAATACCATGATGATGTACATAGATGAAAATATTCTGTAGTAGGATAAGCAGTCCTTTATATGTCCAAGAGTAGGATAGTGGGCCATATACAAATACATTGGTATCTATGTTCATAAGAGATATATTGGTCTTCACTCTGCTTGTCTTTTATTCTACCTTTATCTGATTTTGATACTACAGCAATACTTGCTTCATAGGATACTGGAAATATTACTTCCACCTCAAGTTTGTGGAACAACTTTTTTTTTTAATTTATTTATTTTTTTATTCTTTAGAAAAGGAGAAAAAAAACAAAACAACAACAACAACAAAAAAACAAGTTTCCACCTCCTCCCAGCCTCCCATTTCCCTCCCCCTCCTCCCACCCTACGCCCCCTCCTTCCAACCTTCTCCCCCTCCCCCCACTCCTTTCCCCCTCCCTCTCCAGTCCAAAGAGCAGTCAGGGTTTTCTGCCCTATGGTAAGACCTAGGACCTCCCCCCTCCGTCCATATCTAGGAAGGTGAACATCCAAACTGGCTAGGCTCCCACAAAGCCATCACATTGCGTAGGATCAAACCCCTGTGCCATTGTTCTTTGCGTCTCATCAGCCCTCATTGTTCGCCATGTTCAGAGGGTCCAGTTTTATACCATGCTTTTTCAGTCACAGTCCAGCTGGTCCTGGTGAGCTCTCAATAGATCAGCTCCACTGTCTCAGTGGGTGGGTGCATCCCTCATGGTCCCGACTTCTTTGTTCATGTTCTCCCTCCTTCTGCTCCTCATTGGGACCTTGGGAGCTCAGTCCAGTGCTCCAGTGTGGGTCTCTGTCTCTATCTCCATCCATCACCAGATGAAGGTTCTATGATGATATGCAAGATATTCATCGGTATTGCTCTAGGGTAGGGTCATTTCAGGTTCCCTATCCTCAACTGCCCAAGGAACTAACTGGGGACCTCGGATTGGGCATCTGGGAGCCACTCTAGGGTCAGGTCTCTTGCCAACCCTAAAGTGGCTCCCTTAACTAAGAATTGTGGTTCCGTGCTCCCCTGTCCAACCTTCCTTTATCCCAATCCTCCTGTTTTCCCAAGGCCCGACCTCCTTCCCTTCTAACTTTTCTCTCCCCATCCCCTCTTACCCCCATCCCACCCCACCCCCAAGATCCCAATTTTCTCCCCGGCAATATTGTCTACTTCCCTTAGCCAAGAGGATAACTATATGTTTTTCCTTGGGTTCCCCTTCTTATATAGCTTCTTTAGATTCACCTATTGTAGACTCCATGACCCTTATTTATGGCTAGAAACCAATTATGAGTGAGTACATCCCATGTTCATCTTTTTCGGTCTGGGATACCTCACTCAGGATAGTGTTTTCTATTTCCATCCATTTGCATCAGTTGAGTAACTTTTGTTGGAGTTTTGCTTTAAAGGTATTGTAGAATTCAACCACGGCTACATTTAAACTCTTTTAAAAATTACTGCTTTAATTTCCTTCTTTGCAATAGTTGTATTTACATTATTAATCCATGCTATTTCTAATTATTTTTTGTTTTAACATAGGCACTTAGAAATATATTTTTCCCTCTTAAGACTTCTTTCATTGACTGTCAGAGGTAAAGGGGTGTTGTATTTCATTTATTTAATTCCAAGAATTTTAAAATGCCCTTATTGGTTTCTGTAAGGGTCCATTTGAATACAATGTGGTTTAATATCCATGAGTTTGTACATTTTCTGAAATTTCTATTGCTTTTACCACATTTCTTTGTGGTCAAACAGACTTGGTGAAGCTATTTCAATTTTCTTAAATTTGTTGAAATATTCTTTGTGTCACAATATGTGATCTATTTTGCATAAACATCTAGGTGCTGTTGAAAAGAATGCGTATTAGGGTGAAATATTCTTTACGTATCAGTTATATTCATTTGGTGGATGGTGTCATTTGTTGTCAAGGTTTCTTTGTTTATTTTGCCTGTATAACCTATCTATGAGTGAAAATGGGGTATTGAAGTCACTTAGTCTTATTATGTTAAGGTTAATCTGTGGCTTCATGTGTTCGATAGTTTGTTCTTTGAAATTAAGTATATCCAAGTGTAGGCAGCGACTTCTTGTGCATTTCCCAGCTTCCCAGACCCAAATGATCACACAGAAACTATTTTAAATATACTGTTTAGCCAATGACTCTGGCATATTTCTGGCTAACTCTTATATCTCAAATTATCCCATTTCTATTAATCTGTGTATCACCACAAGGCTATGGCCTATTGGTAAGGTTCTGGCGAGCATATTTCTCCTTTGACAGCTACACGGTACCGCCTTGGCTCCACTTTCTCTCTCTCCCTCTGTTCTAATTTCCAACCTGGCTTTACTCTGCAAAGCCATTGGCCCACATAGCTTTATTCATCAACCAATAAATGCAACACATATACAGAAGGACATCACACATCACCCAAGTTTTGTGTTCACATATTTAACATTTCAGTGTCTTCTTGGTAGATTGTTCCCTTGACAGTCGAGGTGACTGTCTTTGTCTGTATTGATTAATTGGATTTTTCAAGTATATTTTGTCAGATATTAGAATAACAACACTCATTTGTTTTCTGGTTCTACTTGTTTGGAATAATTTTTCCAGCATTTTATGCCAAAGTCATGTCTATCCTTGAAGGTGAGATGTGTTTTTATAGACAGCAAAAGGGTGGATCCAATGGGTCAACCTTAGTCTTTTAAGAGGAAAACTGTAGCAACTAACATCTAATTATTATTGAAACGTGTCTCAGTTGCTGTCATATGGTTGTTTTCATGCTGTTTGACTTCTTGTATATCCACTATCCAGCATCATTTTTTTTCTGTCATCTCTGAGGTGTGTTTATCATTATTTTCAGTCTGAAGCAGTTTTTTTCTTTTTATTCTTTGTAGGTTTGTTTGATGGCTATAAATCTGTTTGATCTGCTTTTCTCATGGAACGTTTTTTTTTTTCTCTTTCAATTATGACAGGCAGTTTTGCCAGTTAAAGTATTCAGGGTTGACCCCTGCGTTATTTCAAAATGTGAAACATGGCCCGGTGGTAGTGCATACCTTTAATCCCAAGACTTTGGAGGTAGAGTCAGTAGGGTCTCGGTGAATTCGAGGACAGCCTTGTCTACAAAGCAAATTCCGGGACATCCAAGACTGTTGCACAGAGAAACCCTGTGTCAAAAACAAAAAAACAAAACAAAACAAAACAAAACAAAAACAAAAAACAACCAAGCAAACAAAAAACAAAATAAAACAAAAAAAGAAAAGAAAAGACAAACAAAACTTGAATTACTTAAATCACTTTGCTCCAACTCTTCTGGCTTTTGAAGTTTCCATTGAAAACATCATCTGTTATTCTGATTGGGCTGTCTCTTTATTCAGCTTGGACCTACTGTCTTACAGCTTTCAGGACCCATTATCTGTTTTGTATATTTAGGATTCTTTTTTAAAAAATTCAATATTATGTGCATGAATGTTTTGTTTGCATGTGTGTTTGCATACCACAAGTGTGTTTGATACTTGAAGAGGCCAGAAGAGGGCACTGGATCTCCTGGGATTGTAATTCCAGACATTTGTGGGCTATTATATAGGTTCCAGGGATTGAACCAGAGTCTTCTGGAAGTGGTCTTAACCATTTAGCTACCTTTCCAATCCCAGGGTTTTAACTGTAATATAAAACAAGGAGCTGTTTATGTAGTCCTATTTAGTGCTCTGTGTTCCTCTTCTTCCTGGATGGGCACTGCTTTACCCAGTTCATTGAAGATATGTTCTATACCTTTGACCTGAAGTTTTTCTTTATTTGTGTCTGTAATTGGTAGATTTGAACTTTCCATGGTGTCCCAAAGTAACTGCATAAAACATTCACGAAGTTTTAAAACCATATTATTTATTTTATTGAGTGATCCATTCTTCAACCTTGCCTTACATGGCTGATATTATGTCTTCTATGTGATGGGTTTTGTTGGTAAGGCTTTCCATTGAGTTTTATTAGCTTTATTGAATATTTGATTTCCAGTTTCATTTAAGTTTGGGTTTTATTTAGTATTTCTCTTTATTAAATTCAGTTTCATATCCCGAATTGTTATTATTTCATTCAGATGTTTATTTGTATTTTCCTATACTTCAGTTTCTAGTTTACTCTTGTCTTGTTTAAATTCATGTGGATATTTATTGGTATCCTTTTTTAATTTCTTGAATTCATTGAACATGTTTTTTGACTGTTCTTTTGAATTCTGTGTCTTGAAGTTCATCTAAGCCATTCTCCACAGGGCAATTTACACAAAACTGCCCTAATTGCAGGAGACAAAATGTGTTTGTTTTTCATAAGTCATATTGCTCTTTTTTCTTTTCTTTTCTGTTTCTCTTTTCTCTTTCTTCCTTTCTTTCTTTTCTTTTCTTTTCTTTTTTTTTTTTTTTGTGCTGTAGGGCCTTGGGAATCTTAGGCAATCAGGGTAGGAGGAAGGACAGGGCTCTACTTAGGACCAATATTAGCTTAGGGTCCTAGAAAGGTCAGGTGGTGTGTTGGACAGTTTATGGGAGATAAAAGTACTACTGAGGAAGATTCTGAGAATATGAGAATGGAGCCAACAACACTTAAAACCGCATTTAAAAAACAAGAGCAAATGATTGATGTTAGTGATATTTTGTGATCAAGTGTTATGAAGCAAGTTATCCCCTAACTTTAGAACTACCAAGACCTGTAGTGATTAGGTGAGTGGGTCGCGTCCTGCAGCCCAGCTAGCCTTACCCGAAATAATTACACAGAAACTGTATTCATTTAAAACACTGCCTGACCCATTATCTCTATCCTCTTCTTGTCTAACTCTCACATCTTAATTAACCGATTTCTAATAAATCTGTGTATCACCACATGACTGTGTCTTACCTGAAAGATTCTAGTCTATGTCTGTCTCGGGCAGGAGAGCCATGGCGTCTGCCACACTGCCTTCTACCCAGCATCCTGTTCTGTCTATTCAGCCCACCTTTTTCCCCATCCTATCAAAAGGCCAAGGCCGTCACTTTATTTAACCAATGAAATCAACACAAAACAGAAGACCCTCCTATATCACAGATCAGTTATATCATTTTTTCTTTTAGAATATTTGAGCATATTTTACACAGCTAGCAATGGAAAGCTTTAACTGTGCATATTGCTTTTTCTCTCACTGAATATGTTTTGTATCATGAGAGAGTCTATAGGTTCCCTTAAACTATATTGTCTTTAAAATAAAGGAATAAAATGTTTCTGAATCTTGCCCATTTGTTGTACTTTATGAATTTCCATGGTTAGAAGCAAAATGATTGTCTTCATACCTTGACGTCTGTGCTCATAATGTCTTTACTAAATATAAAAGCACCCACTTATGTAAAAGAAATATTACTAGAACTCAAGGCAGACATCAAACCACACACACTAGTAGTAGGAGACTTCAACACACCTCTCTCTCCAATGGACAGGTCAATCAGACAGAAACCTAATAGAGAATTAAGAGAATTATTGGAGGTAATGAAGCAAATGGACTTAACAGACATCTATAGAACATTCCACCCAAATAGGAAAGAATATACCTTCTTCTCTGCAGCTCATGGAACCTTCTCAAAAATTGACCACATACTCGGAAACAAAGGAAACCTCCACAGATACAAAAAAATATCAGTGTCCACCTGTGTCTTATCAGATCACCACGGATTAAAGTTAGAAGGCAACAACAATACTACCCCCAGAAAGCCGAAAAACTCATGGAAACTGAACAGTCAACTACTGAAACACACCTGGGTCAAGGAAGAAATTAAGAAAGAAATTAAAGTCTTCCTTGAATTTAATGAAAAAAAAGAGACAACATACTGAAACCTATAGGACATGATGTAAGCAGTGCTAAGAGGAAAGTTCATAACATTAAGTGCCCACTTAAAGGAAAAAGGAAACGGAGAAAGCATACATTGGGGACTTAACAGCACACCTGAAAGCTTTAGAAAAAAAAGAAGCAGACGTGCCCAGGAGGAGTAGAAGACTGGAAATAATCAAACTGAGGGCTGACATCAACAAAATAGAAACACAGAAAACAGTCCAAAGAATCAATGAAACAAAAAGTTGGTTCTTAGAGAAAATCAACAAGATCGACAAACCCCTATCCAATCTAATTAAATGACAGAGAGAGAACACGCAAATAAATAAGATCAGAAATGAAAAGGGGGACATAACCACAGATACAGAGGAAATTCAGAGAATCATTAGATCTTACTACAAAAGCCTGTATGCCATAAAAATGGAAAATGCAAAAGAAATGGACATTTTTTTAGATAAGTACCATATACCAAAGCTAAACCAAGACCAGGTGAACGATCTAAATAGACCTGTTAGTCACGAGGATTAGAAACTGTTATCAAAAATCTCCCTTCCAAAAAAAGCCCAGGACCAGATGGTTTCAATGCAGAATTCTACCAGAACTTCCAAGAAGAGCTAATACCTATACTCCTTAATTATTTCACAATATAGAAACAGAAGAGTCATTGCCAAATTCCTTTTATAAAGCTACAGTTACCCTGATACCAAAACCACACTAATACCCAACCAAGAAAGAGAATTACAGGCCTATATCACTCATGAACATCGACGCAAAAATTCTCAATAAAATACTGGCAAACCGAATCCAAGAACACATTAGAAAAATTATCCATTATGATCAAGTAGGCTTCATCCCAGAGATGTAGGGCTGGTTCAACATACGCAAATCTATCAATGTAATCCACCATATAAATAAACTGAAAGAAAAAAAAACATATGATCATTTCATTAGATGCTGAAAAGGCATTCGACAAAATTCAACACCCTTTTATGATAAAAGTCTTGGAGCGATTAGGGATACAAGGGTCATACCTAAATATAATAAAAGCTATTTACAGCAAGTCGACAGCTAACATTAAATTAAATGGAGAAAAACTCAAAGCCATCCCACTAAAATCAGGAACAAGACAAGGATACCCACTCTCTCCATACCTCTTCAATATAGTACTTGAAGTTCTAGCAATAGCAATAAGACAACATAAGGAGATCAAGGGGATTCATATTGGAAAGGAAGAACTTAAGCTTTCCTTATTTGCAGATGATATGATAGTATACATAAGTGACCTCCAAAACTCTACCAAAGAACTCCTACAGCTGATAAACACTTTTAGTAATGTGGCAGGATACAAGATCAACTCCAAAAAATCAGTTGCCTTCCTATACACTAAGGATAAGGAAACAGAGAGGGAAATCAGAGAAGCATCACCTTTCACGATAGCCACAAATAGCATAAAATATCTTGGGGTAACTCTGAACAAGGAAGTGAAAGATCTATTTGACAAGAACTTTAAGTCTTTGAAGAAAGAAATTGAAGAGGACACCAGAAAATGGAAGGATCTCCCTTGCTCTTGGATTGGGAGGATCAACATAGTAAAAATGGCAATTCTACCAAAAGCAATCTATAGATTCAATACAATCCCCATCAAAATCCCATCAAAATTCCTCACAGATCTGGAGAAGACAATAATCAACTTTATATGGAAAAACAACAAAAAAAGGATAGCCAAAACAATCTTATACAATAAAGGATCGTCTGAAGGCATTACCATTCCTGACTTCAAACTCTATTACCGAGCTACAGTATTGAAAACAGCTTGGTATTGGCATAAAAACAGAGAAGTAAACCAAGGGAATCGAATAGAAGACCCTGACATTAACCCACAAACCTATGAACACCTGATTTTTGATAAAGGAGCTAAAAGTATACAATGGAAAAAAGAGAGCATCTTCAACAAATGGTGCTGGCAAAACTGGGTGTCAATCTGTGGAAGAATGAAAATAGATCCATATCTATCACCATGCACAAAACTCAAGTCCAAGTGGAATAAAGACTGCAATATCAGTCTGAACACACTGAACCTGATAGAAGAGAAAGTGGGAAGTACTCTACAACACATGGGCACAGGAGACCACTTCCTATGTATAACCCCAACAGCACAGACATTAAGGGCCTCATTGAATAAATGGGACCTCCTGAGACTGAGAAGCTTCTGTAAAGCAAAGGACACTGTCACTAAGACAGAAAGGCAACCCACTGACTGGGAGAAGATCTTCACCAACCCCACAACTGACAAAGGTCTGATCTCCAAAATATATAAAGAACTCAAGAAACTAGACTGTAAAAGGCTAATCAACCCAATTATAAAATGGGGCACTGAGCTGATCAGAGAACTCTCAACAAAAGAAGTTCAAATGGCCAAAAGACACTTAAGGTCATGCTCAACTTCCTTAGCGATCAGGAAAATGCAAATCAAGACAGCTTTAAGATACCGTCTTACACCTATCAGATTGGCTAAAATAAAAAACACCAATGATAGCCTTTGCTGGAGAGGTTGTGGAGAAAGGGTTACACTCCTCCATTGCTGGTGGGAATGCAAACTTGTGCAACCACTTTGGAAAGCAGTGTGGCAGTTTCTCAGAATTCAGGATCAACCTACCCCTGGACTCAGCAATACCACTCTTGAAAATATACCCAAGAGAGGCCTTATCATACAACAAAAGTATATACTCTATTATGTTCATAGCAGCATTTTTTGTAATAGCCAGAACCTGGAAACAACCTAGATGCCCTTCAATGGAAGAATGGATGAAGAAAGTATGGAATATATACATATTAGAGTACTACTCAGCAGTAAAAAACAAGGACTTCTTGAATTTTGCATACAAATGGATGGAAATAGAAAACACTATCCTGAGTGAGGTAAGCCAGACCCAAAAAGAGGAACATGGGATGTACTCACTCACATTTGGTTTCTAGCCATAAATAAAGGACATTGAGCCTATAATTCGTGATCCTAGAGAAGTTAAATAAGAAGGAGAACCCAAAGAAAAACATACAGGCATCCTCCTGAATATTAACCTTCATCAGGCGATGAAAGGAGACAGAGACAGTGACCCACATTGGAGCACCGGACTGAAATCTCAAGGTCCAAATCAGGAGCAGAAGGAGAGAGAGCATGAGCAAGGAACTCAGGACCGTGAGGGGTGTACCCACACACTGAGACAATGGGGATGTTCTTTCGGGAACTCACCAAGGCCAGCTGGCCTGGGTCTGAAAAAGCCTGGGATAAAACCGGACTTGCTGAACATAGCAGACAATGAGGACTACAGAGAACTCAAGAACAATGGCAATGGGTTTTTGATCCTATTGCACGTACTGGCTTTGGGGGAGCCTAGGCAGTTTGGATGCTCACCTTACTAGACCTGGATGGAGGTGGGTGGTCCTTGGACTTCCCACAGGGCAGGGAACTCTGATTGCTCTTTGGGCGGACGAGGGAGGGGGGACTTGATTGGGAGAGGGGGAAGAAATGGGAGGCGGCGGTGGGGAAGAGACCGAAATCTTTAATAAATAAATAAATTTAAAAAATTACTTTTATTTATTTGTTTTTATGTATGTGGCTGTTTTGTCTGTATGTATTTCTGTACACTATGGTACACCACGTGTGTATCTGATGCAGTGGAAACCAGAAAATGGCATCAGATTCCCTGAGATTGGAGTTACACTTGAATGTGAGTTGCCATGTGGGTGCTGGAAATCAAAGCCTGCATTTCTGGAAGAGCAGTCAGTGCTCTTAGCCACTGAGCCATGTCTCCAGTCCACTGGAAAATGTTTAAGGTTACAAGAAGTGATGGGGAACATCTGTCAGCCAATGGCCTTTGAGAGGCTTGACCAGGTTGGGCATGGCCTTGGGTTTCAAAAAATGTGTGGACCTGCTAGCACTTTTTCTCTCTCGGTCTCTCTCTCTGTCTCTCTCTCTCTCTCTCTCTCTCTCTCTCTCTCTCTCTGTTTCTCTCTCTCTCTCTCTCTCTCTCTCTCTCTCTCTCTCTCCTCTCACACTTGGATGCTTGATTCTGTTTCTCTTCCTGGTTCATACAGAGGCCTGTGATCTGTGAGTCCCCCTTTAAATAAAGAAACCCCATTATACGCTATTTGGAGCTACTGTGGGATTATTTTATTCACATTCCTCTTTATTTGGTATGTTCCCCTTAAAGAAGGATTGTTTAACGATAAAAATTATACAAGTCTACTCATTGACATTGAGAGTAGAGAATTTGAATTAATCAGTGCCTATGTGACCATCAACATGTTGTTTTGCAAATGTGACTTTAGACTTGTTCAACTTGGCCTTCATCTTGTATAAATCTTGAGAAAATGAAACAAAGAAATTATTTTCTTTTTACTAATGCTTAATATATGTTCTAATTTTTGGATTTCATTGGTTCATCTAAAAATAAACATATGTACCATAAGAGATTAAACAAAGCAAAGCAAAGTGATGAATTCTGGGCAAGTGAGTTTCCCAGGTCCTCTGGCTGCTTCCTCTTCTCCTTCCTTTCCTTGAATTTTGATGGCAGGTGTTATGTGCATGTGACCAACTCCAACAGCACCAAACAGAGGCCTCTTCATGGACACTTAGAATAAACCAAGGAAAACAGAAACAAACCCCAAAATGAAGCAGATGATTACTATAAATATCACATCTACTTGAAAGGTGATGTGAATGGGCTGATGTGTGTGTGCATAAAATGCTAGAAACTGACCCAATGAGGAGGAAGATGTCCAAGGAAGAATGGTTATTGAGTTCAAACTTCTAAGCTTTGTCAGGCCTGATAAAATTTCTTAAAGGAGAAAGATAAGTTTTCCATACTAGTATGTATTTAGATAGTAATCTCTATTAAGTAAACATACTTGAAAAAAATAGCACAGCAACATTAATAAAAATTTAAAAGAGACCTGCAAGGGAAGAACATGTATGTGGCTCTGAGATATAGAAACATACAACACACGTAGGGGTTGAAAATACAACAACCCAGTGTGATCTGGACATGGTAACATATGCCTAAGATTCTAGGATTTGAGAGGGTTGAGGATTATAAATTTGAGCCATGTTTGCTATTCAGGAAGATCCTGCCTCAATAAATAAATAGATAAATGACTGGACAAAAGTCAAACCAATCAAACAAAAGCAGACCCCTGTGCCTGCCATGCAGACACAAAAACAGAAGGCAAAGATAAAGAGAGACAGTGGTATCTGGTCATATCAAACTGTGTTTAATTTTAAAGAATTAAAAAAATAATAATTCGAATTCGAATGACCTAGGTACTAATTTTTTTCAAGTATGTTTACTTAATAGAGATAGCTATCAAATACATACTAGTATGGAAAACTTATCTTTCTCCTTTAAGAAATGTTATCGGGCCTAAAAAAGCTTAGAAGTCTTTCATTATTATGAATAAACAGCAACTATGACTTATTTGTTCCTTGCATTTGCCCCTTCACCATGAGGACAGTCACTGGCTGTTGCTTTCAGTGTAAAACTCTGGAATTCCTTAAGTGTCTTTTGGCCATTTGAACTTCCTCTGCTGAGAATTCTCTGTTCAGTTCAGTGCCCCATTTTTTAATTGGGTTAATTAGCATTTTAAAGTCTAGTTTCCTGAGTTCTCTATATATTTTGGAGATCAGACCTTTGTCTGTTGCGGGGTTGGTGAAGATCTTCTCCTAGTCAGTAGGTTGCCTTTTTGTCTTGGTGACAGTGTCCTTTGCTTTACAGAAGCTTCTCAGTTTTAGTAGGTCCCATTTATTCAATGTTGCCCTTAATGTCTGTGCTGTTGGGGTTACACATAGGAAGCGATCTCCTGTGCCCATCAACCTCCTTAGCGATCAGGGAAATGCAAATCAAAACAACTTTGAGATATCATCTTACACCTCTCAGAATGGCTAAAATAAAAAAAGCCGGGCGATGGTGGCGCACGCCTTTAATCCCAGCACTCGGGAGGCAGAGATAGGCGGATCTCTGTGAGTTCGAGACCAGCCTGGTCTACAGAGCTAGTTCCAGGACAGGCTCCAAAGCCACAGAGAAACCCTGTCTCAAAAAACCAAAAAAAAAAAAAAAAAAAAACTCCAATGATAGCCTTTGCTGGAGAGGCTGTGGAGGAAGGGCTACCCTCATCCATTTCTGGTGGGAATGCAATCTTGTGCAACCACTTTGGAAATTGGTGTTTCGGTTTCTCAGGAAATTCGGGATCAACCTACCCCTGGACCCAGCAATACCACTCCTGGGAATATACCCAAGAGATGCCCGATCATATGACAAGAGCATTTGTTCAACTATGTTCATAGCAGTATTATTTGTAATAGCCAGATCCTGGAAACAACCTAGATGCCCTTCAATGGAAGAATGGATGAAGAAAGTGTGGAATATCTACACATTAGAGTACTATGCTGCGGTAAAAAACAATGACTTCTCGAATTTTGCATGCAAATGGATGGAAATAGAAAACACTATCCTGAGTGAGGTAACCCAGACCCAAAAAGATGAATATGGGATGTACTCACTCATAATTGGTTTCTAGCCATAAACAAGGGTCACGGAGTCTACAATTGGTGATCCCAAAGAAGCTAAGTAAGAAGGTGAACCAAAGGAAACACATATAGTTGTCCTCTTGGCTATGGGAAGTAGACAAAATGGCCAGGGAGAAAATTGAGATCTTGGGGGTGGGGTGGGATGGGGGTAAGGGAGATGGGGAGAGAAAAGGGAGAAGGGGAGAATGGGGGGAACTTGGGGAAAAAGGAGGATTGGGATAAAGGAAGGTTGGATAGGGGAGCACGGAAGCACAATTCTTAGTTAAGGGAGCCACCTTAGAGTTGGCAAGAGACTTGAACCTAGAGTGGCTCCCAGATGCCCAAGCCAAGGTCCCCAGTTATTTCCTTGGGCAGCTGAGGATAGGGAACCTGAAATGACCCTATCCTATAGCAATACTGACGAATATCTTGCATATCATCATAGAACCTTCATCTGGTGATGGATGGAGATAGAGACAGAGACCCACACTGGAGCACTGGACTGAGTTCCCAAGGTCCCAATGAGGAGCAGAAGGAGGGAGAAAATGAACAAATAAGTCGGGACCACGAGGGGTGCACCCACCCACTGAGACAGTGGAGCTGATCTATTGGGAGCTCACCAAGGCCAGCTGGACTGTGACTGAAAAAGCATGGTATAAAACTGGACTCTCTGAGCATGGCGAACAATGAGGGCTGATGAGAAGCCAAGGACAATGGCATGGGGTTTTGAACCTAAGTAATGTGCTGGCTTTGTGGGAGCCTAGCCAGTTTGGATGTTCACCTTCCTAGAAATGGACGGAGAGGGGAGGACCTAGGACTTACCACAGGGCAGGGAACCCTGACTGCTCTTTGGACTGTAGAGGGAGGGGGAGAGGAGTGGGGGGAGGGGGAGATGGGTGGGAGGAGGGGGAGAAGGGTGGGAGGAGGGGAGGTAAATGAGAGGCTGGGAGGAGGTGGAAACTTGTTTTTTTTTTCTCTTTTTCTCAATAAAAAATGGAAAAAAAATTAAAAAAAAAAAGAAAAAAAAACCTCTGGAATTCCTCATTGAGGGGCTGACTCTTTTTGAACGTATTCTAACTCTCTTTAAGCACAAAGAATCATTTCTGAAACATAACGGAGTCTTTTTTGGCAGGAAATTTTATCCCTAGAAACTTGACCATTTTACAGAATGTAAGAAATAAGGAAGATAGATATTGTATTCTCAAAGGGAGTTTTGACTTTAATTAGGTTCCTTCCCTCGTGTTTTTGAGAAATCTTGTTAAAATGTCAATTCCCCTTATGATGGTTTCAGGTTTAGGGGGACACCCTGTGACAAGGGCTGGGAATAATTGTCAACAGAAAGGTAACATATCAGGTGCAACAAATCAGGCAAAGATCAGTGAGCAATGCCTTAGAGCCAAATGTGTTCTGAGGAATTTTGATGATTCCATTTATTACTTTTCATTTCTCTGTGAGATTAGCTGAAGAGACACCGCTTTTCTAAAATTAGACTAAAGTTTAAATAAATTCTTGAGGCATTTAAGGTATATCAAGTAATATATGCATACCCCAGGTGAATGGAATGGGCAGAGAAATTCAGGTTATCTTTGATATAAAAACAGCTTTCTGTCCTATACTTTCTTGTTTGTTATTTTCTTGCTAGCAATATTGTATGAAACTTAATTATAAATCCTTTTAATCTTGGTGTTTCCCAACAAGACATCCTTTTACTGGATGTAAAACACCCACAAAGGCTAATACTTTTATGATGTTGTTTTCCTGCCAAAGGAAAACAATATCTATTTATCTATTCACTTCAGGCAGGGTACCAATGACAGACCAACAAAATTATTTCACTTAAGCCCAGTTTTATGACATTCATGAGTTTAATTAGGGTTACTTACCAGAACATGAGTATGGGGTTAAATTGCAGGAGCCCAGTATTATAAGTGGCTATGCCCCTGAACAAAAAGAAATTTCTCTTACCCAGCAGCTACTACCTTTCTATAAACCCTCCAGGAAAGGCATAGACTCATGAGATCATGCCATATTTCATGACAGAAAGTTAATAGATTAAATATTTTCATTTTTTTGTTTTGTTTTTCAAGGCAGGGATTCTCTGTATAGCTTTGAAGCCTGTCCTGGAACTTGCTCTGTAGACCAGTTTGGCCTCAAACTCACAGAGATCTGCCTGCCTCTGCTATGATACAGTGGTCTGTACCCTATCGTTTGTATTTTAATAAAATGCTGATTGGTCAGTAGCCAGGCAGTAAGTATAGGCGGGGCAATGAGAAAAGGAGAATTCTGGGAAGAGGAAAAGTCAGTTCGCAGTTGTCATCCAGACACAGAAAAAGCAAGATGTGACTGCATTGCTGAAAAATGTACTAAGTCACGTGGCTAATACAGACAAGAATTATGGGCTAATATAAGTTGTAAGAGTTATTAAGAAGCCTGAGGTAATAAACCAACCAGTTCATGATTAATGTAGACCTCTGTGTGTTTCTTTGGGACTAAACAGATATTGGACCTGGTGGGGCAGAAAACTTGGTCAACATGCCTCTGCCTCCTGATTGCTGAGATTAAAGGCATACAGAACCACTGTTCTGCCAGATTTAATCTTTTTAAAAATAATTTTTATATTAATTTCCAATTTACATGTGTATTTAACTGAGATGGTAAATGCATACATATGCCTACAGAAATCAGAAGAGGGCTTTGGATCCTTCTGAGCAGAATTTACAATCAGTTGTGAGCTGCCCAAAATGCATGCTGGAAACTGAGCTCAGGTTCTCTGGAAGAGCAATAAGTACTCTTAACTGCCAAGACAGCTTTCCAGCCCCAATTGGCCTAATCTTATTCATGTTTCCTATTAACTTCTCATTCTTTTAGTTAGGAGGTATAGTATCTGTTCAGATTTTGCAGTTCAGAACTTGCTTTGTATTGTACATGTTAGATGCAACTGTGCAAGAATGAGGGCAATGATGGGAAGGTCAAACTTCTGGACATTAGTAAGCAGTGTGAAGTCTAATGCTAAAACGTCATCTTAACTTGGCTTAGTCTTGACACATAGGTATCAAAGTGAACTTAAAATGGAGATGGGTGGTCCTTGGACTTCCCACAGGGCAGGGAACCCTGATCGCTCACAAGGGAGGGGGACTTGATTGGGGGAGAGGGAGGGAAATGGGAGGCAGCGGCAGGGAAGAGACAGAAATCTTTAATAAATAAATAAAATAATAAAAAAAGAAAATAGAAAATATAAAAAGGCAAAAAATAAATGTTAATAAAGGAGGAGCTATAATCATTGTAAGTTACATTACATTCATTAATAAAGCCAAAATGGCCCCTATATGAAAAAAACAGAAACTTAAAACTTATACTCTATGACACATCAAATCCAATAGTATACGTTTTAATAAAATAAAAAAACTAAAATTTTTTATCAAAGTCACGATGACTAATGATGTTTGAAAAATGCTTTTCAAAGGACTTTGTTAATTAAAAAATATAATATCACAAACATTTTCTTTCTATCCAAAAAATAATGAAATAAATATCAGAAGTGCATTTTGAAGACTTATAATTACAGAGGAAAGTACTTTGATCAACACCCCTAATTTTTCAGCTTCAGGGATTTGCTCTACCTATTTTCATTAGACATTAAATGTAGACATTTGACATTTTATACCTATTCATTACATGACACGCCTTAACACTGTTTCTGAAGTTAAGCAGAATAATTAAAAAGATTGTTTCCTTGAATTTAAGAATGCATAGAAAATAAAGCCAATACTTTCAGAACTAATACTAGAATATCACCCAGCAGCCCGAGATATGGCAGGAAATTGGGTTTTTATCAAAAAATTATTTCTTGATCTCTTTGAATTTCTCATGGTTAGATAATTCCCAAACACTATATTCTGTTTAGCAATTCAAGAATTATGTTGTTGCCATTATGGATTCTGCAATAAAGGACTTGATTGCTGTAGAGTCTTTAAACCTGGGTAACCATGCTCACTCCTGTGCTAACCACAGCTCCATTTCAGAGTACATTGCCTAGATTTGTGAAGTAACACTGTTTCCTGGGAAAAGTTTCTTCCTCATTGAAAGTAGCTTCCACTCTGGTTTTAGGTTCACCTGAAAAAGATACCAAGGGAAAAATTCACTTTAAGAAATCAAAACAAAGTGCTCAAAATTCTCAAGGGGTCTCCACCAATTCAAAGTTTGGGCATCACCGATGTTATCTGTTGGACAAAGAAACACCTGTGACCTGTGATATCATTTAACTGAGGATAACCAAGGCACATAAGAAAGCAAGTTTCAGTGCCAAGTGAGGCGTGAATACTGGAGGTTCCACTGAGCAACTGAAACCAGCCTAAAATTATGGCATATTTTATCCAATTCCTTTATGCTAATATGAGTACATATTGTTTCTGTTATGTTAGCTCAATAGTCCTTTAGCTTTCCCTCCAGGCCCAACATACTCTATTTTGTTTGAAGTGAGATTGTAGTAAATCCTCCTGCAGGCTCACTTACATATTCCCTAATCACCCTTTGCTAAGTACTGTTAAAATGTTCATATATTCGATGGCACTAATATGAAACAGGAAGGAGGCCAAAGGATATTTTGCTTGAGAACGTAGAGCTTTGGCATATTTTTATATTCCCAAATGTTATTTATTTGTTTAGAGATTATTATCTTTTAAAAACTTGTAGGGCAAGTCTGTGGAATTCCATTGGATTTCATGTTTAACCCCACCAGTTTGAAAATGGGAAGATGCTGAAAAACATTCTTCTCAGTCTCCTCCCAGCATCTTAGCAACACAGGGCAAATCTTTTAGCATCTCTAGGTTTAAGTTCATTCCTTAGCAATTATTGTAAATCTTCTCTGTGAGATATGGTGCATGCTCTTATGTATAACTCTGTATATACTCTAGAGTTAGAGTAAAGATGGTGATCTAAAAATTTTTATATGAATACTTAATTAAAATATCCACATCTGTAAGGAAAACTTATAATCCTACTATGTTAATATGTGTATTTTATACATGGAAGAAACCAAAAGCAGTTCAAGAATATTTCGTTCAATATGGACCTCTATTGTTAGGACAACCCACATCCCTTAAATAATTTGTATTATTATTAAAGCCAACCCTTCCCTGCCTTTCCACTCTTCACCAATGATGTTTTAAAAAAAATCAAGAGGTTTTTTTTTTTTCTTCCCCAAATGCCATGTTGGTGATGATTTTTTACATGGGAAAGAAAATTAAAAAAAAAAAACAAACATCACTTTTGAGATTCAGTTCTGTTTTGACACACTGTCATTGCTTGTTTATTTACATTTTCATATTCTTAATTTTCTAAAAATATTCATTCTTGGTAATTTCATATACAAATACAAAGCATGTAGATTGCCAACTCCTCCTAAGTCCCTTTACTTCACTATCAACTCCATTTCCTTTTTCTCCTCCTTCTCTTTATCCTCCCACTCCTACTTCTCCTTCTATAACCTACTCAATTCAATTAATGTTTCCCATACATGCCAGAGTTTGGGCTCTTTGCTGGATCATGGACAACCTACCAAAGGTCACACTACTGTCTTTTTCCTTAGCTGTCAAAAGCTGCTTATAGTACATCAGATAGGTAGGTGTGAGCCTCGTGAGTCCCTGTTTTCTTGCGCTGAACTGCTGAGTAGATTGTTTGTGCAGTTTTATGTTGACAACTACGGTGTTTGTGTGTTCATGAGTGTAGCAGTCTATTCATGTGCCAAAGGCATTATTGTTCCACAATCTTCTCTGACCTCTGAATCCTAGGGTTTTGCAGTTCCTTTTTTTGGCAATGTTACCTGAGTCTTAGTGACAGAGAGGTGTGATACAAGTACTGATACTAAGGACTGAGCACACCAAAGTCACTTATCCTCTGCACTTCAACCAGTTGTGATCACTGTATTAATCATCTTCTGTATAAAAAACTTTCTGCGCTGGAAGATGTTACACCAGCCGATGGGTATAGGTAGGACCTTTTATAAGGCTGTTTGATACTATATTCCTATATCAAAATAATAGTAGTAGAACTTATGACCTCACTATCCACAGGTACTTGACCAGGCTTACAGTGTCAGGCACAAGCTTCCTCTTATGAAGCAGGTTCTATGTATAATTAGAAAGCTTTCAGTTAGCCCATATGATACTATTGTACCAATGAGTGTATCTTACTCGACTGTTCATTACTGTAGTTAACAGGGCTCATAGTTGGGTAAGATTATTTATGACTTTTCTTCCCCCAGCAGCCTGCAAAAGCACTACCCAAAAGTCATCACGAAGGAAGCCTCCAACTCAATGATAGTTAGCTTGTTTTCTTTATATTCTGTGACGCAAGTATTGATTCAATAACAATAAGTTATTACCATCAAATTCTAATGGCTAGCCAAAAGAATTGGCAATAAGCTGAATTGTTTTGGGGATTTGGGGGAGTGTTCACCCAACAATTTGAAAGTTGGTACTGCATACCTAAAATTGGACATTTTGTTTTAAAACCTACATGGAAGAGCAGTATCCCTCCATGTAGAGTAACTCCAATGTAACTATATAATATATATTAGGAAGTGTGATGTGAAATCTTGGTTGTCCATGTATTGATGACACTTTTGTGAATGAGGCTCTCGTCTGTCACAGGAAGTACTTCTTTCCTTACTACAAATGTGTGTTTGTGGTTTGTTATTTCATGTCATTGAACTTTCAAATTGTATATATCAACAATTTAGCCAGACCTTGTGCTGGAATGAAATAAAGAGGTGAATATTTTGAAATTCACAATGGTCAGCTAAATTATAGCAATATTGTTCCATCATTTGAGATTTTTCAAAAGTAAAATTAATACTAAATGTTATATGGGAGAATTAAAGATACACGCTCTTCTGGGAAGCAGATTCTTTCAGACTCTAAGAAAGGGATTCATTATAGGAGTGTAAGAATGTTTGAATGGGACATAATGATGGGAAGAATATAGATTCCTGAAGATTATACTATCAAAGTGGAAAATATAGCTGGTGATTAGTAGAAGCAGATGAGAGACACCGCCTTTTTACCAGTCCCTCCAGACTCATTGTTTTCCATCACTGGTATTATACACCTTATTTCTCTTTGTACTTCTACATATTTCTTAGAATTTTGCATTCTTATATATGGTCTGTCCTCTCCCTTTCTGTCTTTCTCTACATCCCAACAGAGTTTTACTAGACAGTGTAGGCTGGTCTTAAACTCATGACTCTCCTACCTCAGCCTCCCCAAATCTGGAAAAACAGGTCTTGCTACCACACCTGGTTTCCTTTTCTATTTTCTTCCTCAAATGATTTTCAGTTCTAGTTTTACTCCTGGACCTATAAAAAATAAAAAGTCAAATTTAAATGAATATGTGTCCTCAGTTATGCCTAATTTATCTAACATGGTAAAGTAACACTTATGGCAATGACTATATTTCTTCATAATAACTTAAATATAATCTAAGCTATAAAGTTAAAGCTAAATAATTAGAGAAAATAATAGAAACATTCTAAGTATTTAGTTGTATTGGATTCATCTGCCAATAACTTTAGGAAACATTTTCATATCTTTGGTATTTTATTTTTCCTCAGTTTTATAACAGGAAGCTGTTATCCAAAATTAGGTGTCTAAACAGCTGAGCCTACAGGACATTGCATATTTGTATTGTGAAATAAATGATTACACATACAAAACAAAAGGGTTAGAATACAATAGTTCATCTATACATATAAATTAAATTATGTATTTATAATAGAAATACATGGCTAAGAAATAACACCAACCTGAAATACCCACATAGAAAGCCTCTGCACTGCCCTTTCACAAGCACTTACTCTAGTGTACCCTTGAATATCATAAGAATTTCTGTACATATTCTCAAAACTATTAAGAACAGGGATTTTGTAATATTAAAGTGTTTTGAGAATCATTTGGAAAGTACAGTGATACTAGAAATGACTTTTCTATAATTTCAGGATATCTATAGGAAAAAAAAAACACGCTCCTGATTCTATTATAGGTTAACAACCAATGTGCTACCCTATAATATATAACTATTGTATATTCACAGTTAAACTGTCTTAGGCTATCTTTAGGTTTTTTGGTTAACCTATTCTTCTGGTTATTTGCTGGTCTGTAGGTCTTAAAACATATATAGAAAACACTTTGTAGTCTGAACACTTTTATTTTGGTTTAAAAGTCTATATCTTTCTGGTTTTCTAAACAAACAGGAAAAATTCTTTGAAATAAACTTCGAAGAGAGCCACTGTCTGAGGGCTGTTGTTTGGTGAGTTAATGTGTTCTACACACATTTGTATTACACAATTTCTGCATAGTCCATTATGCCCTATGCATAGATTTATGCAGTCATTTCCAAAGAATAGCAAAATCCACACTAAATTCAAGTTGGTTAAAAATATGCTGTTCAGGAATGAAGGTATCGGGTTAGAATGCTTGCTTCAAAGATCCAAGGCCTTAGTCCCCAGGACTGAAGAAAAAGTGTGTTAAAAAGTGTTTTGTTTCTTTTGACAAACTAAAGCGAACCTCAATTTACAAATTCCCTTTGGCTTCCATTGTTACAGTACCATTTAAAGGCATATTAGAAAAACAAAAACAAAATTTCCTGTGTTAATCCTTAATATAAGGGTGTTAGTTTTTATATTCCTGTTGACACTTTGCCCAGCTCACCAGTTATTAGATACTTTTGACACAATTCAGTTATTTGTAAAGAAAATAAGAATCTAAATAGCGACTAATAAAGGACTAGAATTAAAGTGTTCATCTACATTTAGGAGATAAATGTCATCCTTTTAAAATGTTGACAGTATATTTGTTGTTATTGTTTCAGAAAGTTAAGTTTTATGGAATAATTATAATTATTGTAAAGTATTAGATTTACTTTTGTTGTGAAAGATAAGATATTCTTAGAACTTGGCTTTATGAGACATTTGTGAGTGTGAGGTGGAGGGGAGGCTCTCCAGTTCCTGGTGAGATTGGGCTATGTAGTGCATTGTTGCCATAAAATAAATTTAAGAAAAGGAAAGAAATTTTATTTACATACCTTTTGATCCAAAATTTTTTATTCAGTATACTGTATTTCCTAGGGAAAAAAATGACCTATTTGATGATCTTACGAGAGTAGTTGAATAGAGTGTTGTGATTATGGGATTTTAGAACACTGGATATCCTCAGCTAAATGCCCTTGGGCTATCTTTAGGCTCCTTAATAATGTTTTATTGCCCACCTCTGTTCTTGACTTATCATCTCTTCCACCATCAGGTAAAATACATGAGATGTATTAAGACTGTTTTTCTACTTCCAAAAGTGAAGAACACAATCAGATAACTTCTAAAAACTCTATCAGAGGTTTCCTTCCTTTAAAAATCTACCTGTCTGCTGTCTCCATCAATGTGTGTGATCACATCCTGATTTATGACTTGATATTGTTTTGTAAATATAAAGTGTTCATAAAATGACTTCCGTGTTGGGACATGCTATTTTCAATAATCTAAATTCATGTTCTAAAGTCATGGTCATGTTGCAGGAAGGCTGCTTGGTCATTCTAGTCACTCAGTAGGTCCGTCCCTAAGTAACCACACAGGAACTGTATTAATTAAATCACTGCTTGGCCCATTAGCTATAGCTTCTTATTGGCTAGCTCTTACATATTAATTTAGCCTATCTCCATTAATCTGCATGTGGCTGTGGCTTGGCCAGTAAAGTTTCATCCAGTGTCTGTCTCTGGCGTGCTCCATGGCTTCTCTCTGGCTCTGCCTCCTTTCTTCCAGCATTCAGTTTAGTTTTCCCCACCTAGCTCTACTCTACCCTATCAGGCCAAGTCAGGTTTCTTTATTATTCACAGCATACAGAGGGGAATCCCACATCAATGGTCACTCATTTGTATCAGAATAAACAGGCTTACTTCTAGTGAAATTTGAAATTGTTTATATCAAAAAAATCATGAATAAGTTACTATATTTTGAAACCAATATTACTTCTCTATAATCTGCTACTTAAGCAAATCAATAATTAGAATAATGGATTAGCCAAAAATATGTATGACTTGATTGTGAAAAATTAAAAATAGCTAGCCACTGCACCAAATTACATAAAATTATGTCTTATACTACTAATTTACATCAAAGGTCATGGGGTACTATTATTTTATATAATAATTTTTAAAGCATTTATAATTCACAAATTTGACATAGTAAATGAATATTCATACTTATTAATTTAATCTTAAGTATATATCTAGTAATAAAAATAATAATTTTATGTAGCTTTTACTTTATAGTTTTTCCTTTACTATCCCATCCTAAGGGAGGTTATTAGCTAACATTTTTCATTAATATTTAATGTTGTAATTTGCAGTTCTTTGAAGCAGCAAGTCACAGATATGTACATTAAATAAATCAGTGATATGTGTCACTACTTGGTTGTTTTCCCAGAGAAAGAAAACACACACACACACAATGTATATGAATATAATAAATATCTATAATTTCTTTTTTGTATTTGTTTATTTGCAAGGAAGAAATCAGTCATAAATTTAACTGGAAACTATTTGAGAACCAATGGCATTTCACTTAGTAATCAATGAGTAGGCCTTTCTTTTCTTTTTAAAACAATCTTTTCTCAGCTTACATACCAATCCTAGTTCCCTTTTGCTTTCGTATTTATATATGCTGCCACATACTTACATTGCTCATGATGTCATCACTCAGAAAAGCTATTCATGTCTTGTGTAAAGAACAGGAGTCATGCTAGTATTTTTTTAAAAAATCATTGTGTATATTGTATTATGAAATTCTAAGTCTATTTTAACACTTTTCTATTTTAGTAATTGACAATCTTGTAGGTTAATTTAAGCATATGATGGCAACATTTATTTATTAATATGCTCTAGATAAGCAAAAATCTTAAGATACCTGTTTGTAGTGAATGGGCTCATCAAAATTGTTATAATGATATAGGACTATACTCTTCCTATAAAACACACATTCACATAGAGATTGCACAAAGAACCATAACACAAACTTGATTTAGATGAGGTAAGTCATTTGCAAGCTCTCCAATAGTTTGGGATGACCATGATCAAACCTGAACTAGATTTATGCACCTAAAATCTGCCCCTGCCTGTCCTTTACTGTTACCACAGAGGATTAGGGATGGGTGAACCCAGCCATGTTTTGGGTTCGTCAAACATCTTGAACTACTTTTCCAATGTTCTGGGTTAGGCAAAACCCAAAATGTGTTTTGCCAAGCACAGTTTCTCTTAATTCTAAAACCCAGGAGTATTTTAAGGTAAATTTAATCCATATGGTTCTGATTCATTTACACTAAACTCATCAAAATGTTCTGTCTTGAGAGTTATTTGATGTGCAAGAAGCTTTTTGAATATTTTATAAGCCATTTAAAATCCTATGCATTGGCCAAGAGCAAGTGAACACAGATTCTAAAGTGACCAACTTTATTTGCAGAATTGAGACAGCAAGGTTGTACAAAGGTTCTAAACTTGGCTACGCATAGCTCAGTCCGTGGTAAGAACATATATTAATATTTTTCCAGAATGTAGATTGTGTAACACAATGAGTAGTGAACAAAATGCAAAATAGGGCATGGAAATATAAAGAAGCCAAGTGACAAATAATTTGAAGCAGATTGAATGTCTGTTCTTTAGCAAGAAGCATGCATGAGCTAACGTAATGGGGGATGACACCGCATCTGTTTTCATTTTCCTCTCTTTTGGGAGGACTTTCTTCTTTTTTGGACGGGATTTGGTTTTATTCTGCAAGGTTCTATCCTATTTGTATCTTTGAGGTAATTAGTGAACTTATAGCTAGCATTTCAATGCTGGCACTAAGGGGGAAAATGAGCTTTAATACTACAAATAAAAGAGATAGTCTTTTGTCAGAAAAGTCTATACTAGATTACTCACTGTATTTATTAAGATTTAACCTACAGTTTTATATAACATTTAGAGTTCTGCAAAGGAATGATGGCTATTTGAGATTTGTTATAAACGCTGACCCTCAATTCACAGCTCAAATTGACCATCAAAATCCCATCACTTATGTTTTTAGACTAGCTAGGACTTAGTGAAATTTGCTAGAAACTGCTGATTATATATCTAAATCTATTTTATCTCCTACCATTATTTCTTTCTATATGACTAAAAGGATAATGTTATAGTAAAATAGATTTGAAAGTGATGATAATTAGGTAGAATATCTATATAAATATGAAAACTAAGAAATAAGACAAAAACGGAGTGCAGACTAAGACTTTGCCATAGAGGAACAATTTATCACAGACTAAGAGGTAGGAATCTTGTTCTTACTTTGCGGTTATGCAAATGTCTAAATGCCAGACCCAGACATTGAATGAAGCTGAATAAACATCAATAACAATTTTAGCATCAACTTTGACAGTTGCTCTTGAGGAAAACTTGGTTTTCCTACTGTTGTTGGTGTAGGAAACATTTTAGTGGCTTTCAAAATATTCTGTTGTAAGAGAACACAAATGATAACAAATGTCTTTATTTTTATTATCTCAACTATTCTATCCATAGTCTCTCTTTGCACTTTCTCGAGAACATTAAGGATTGACAGGGAGGATGCCAATGAAGGCGATGAGGTAAGAACAATGTAATAAAATGAGGTTGATTCCTGAGTAAAATGACACACTCAAATATTTCTGTTGCATATTCTCTCATTTTGCTTATATCCAATATCCATTTTAATATGCTGATCAAATTAATAGCATTTAAGAGTAAAGTATCTAATTTATTATTTAATAATTAACCGAAGCCGGGCGGTGGTGGCACACGCCTTTAATCCCAGCACTCGGGAGGTAGAGGCAGGCGGATCTCTGTGAGTTCGAGACCAGCCTGGTCTACAAGAGCTAGTTCCAGGACAGGCTCCAAAACCATAGAGAAACCCTGTCTCGAAAAACCAAAAAAAAAAAAAATAATTAACCGAAATTATATATCATATAAATATGGAGGTGTATAAAAATGTCAATGATGTTTTTAACCTTTCATTAAATTCAAATTTACCCTCTGAACAATGAGTACAACAATACCAACGTCTCTCAGATTTCATTTGCCGAAAATAAAATGCAATGTTAAACAAATTCATGTGTTCACTGGAGTCTGTAGATGGAGCTTTCGTTATAGATGATTGGCTTATGTAGTCTATTGGGATGAATGGACTACAGAGAGAAAAATCTTTGTTATCAAGGCCAACACCTTCTGAAGACCTTACCAGATGCTGGCCATGTGCTCTCCTAGACCCTCTAGTACATATCATTGTGAACTAAACTGGATTCTTTATAAATTGTCCAATCTTAAATACCTTGTTATAGTTTCAGAAAAATGAACTAGAACACTTGAAAAACTAAAAGTTGAACAAACTTTAGAGTCAAATAATTGCCAAAAAAAAATGATACCTGTCAAGATTCCAAGCCTGCTTTTCTTGCACTTAGTAATGGACTCTCTCACCTGAATACCCAGTGAACATTCCATTGTGTTCAGGTCTTTGCTATGGAAACTTAGTTAGATAACAGCCTTTGGTTGTTCCTTCAAACACTAATCTTAGTGTTTCTGTGATGATATTGTTTTTCAGATACAGTTATAGAATGTAACTCATCACTTTGGGTAAGAAAAATACTCTGGATTTACAAATGGGCTTGAATCAATTCTTTGGAAGGAGCAAAGACCATGGCTTAGTAGTCTCTGAGAAGGGAGAAGAAATTCTTGTGGAAAACTATGTCAGTTTTAAGTGCACATTCCAGCCTGCCCTATCCATCCTCTTACCCTGTGGATTTTAGACATGCTAACCAGACCTCATGAGTGCAGCAGTCAGGTAAGATGATCTCTATTGTATTACTATCCTCTACTCTGTGCATAGTATCTGGGTATAGTACTTTGCACATATTCAATTGTTTAATATTTACTTGTATCTATTTATAATACAAGGTTCATATTCATTCATCAAATATTTACCAAAGAGCTTTGTCTGCTAAGCATTGTTCTAGGTATCAGCAAAGAACAAATTAGTTACTGTCTCTCTTATCACTGAGGTAATAACAGATTCTCCCTTAGATTTTTTTTTATGAGTAAGAGTAAATATTTACTTCAGAATGATAAACTTCTTCCTAGAAGAAGGAAAACATTGTGAAACTTTACTTTAATATTAGTTTTTGGAGATCATATATGAAAAACAGAATTTAACTAGTAATTTTTAATCAGGCTTATGTCTTAACTCAGTGACTTCCCATGAATCTGTATTTCCTATTGAAATACAAATATATATTCTATTCTAGAGTGAAATGTATTTAGTTTATTCTTCCTGGGATGATAAATTAATTAAGTTCATCTAGTTTACTGTGAAATGTTGATGAATGGGTTAGAGATGAACCAACTTACCAGCCCTGGCATCTATTACTCCGGCCTTATTGATTCTTATTATGAATTATTTTAATTGTATTATCCTGTAACTGTATGTACAGAGTATATCATTCCTGTGACTGTAATTCAGAGTTCTTTATAGCTTTGATGAGAAATTATCATCCAACCTGCTCATTAGAAGAATAAAGAGGATTTTTTAAAATATGAGTATTTATTAAATGCTAGAAATAATCTTGAATGTTTTTCATCTCAGTATTGAAGATAAATTGAATGTGATGTTTCAAGTAAGAAGTGTTATAAATAACAAATCATTATTTTGAGTGGTGGTCTATAGGAAACCCTGTGAGCCTGGAGCTAGCTAGGACTGAAAATGAGTTTTAAGCCTTCATCTTCCAGCATCTCTGGAGTAACTGGGATGACAAGCCTGAATGCCTCCACCACCCCATTTTATTCTGTGCTGCACAGACTCTCTGTTGGAATAGCCTTCTACTACTAGTTACCTTGCCAGAACCTCTGATACAACTATTTTTTTTATTAAAAATATGGTCACATCAATGTTTATCTAATACCAAATGATCAATTCTCAAAACCATTGTACTGGCTGAGCATGTTTTTCAGACGATGCTGAATTTGCAACTTATCACAAATGTAAGTTCTCTTAGTTGTGTCTACTGTGAGAATGAAGACCATTCATAGAGATCAGACTGCCCAGGTTCCAGAAAATGCCCACACCACTCTGGAGGGTACAGTTATTATTAAGGGTTCTAAGAGAGGGAATTCAATCACATGAATTTTAAGCAGTGTCTCCTGGGAATAAAAAGAAGAGGCTTTGGGTGGACACAAGGTGGAGAACAGAATGGATCTGGCTACGATGTGAACTATCTGTAGTCGTCTTCTGAACATGATCAAAGTTGCTACACCGGACTTCCATTACAAGATGGGGTCTCTCAATGCTGATGTGTCCACCCACATCATTATTCATGACAATGGGGTTTTCATTGAAGTAGCAATTTCTTGAAAAATAATACATCCACAGGGTTTGGATGGGGACAGGTGCTGCTTGTTTTGCTTTTCAAGCCCAGAAGGATGAATTAATCCTTGAAAGATGTGGTATCGAACTTGTTTCAAATTCGTCGGCTTTAATTCATCAAGCCACAGATTCAAAACAAAGATAGCAGAGAAGTTTCCGATGGCATCAATGCATGAGAAAAAGGAACAGTAGACCATCATGTGATGAGAAAGACTTAAGTCACCCAGCTCCAGAAATAAGATACTGGATCATAAGTATGATTTGGGATCTCTTTGGGGACAACAAAATACTTCTCTTAAAAACATTAACTTTTCATAAATGTTTTTAAATTGGCTCAAGCTCAAGGGAAATATCATTGGAAGCAGGGTGTGCCTACTTTCCCAGCCTTCACTAAATTGAAGGTCAAAACAAAAGGGCTTCGGGTTGGATTTTGACTATTCTAGAAAGACATTTGCAAATGTCAACAGGTGTCAAGAAGTAGTATGCATCTGAACAACTTTTCTATGACCATCTTTGAAGAGCTAATTTGCTTGCTGTAGAAACAACCCTTGGTAATCAGTGTCAAGAAATTTCTACTCAACTGCTTTTCTTGTGAAGAAGAACCATGAAATGTCTGTTGATATATCAGGGGATTCCTCAAGGTTATTGATGCTTTAGTTACGATTAGTTTGTGTTACAGCTATTTGCATAGTTTTAACAGTTCAAATATTTTAACTTAATTTAATTTTCTAAAAGCTTGACTAACACCCATCACCTAAGCTTCTGTAGATCATCACAATTTACTGAACTTTTCAAATTACTATTTTTCTACCTGATATAAAATGGAATCCATCCTTTATGCTACAAACTCTCTGAGCAACAAATATTACTTCTTTTTTTAATAAGCAGTCTTTTTAATTTTACATACCAGTCCCAGTTCCCTCTTTCTCCCCTCCTTCTGAAACCCCTACCTTCCCCAACCACAATCCCCATCCACTCCTCAGAGAGGGTGAGGCTTTCATTGAGGAGTCAACAGTCTTTCATATCACTTGAGGCAGGGCCAAAGCCCTCGCACCTATATCTAGGCTGAGCAAGTCATCCCTCCATAGGGAATGGGCTCCAAAAAGCCAGGTCTTGCACTGGGAATAAATACTGGTTCAACTGCCAGAGGCTTCACATGCTGCCCAAACCACACAACTGACAGCCAAATTGAGAGGGCCTAGCTTGGTCCTATGTGGGTTCCACAGCTGTCTGTCCTGAATCAGTGGGCTCCCACTTGCTCCAGTCAGATGTTCCTGTGGGTTTCTCCATCCTGATCTTGACCCCTTTGTTCATATTATTGCTCCTCCCTCTTTACAACTGGACTACAGGAACTTGGCCCAGTGCTTAACTGTGGATCTCTGCATCTGCTTACATCAGTTACTGGATGTAGGCAACAGATATTTCTAATCTTCACTGTCCTTTGAAAATGTAATTGTTTGCTCTTTAACAATACTTGGATCTTTATTTATTCTCATGAAAAGGATTTTACATTGGAGAAATAAAAAAGAAGGCTAAAGATTCTCTAAATAACTCTTTTAATTTTTTGATTGAACACACACACACACCACTTTAGAATTAGGTAGGCTATTTCTTGCTTTTCTCCCTTTGCAGCTTGCATATATATATCATTGTATGTGATCATGGAGGGGGCTTCCAGAGTTTGTTCAGTTTGATTCCTTCCTGTGTCGTATAGTGTCTGAAGTAAGTGTGTTGTCTTTTTGCAATGGGGATTTGTCTTCACAGGCAATGGTATCAGTCTACTGCTTTGCGTGTCTCTGAGTCTCTTGAACTTCCCAAATTGCAGGGAGTTTTCCCTGTCTGTACTGACATTTTGTTAGATAGCCAGTGGCTTTTGGAGTCAGCATTATCACCATGACTACACACACACACACACACACACACACACACACACACACTTTTTATTTGTTTGTTTGTTTTGTTTCTCAAGACAAAGTTTCCCAGTAGCTATGGAGCCTATCCTGGCCTGGAACTCACTCTTCTGACCAGGTTGGGCATGAACTCACAGAGATCCTCCTGCCTCTGCCTCCAAAGTTCTGGTTTTAAAGGCATGTATCACCATCATCCGACTTACACAGACAATTTTAAGTAGATTTTAAAATAATATAGTTCCGTAAGGCTCCTGTAGACATAGTTAATGTTATTTCTCTCTCCTCCTCCTCTCTTACTTTGTACTATCCCCCCTCCACAGGTAAAGTACCCTTCCTATTTTCTGCTCCTTGCTTCATCGCACCTGTGTCTTTTGATCCCAATCTGTAGATCTCATTGTCCCCTACCCTACGGTATTTTTCTACATTTTGGTTTCTGTAGTTACTTCGGGATACCTACCCAAATATGAATCAGAGAGAACATGTGGTGTTTGTCATTCTGGTCTGACTTACCTCACTCCCTTTAATGTTTTCCAGTTTTATCGAGTCACCTGGAAGTTGCAAGATTTCGTTTTCCTTTGCAGCTGAATAGAATTCCACCGTGTATGACATTTTCATTACGCATTCATCAGTTAAAGGGCATTCAGGTTGTTTCCATTTCCTTGTTATTGTCAAGAGAGTGGCAAAAAAACATGTCTTTGTAGTGGAATATCAGGTCTTTGGGGGGTATGCAAAGGAATTGGAATACTTAAGTAGAATATAGGTCTTTTGGGTGTACGCAGAGGAGTAGTATACTTGTATAGAATATCAGGTGTTTTGGGTACATGCAGAGGAGTGGAATACTTGTGTAGAATATCAGGTCCTTTGGATCTATGAGAGGAGTGGAATACTTGTGTAGAATATCAGGTCCATTGAGTCTATGAGAGGAGTGGAATACTTGTGTAGAATATCAGCTCCATTGAGTCAATGAGAGGAGTGGAATACTTGTGTAGAATATCAGGTCCATTGGGTCTATGCAGAGGAGTGGAATACTTGTGTAGAATATCAGGTCCATTGAGTCAATGAGAGGAGTGGAATACTTGTGTAGAATATCAGGTCCATTAGGTCTATGAGAGGAGTGGAATACTTGTGTAGAATATCAGGTCCATTGAGTCTATGAGAGGAGTGGAATACTTGTGTAGAATATTAGGTCCATTGGGTCTATGCAGTGGAGTGGAATACTTGTGTAGAATATCAGGTCCTTTGGGTCTATGCAGAGGAGTGGCATACTTGTGTAGAATATCAGGTCCTTTGGGTGTATGCAGAAGAGTACAATACTTGTATTTTATGGTAGGACTGCTTTCAGCTTTTTCATCATTCTCCACACTGAATCCCATGGTAGTTACACCACGTTGCAGTCCCACCAGCAGCAAATGAGGGTTCCCCTTTCCCTTTGTCCTTGTCAGCATTGAGTGCCAGTTGTTTTCTTGATTCTACCATCCTGACTGGGTAACGTGGCATCTCAAAGTAGTCTTAAATTGCATTTCTATGATTGGTAAGAATGTTTGACAGTCTAAAAGATATTTCTTAACCATTTTTATTTTATTTTGAGAACTCTTTTCATAAGTATAACCCTCATATGAGCACATATATGAGAGAAAGAGAATACAAATAGAATTTAAAGAAGAGGTTTCGAAAAGGAATGAGGGGAAATGGGAGGAGCTGGACTGTGGAGCAGGACGGATGAAATGCCATAAAGTATTTGTGTGCAAAAATCTCCAAATTAAAAAAAAAACAAAGCAAAAACACAGACTAAATGATTTTACAAACTACTTTCTCTTGAGTTTTCTTCTTCCTGAGTGTGCTCCCAACAGGTAAAATGTTCACAAATGATTAACAATAAGTTATTGCTAGGAGTGAAGTAGGAAAAGAAAATCTGTAAGCAGTTAGAAAACAATGGAATCCCAAGTTTTCAACAGCTTGGTCCATAATGAAAAAATCATGGCAGATCATCAGCATAAACTTGTTTGATAAGGTTGTGCAACATCTAATTATATTCTTCATCTCACTGGATGAAGAGGCTCCACAGACGTCATGGATTTGGTCTCCAGTGAAGCATTTGAAACAGTGGATCATGAACTTTTACTTACAAATTAATTATAATTGCCTTGGATGAGAACAGAGTCAAATGGATTGGGAACTGGCTGAAAGATCATAAGCAAAAAGACTTCAAGATGCCAAAGCACTCTTTGGGGTTTCACAGTGGTCCCCGCTTTAAAAATGTCTACTGGTTATAAGAGTAGAAAAGCCCTTGGAATTAGATACATTTTCAGAGGTGCTGAATGAAGCAAATATAATAGAAACTTCTTAGACACAATATATTATGCAAATTAACGTTTAGTTTAGAATTTGAATTGACTCTACCTCTTTAAAATGCTTACCACTGAAAAATGATGTATTCATACTGTTTTGAAAAAGACTGATACCATTAAACAGGAGTATTTTAAATATTCTCTAGAAACTAGTAATTTTAATTCTGCCATGATTGTTAATTTCAGTAGCATTCATTTTTGTTTTTTTTTGACACAGGGTTTTGCCATAGTTTTAGAGCCTGTTCTGGAACTAGCTCTTGTATATAAGGCTGGCCTCGAACTCACAGAGATCCGCCTGCCTCTGCCTCCCAAAGTGCTGGGATTAAAGGTGTGCGCCTCCACCGCCCATTCAGTAGCATTTCCATTAGAAATGCAGCAGAGAAATAAGCTACAATTTTAATTTTGTACATTTATGCTAACATTTTGTTTAATTTTTACAAAATGTCGCAAAGGATTTGCAGTAAGTATAATGAATTGAAGATATAATAATCTTAATGTAGATCTGTAACAGATGCACAACTATGAGACTATAACTCTGAGGCAGAAATTTTTATTAAGGAAAAACTCTCTAGATTTATGATGAAATATTAGGAGTTTTTAAAATGTGCACTGCAAGACATTATGTAGTTATGTAGTAGTGCTTTTTAATTTTGCATATTAGGAAATGTAAGCAGCCAATTTCAAACACAAATATTGTTTAAAACATATTTAAGTGACAACATGTAAATTAGCAGGAAATAAGAGGAAAATGGTTCAGTGTGTAGAATGTTTTCGTTTTTTAATTTCAGGAAAAAAGCCAATATTGGCCAGGCAGTGATGGTACATGCCCTTAATCCTAGCACTTGGGAGGCAGAGGCAAGAGGATCTCCGTGAGTTTGAGGCCAACCTGGTCTACAGACTAGTTCCAGGTCATCTAAGGCTACCCAAAGAAACCCTGTCTAGTTAAACAAACAAACAAACAAAAACATAAGAAGGAGGAATTATTGATATTATTGCCTTAACTATGGAGCAGAATCGACTTTTACCAACATGTAAAGATTAGGCATACCGAAATGATACAGAAGAGATCACAATGCACAGTATGATTCATATGGCAAAATATCGATAATCTGAAATGCCATCAAATATTTCCCAGCGCTTGGAAGTTTATTTCAGCATTATTTCATTAAATTCTGTCTTTAGCAAGTGATGTGGGAGTACTAAAGTTTTACGTTACTGGGTTTTATTTTTTATTATTATTTGTGTGGAGTGGTGGTAGTGGTAGGTGTGTGTGTGTGTGTGTGTGTGTGTGTGTGTGTGTATTTGAATGAAGTGCAGGGTCCCAAGGAGGTCAGAACACATTGGATTCTTTGGAGCTGGCATTCTAGGTGCTTGAGAGCTGTCCAATATTAATTTGGAGGTCTTCTGCAAGAGCAATTCATATCCTTAACCATAGAACAGTCTCCCTAGCCCCTTTACTAGGTTTCATACCACGGAACTGATCATTCTAATTAATTACCCCTGCCCATTTTGTGAAAAATAATAGAATAAAATAAAAGTATACTCTGTCCAGAACAGAAAACGTCTTATCACTATGAGGCATCTTTTGAGAGGGAAAGGGCAAATTTGTCGTTCAGAGCTCAACTCTGAGTTGAATGAATATCCCTGCTCAGACCTTATAACAAATTCTTTTCATTTATAAAAGCTAAAAGGATGAAGATATGACATATGATGTAGTATCCTCTGAGGAAAAGGCAAATTAAAAATATGTCATCCAAGCAGAAGCAATGGAAAGCATGTTTGCACAACAGCATCCCAAGGGAGAAGGTGGGATTTCCATCACTGATTGCTCTTAGAATTCACACTCTGAGTGCTGAGGCCAGCATTCTATTCTCACAGGGGAGGTGACTTGACCTGTCATGGCTTTTTCATTCATTTCTATTTACATGATCTTGTTGTCCTAATAATCATTGTTTTGGAGAACATTTTGCAGGCAGCTTGAATGTTTTTAGTGATATCCTTGGGGGGTTTGTTTGGCTGTGTTTGGCTAGAGTTGAGCAGTCATACCCTAACATGGTGAAGTTAGGAAAGGGCCTGCCATTGAACCCTGCCATTTCGTGGGGCTTTTTTGCTTGAACTGGCAATGTCAGTCATTCACTGATCTTAGAGAGGAAGTGTGAGCATTATAGCCTGCCTATTGCTTGCAGTCAAACTGTGCTACTGTTTTTTTTTATCAACAAACAGATAAATCATTATAATTCTTTATTTCTATAAACTACTAGCTCTTACATCTTTTCCTGAATTAATTCATTCACTTTTGGAGTTTCCTAAGCGTTTGCTATAATAGTGGTGGACATTGAAGGCAATGATGAAAGATACACACACACACACACACACACACACACACATATACACTCGATGGCATTAAAGAACAAAATAAGGAAAAAGAGTCCTACAGTCTAAATTTTCACATGTATCCCCAAATATATGTATTGACATCCTGATCCCCAAGGTAAGACTTCTTGGTGATGAGTTGATCATGAGAAAACAGTCTCCTGGATATGGTTGGTGAATGTCATGTCTTAAACTAGTGTCCCTTAACAGTGTATCCACAAAGACTAAGTTCCCAAACTGGCAATATTAAGAGTTGTTCTAGATCTTTAACAGACATAGCCTTGTGGAAAGTTGAGGATTGTGGAACTACCGCCTTTTTCTCTCAGTATCTCTCCGAATATTGACTTGAGCTAAGGCCTTTGACCCTATGTGAGTTCACACTTTATGCTCCGTGCTCACCAGATACTCAAAGAAATCATACCCTCTCCCATGATGAAACTTTGAATTTAAACTCATTAAGCTATTAGCTAAACAGAGCTTTTGCCTTTATGATTTAATGGCCTCAAGTAGTTCATTCCAGTATCAGGAAGTTAGTATAACTTTAAAACAGTGTCCTAAGACAGACTTAAGACCTTTTGTATGAAACTTCCATCTCTGAACCAGGACACACAATATTGACTAAAATGAAACATTGATCTCAGTATTGTCCATCCTCCAGAATTGAATGAATTAAATTTCTGTTTAGACCATAAAACTTATGATAATTTGTTTTAGCAACCCAAAACAGCGTAACATGCAGAAATTATGTAAAATAATAACTTCTCTGCTTATAATATAGCATATTTTTGGAGATCATATTGGAGGAATACTAAATCCATCCATAATGCTGATAGTAGGGATAATAAATGATCACATCATAGAGTGGATTTTATCTCATATAATTTGTGCACATAGATATGTTTGTGAAGCAAATTTGGTTCATGTGTTCTTTTGAACAGGCAATAACTGAAGCTGGGAAGAAGGTAAGGGCACTAAAAGAGGATGTACATGCTGACTTCAGGAAAGTGGTAAGCATCCCTGGGAGACCACAAGGAACTGAAGATTGGCCATAAGGACATTGTAAAGAAGCATGCAGTACCATCACCAGGCAGAACTTTTAGAAAGTAAGTCGGCATATAAAACAATGAAAGACATCACTGAAAACTGCAGATTGCTAATATTAGTTTCATGAACTCATCTTATAAAATCTGGAAGCTAACTATTCATTTTCTGTTTGGAGGCCATATTCCAACACTATAGCTATACAATGTTAGATAAATAATAATTATTAAAAGATGTTTCGTTTTTGGTAATAGATGTTTTACTTTATCCTACGTTGAGATCTCATAATTCTAAATGATGCAGAAATATGAGCACCCTTAGTTCATGGAGGAAATCTGTTAAATCTTATCTTTCTGCTTCTACATACATACACAAGACAGGTGTGGAATGGATTTCAAGGAATGATTTGTCTCAGTTAGGCTTTCAAATGTTGTGATATCCACTGAGACCAAATGATAGAGGAAGGTCATTGGTTAAATAAAAAGAAACTGCTTGGCCCTCATTGGTTAGAAGATAGGTGGGAGGAATAAACAGAACAGAATGCTGGGAGGAAGAGGAAGTGAGCTCAGATCCCACAGCTCTCCTCTCGGGAGCAGACGCCTCAGAGAGATGCCATGCTCCCAGCTCTCAGGCAAAAAGACACACGCTATGAAGCTCCGACCCAGGATGGACATAGGCTAGAATATTCCCGATAAGCGCACCTAGGGGCGCTACACAGATGATTAGAAATGGGCTAAATTAATATGTGAGAATTAGCCTAGAAGAGGCTAGATAGAAATGGGCCAAGCAGTGATTAAATGAATACAGTTTGTGTGTTGTTATTTCGGGCATAAGCTAGCCAGGCAGCCAGGGTGCTGGGGACGCAGCCCCGCCGCTTTTATTACTACAACCAAAGGTTACTCATGAAAGGGTTTATGCCATTTTACAACTCTCTAGTTATACTCCATCACTGAGAAAAGTCAGAGTAGGAATTTGGAAGCCGGAACCTAAAAGCAGGAACAAAATCTAAACCATGGAAGACCACTGCTTATTGGCTTAAGTGACTTGCTTAGCTTGCTCTTTCATATAACTCAGGACTACCTGCCCTAGGGTGTCATGACCCCCAAAAGGCTGGTCCTCCCACATTGATCGTACCCCACATGACAATCTGATGGAGGCATTCTCTCAGTGTGGGTTCTGTCTTCCCAAAGGACTCCAGTTTGTGTCAAGTTGAGAAAAACCCTACAAGGATAAGTAAGTAAGTGTCTAGGCTATTAATGGAAGGGATGGATAAAAACTAATTCATTTTTCTAAGTTGAAATAGTGTTAATTCCCCAAGAAAATAAGCTAAAACATGGAAAATAGAAAATATATTGTGATATTAAATTTCTTTAGTCAATATGTAGACACTTTTCTCCATTTTAAACATTCAGAGTACTTGAGAAATATGAATAACATGTTATTTTTCTCAATCCAAGCCATTGTTATAAATAACAATACATAGTAAATGGCATACTACTTACAGAAGTAAAGCAAATAAGCCAAACATTATGGCGAAGGTTGAATTTATATTCCATATAGTTTGAATTATTTATGTTCTCATATAATTTTTCATTACACTGGTCAAATAAGGAGAGATAGAGACTTTGGTAGATATGCAGTGTTTAGCTGTTTTTTTTTTAACTTTTGAACTATTTTTAACTATTGCTATCAGAAGCAATAGATAAGAGTCCTGTACATTGCTCTAAATTTTGAGGTGTGTTTGTGTGTGTGTGTGTTTGTGTGTGTGTGTGTGTGTGTATCTGTGCGTGATCACTGACATATGGCTATGTATACAGAAATTCAAAACAAGGAAAGCAATCAGCCCATCGATTGGTTATTTTGTTTACTTGAAACCAGAAAAGTTAGTTTGACTGACTCCCCCTCCCTGGATGTTTGGACATTAAATATATAACCCAGATGTCAGCTGGGGCCACCTTGTTCTCCTTGAGATATCTAGATAAGATTGGCTTGAATCAGGGTACCCACCACGTGAAATACCAAACTCCGCTCAAAATGTTAGTGAAACAAGAAAGCTAGAGTTCTGACTTTCACAGCTCATCCAGTCTCTTCTGCTGTTTCCCTCTTACTTCTTGTCTCTTGTATCTACGGCATTGTCCCTGCTTTAGATTCTGAACAAATGTTTGACAAAGCAAAATTCTGGTTAGCTCACATACAGTGTAAAAGGAGTATAGAGAAGGTTTTGAAACTTTCTATCGAGGGGAACACAGCAGTCCAAATGTTTGCACTGTACAAAAGAAGCAAGATTTCACACTTAAAAGATTGGCCATAGCCTTTCAGCCCCACGAGAATTGGACCAAATGATAAATTAGTGTATTTACTTAAGGCATTTCATAAAACAAATTAAGTGAGCATAGATATATAAAATTAGATATACACATCTAAAATGTGAACATCAGCCTTGCTTTAAAAGCAAAAATTCAATGTTGCTTCCTTGTGAATGACACAGTTAAATTTTCAGGATAATCTATACAACATGATATTGAGCAATCATAAAAAAAATGAAACTTTGTGTTTTCTTTCAATGAACTCAGCAAACAAGAATCCTTCCTGTTTACCAAAACCATTACCTCTAGCATAAAAAGTATTAGAGGTACTGCCTGCCCCGTGACTAACGTTAAATGACTGCAGTGTCCTGACGGAGCAAAGGTAGCATAGTCACTTGTTCCTTAGTTGGGGACTGGAATGAATGGCTATATGAAGATCCAACTATCTCTTACTTCCAATCAGTGAAATCGACCTTCCCGTGAAAAGGCAGGGGTAACATAATAAGACGAGAAGATCCTATGGAGCTTCAATTCACTAGCTTAACTTTTCAACAAATTTCCCTGCTGGATCAAACAGCAAGACATAAGCTAGCAACTTCGGTTAGGGTGACCTCGGAGAACAAACTAACCTCTGAATGATTTTTTAATCTAGACCCACAAGTCAAAGAGACAAAAATCTAATTGACCCAAAATTTTTTGATCAACGGACCAAGTTACCTTAAGGATAACAGCACAATTCTATGTGAGAGTCCATATTGACAGTTAGGGTTTACGACCTCGATGTTGGATCAGGACATCCCAATGGTGTAGCAGCTATTAATGGTTCATTTGTTCAACGATTAAAGTCCTACATGATCTTCTGAGTTCAGACCGGAGTAATCCAGGTGGGTTTCTATCATATATATATATATATATATATATATATATATATATATTTATATATAGTGTGTATTGAATGAATGAATGAATGAATGAAATTCATGCCATGCCAATGCTGAAGCATGCATGGGCAGTCTGTGTATGGTGGTTCTGTTGAACTTGTCCATACTGGGTTTCATAGTATAAGTTGATGAGGACAACTGACCAGGTCTCTTCCTCAAGAGGGTACCAGATTTCATTACAGATGGTTGTGAGCCACCATGTGGTTGCTGGGAATTGAACTCAGGACCTATAGAAGAGCAGTCAATGCTCTTAACCACTGAACCATCTCTCCAATCCATGCATACATGTATACATACATACTTGAAAAGTCAAAACTAACATCCATAAATAAAAAACGTAACTTTTGCCTTTTTGATTCTAGATACTTCAGTCAGAATGAGTTCTTTCAGCTCCACCCTTTTAATCACATAATTTCACTTCTCTTTGTAGATCAATAACAATCATTGTGTAAATATACCATATTTCATTTCCATTCATCAGTTGATGGACATCTATATTATTTCAATTTTCTTGATATTGTGTGTAGAGCACTGATGAACATAATTTAATGAGAATTTTTACAACAGAATATGGAATCCTTTGTGGGGATGCCCAAGAATATGACAGTTGGATCCTGTAGTAGATCTACTTATATACATTTTGAGAAGCCTCCATACTGATTTCTATAGTGGTGAGGCCAGCTTGCATTCCCACCAGCAGTGAATAGGTCTCCCCATGTTCATACCATCATTTGTGATTTTTATCCTAGGTTCTTTTTGTGGAAGACATTCTATGCTCAATTCATAGAACATCTCTTTATCATGCAACACATACCATTGCCTGTCCAAGCACTAAAATTACAGAAGAGAATGGATCCGGATCCAGTAAATGACAAAGAATTGAAATTAGACAGTGAACTTTGATGCAGAATACATCCCTCTCTGTCTTGCATTACTTCTCTTTTTCAGTTAGTAAAAATGCTTGCACAGGACTCACTTATCAAATATCCTGCATATCATATATATGCATTATAATTTCTTATAGTAGCAAAATTCTAGTTATGAAGTAACAACAAAAATAATTCTATGGTTGAGGGTCAAACACAACATCAGGAACTGTATTAAGGGGTTGCATCATTAGGAAGGTTTCAGAACCACTGAGGTAGTACCAGAAATACCATCTTCCCAGGCTTATGTTCATACACATTTTTAGTTTCAAAAGGCTTTCTGTATCCCCTGGTCTGGTTCAATACTCACTCTTCCCTGGCATTTAAATTTTTCCATTGAACTCAGAAGACCACATAATGAGGTTAGAAAAACATCCTGTCAGTCTCATTAAACCCTTCTCTATATATTTCTTTATGTTAAACTCACTAAATCCTTTGGAACCACTGAAGGATGCTTTTTCTCTGTATTTATACCATAAGTCACTGAGTAGGGAGAGTAGGGTAGGTATTTTGGTCGGCAGGATAATTGCTTGCATTGCCACCCAACTGTAACAATGTCAATATTTAATTTGAAGAATCCAGGAAGATGTTCCTGTATCTTGTAAAAGGAACACTATAGATACAATTAGGTTCAAGATATGGAAACTGGAAGATAGTGTTGAGTTATTCAGCTGGACCTTTTATGTCATAAAGATCTTCATAAGAGAGAAATAAGAATGTGAGAACTGAAGCTACCTTCCAGCTGTGCATTTAAACATGGCAGAGGCAGTCATGAATGTAAGACTATATGGCCAGTCTCTGGAAGCTCAAACGAGCAAGAGAGCAAATTTTATCCCGGAGCATACAGGAAAAAAAATGTATCTCTGCTGTTATTTTAATTTTAGCCAGTGTAATGCATTTGAGATCTTCAGCTTCCGAAACTATAAAATAATAAATGCACATTGATTTGTGTCATTACTTTTATGGTCATTGGAAAACTAATGTAAATGTCTCTTTTTGCTCATTGGTGTTACTTCTACACCATATTCTTCTCTATGCTTAAGGATCTCTATTTCTTAGAGGCATATGCTCAGACTGAGCCACTTACTGCTTATTTCTGTCTCTGTTGATACTTTTCTTATCCCACTTCATGTATGAAACATATTTAAAATCTACTCCTGTCATTCTTTTCACTGAATTTTATCATCATTTATAGTGATCTTTACATCAATGTATAAGATCCAGTTTCCACCATGAATTTCAACCTTTTTATAGCGAATAATTTTTACTTCTATTTCATCTCCATTCTTAGGATATTACTGCAAGTCTTCTTGGAAATAGCAACAGAATTACTTCCATTGTTTCGATTTCAATCTTTCTACTCTGGGGTATCCTCATTTTCCCCATTCTCCTTCTGCTAATCCCCTTCCCATAACTCACTAACTGGCTCAGATTTACTTAATTAGCCCAATTTAGTCTTTGCTGCCTGACTTTTCCCCCTTTGTGCTTACTCTTTTAGGCTCAATGTTCACATAATTGTTCCATTATATAACCCTTCAAGTTCTCTCTTCTTTCTTCTCTATGCTGGCATGACAGAACTTGAAGCCACATCAAATTTTAGTCACTCGGTTTCCCCTTGTCATTGGAGAAAATCACACCATCATGCAGATGAAATTAACTTCAAGTTTATGTCCATTATCTACTGGAATTTTAGCACTGACAGTATTTCTGCTAAAAGGCTAATTGTTTCTTGCCCTCTATATATCAATTCTCTTTTATTTTTCACTCTTGTGGTTAACTAAATTATTTTTCAAGTTAAAAAAAATTAAGAAAGAACTGCCTCGCTGAGCAAGCATTAACTCTATGAACCTCCAAACATCTTCTTTTGCATAGCCATGCTCTCTGTGTCTCCCGTATAAAGGGCATGAGCTGTTATTGTTCCTGAATAGTGCCAAACATTGTCTTGCTTATTACTCAAGTTTTTGCTCATGAAATCAACCACTTTCTTTTCGCTCATACTATTCACATCACATTAGTTCTGTTTTCTCTCTTATTAAATTATATGTCAATGCAAATAATATCATGGAAATTTTTGTTTCCTGGGCTGGGGAGATAGCTTGCTTTGTGAATTTCTTCTTATGTAAGCATCAATATCCGCATCTCTATCTATGTAATATTGTACCTGGGATTATGATCCATAGAGGCAGAAGAAAGAGAATCCCAAGAGATCATTGATTTACCATTGACTAGTTCTAAGTTCTGTCTCAAAATCAGTTGGACTGTGTCGCTGAAGATGGCACCCTGAGTTACCCTTTAACCACCGTTTGCACAAACACATGTGTCTCAAACACATGCGTGTTAACTAAAATAATTTTTATCTTGGCATTTTCCCCTATTGCTCTCTAGTTCCTCCTTAAACAAAAGGATTTAATCCTTTATTCCAAGAATACTTTCACTTGGTTTCCGTGTGATTACCCCCCCCCCCGCACACACACACACACACACACACACACACACACACACACACACACACACCTAGCTTGCGCTCTAGGTTGACATTTCCTCTTGACTTTACAATCTTGGAGTGCCTTCATGCTCACCCTTCAGAATTATTGTCTGTCCAAAATTCTGATTTTGATGAGTAAAATTCTTTAAACAAATGATTTTTCTTTTTCTTTTCCTTGTGCTTGTATGTACTCTGATTGCAGAATAGTTTATCAAAACAGGAAATGAAAGAAACAAATGACTCATTAACACATTCTCTATTTGTCTCATTATATTCAACATATAGACGTCATTAATGAGACAATTTTACAATGTTTAATATCTTTATGAGACTATATTCTATTGTAGAAACATTAAATGACGAAATGAGTATCAATGCATTCATGACACAAAAGGCATCTCCGAGTTTTATAATGACTTTGTTAAAGGAGAAAATCAGAAGGTCTCCACCTTGACTTTTAAAATGATTCAACTCAAAATCAAGACTTTTATTACTAATAAAAAAGCTATCATAAATATAAAAACATTCCTTTTGTAATCCTGATTTCTTTTGTGATATAGCCCATGTGTTCAATAATACTTGTTGGCTGCAGTTGCTTAATTAAGTCTCAGTCATCTATGAAGCAATTCAAAGTACTGCTCAAATGTTGACCAAGGTTTCTATCCCTCCTGGTCCAGCAGCTGTTTAGTCCCAAAGAAACACACAGAGGTCACACTAATTATCAACTGATTGGCCTATTAGCTCAAGCTTCTTATTAACTCTTATAACTCTTATATTAGCCCATAATTCTTGTCTGTGCTAGCCACAGGGCTTGGTACTTTTTTCAACAAGGCAGTCACATCTTGCTTACTCTGCATCTGGGTGAGGGATGCAGACTGAGTCTTTCCACTTCCCAGGATTCTTCTGTTTTCCTTGTCCCACCTCTACCTCCAGCCTGGTCACCTTGCCTATACTTCCGGCCTGACTACTGGCCAATCAGCATTTATTTAAAATACAAGTGACATGGTACAGATCATTGTCCCAAGCACTCAAAACCAAAAAACCAAAAAAAACAAAACTAGGTTATTCTGTAAAGAAATATCACCTTGAAGCCCTTATGCTGTCATGTTGTTCTATGCTGTGATAATCTCACTATTAAATATTTCACTTATTAAATAGTATCAATTTTTTACATACTAACCCTAGTTCCTCTTCCCTCCCTTTCTCTTGCCTCCTTTTCATTCCCCATCCACTCCTCAGAGGGGATAAGACCTTCTTTGGGTAGTCAATAAGGTTTGGCATATCAACTTGAGGCAAAACAATTCCCCCTTCCCCCTGTATCAAGGCTGAGCAAAGCACCCCATTATAGGGAATGGGCTCCAAAAAAGCAAGTTCCTGTACCTAGAATAGGTCCTGGTGCTACTACCAACACCTCCCCTCTGACATACACAGCAGTTCAAGCCATATAACTGTCACCCACATTCAGAGAGCCTAGTTTGGTCCCATGCAGGTTCCCCAGCTGTCAGTTCATATAGTCTATGAACTCCCACTAGCTCAGGTCAGCTGTCTCTGTGGTTTTCACCATCCTGATTTTGACACCCCCACCCCTTGTTCATATGGTCCTTCTTCCTTCTCTTCAGCTGCACTCCAGGAGGTCGGCCCAGTGCTTGGTTGTGGATCACTGCATCTGCTTCCATCAGTTACTGGATGTAGACTCTATGATGACAATTAGGGTAGTCACTAATCTGATTAAAAGGGAATGCCCTTTTAGTCACTCTCTCCACTACTGCTAGGAGCCTTAGGATCCTTGGGGATCCCTGAGAACTGCAGAATTCTACTGAAATTCTTATAAAAGCATATGTGATTAGGATCTTTACTGATGTATACTAGTTTTTACCTTGCACTCTGACTTTGCTTTGTTATTGATGTTTGTTTTTGTGTTCATTTTCCCCATGAGCATATTAACATACGAATATTGCTTCCAGACCTGTACTTAAAATCACATACTTGTCCAAATAGTCAGCAGCAGGCTTTCAGCACTCTTCAGTGCCTACAGTGGATGTGTTCCATTAAAGCTGCTACATTTACGTAAGACTTATGTTTTGCTCCTTTATATTTGACAGCTTTATTGGAAATACAAATGGCTTGTTTCTTGTTTTTTTTCTTTTACCAAAAGTGTATTCATTTGTTTATCTATACAGAAATAAAGTGATTACATTTAAAACTGCCTATGGGAGTTTGCATAAAAACAAGATTAAAAATAGCATCTGATTATGGCCATGGTAAGAATAATCATGTTGTGACAATGCCAGAGCCACATTCATTTCACAATTGGCAAGTACATTAAAAATTGAGGATAGGGCATAAAAATGAGAATGTCAGTATTTCTTTTAACGTAGTGCATTAATTACTTAATACGTGGCAAGTTGTCTATTTATATGTGATAAGATAATCCTTCCTTTAGACCTAATTAGAAGACTCTGTTCCAGGCTTTGGACGGTTCTGCTTTTGTTATGCTGTGGCTGAATTCCTGTCCATGTAGTAAATGTGTTCCTTGAATGCAAACGAAAGCACAGTCTCCCACAGCTCTAATAAAGAATGTTTAGTATGTATCTGGAACCCCATTTTCTCCATTCAGCATAACATTGCATATTAATTTCCTATCAGTGCGTTTTATTATGTAGAGGTAAGTCCTTCTCGAACTAATTTCTTTGTTAACCTTATTATTAGGTCTTAATTCTGTCTAATGCCTTTTTATGTATTTGTAAAGATGATAATGTGTTTTTGTCCTCCCTTTTATTGGAGTAGTATGTCCCAGTTTTTGATTTGTGTATGTGGAATCATTCTAACATTCACAGGACAGATCTCACTTTAACATGGAACACAATTATGAAATGTTCCCTTGTATTGAGATTTCCATAATTTAATTAAGACTTTTGTCTATGTGCATTCAAGATATTAGACAATAATTTTGGTTTTGTTGTTGTTGTTGTCGTTTTATCTGGTTTTGCTATCAAGACAAGACAGGCTTTCTAGAATGCATTTTGAAGAAATTGTTCCTTTTTTACTTCTGAAAATTCCTTAAGGAAAATTGAGATTTCCCCTTATACTGTTTGATAAAACTCAGTGAAGCTATTTGGGCGTAGGGTTTTGTCTTTTTTAATGGAGACTTTTTATTCCTGATTCAATTCTATCACCTCTTGGTAACTGCAAATATTCCATTTCATGTGATTCAGTCTATCCAGTAATTTTTTCATTATTTTTAGCTCATTAAATCTGTTTTTATGTGATTGTTTATGATCATCTCTAGTGACCCTTTGTGGTTCTGAGCTCTCAGTTTTTTTTTTTTTTTTTTGGTTTTTCGAGACAGGGTTTCGCTGTGGCTTTGGAGCCTGTCCTGGAACTAGCTCTGTAAACCAGGCTGGTCTCGAACTCACAGAGATCCGCCTGCCTCTGCCTCCCGAGTGCTGGGATTAAAGGCGTGCACCACCACCGCCCGGCTTGAGCTCTCAGTTTTTAAGCCTCCGAATTCATATTTTTTATTTGAGTCTCGTGAGATATCTCCTTTTATTTAGTGTTATTTATTTTGAGAGTCACCTCTTCTTCAATGGACCTTCTACAGGTTCTGTTTCTATTTCATGTATTTTTGTGTCATTTATCACTTTTTTTTCTAATTTTGTATTTGTTTTTGTGTTCATTGGTTTAGTTGCTTTCAATGCAGCTACCAATTATTTGAGATTTTATCACTTTAAAATGTAGGCTTGAGTTCTAAAACTTTCCTCAGTTTCCATCTGCTGAATCCTATAGAACTCATAAACCATTTAATCCATTTTTATTTATGTCACTACATTCTTGATTTCCTCTTGGATCTACTGATTATTTTTTGATTACAAAAACAGCTTAATTTCCATATATTTAAACGGATTCAAAATTTCTTTCTCATTATAGATTTCTATTTTATTTCATGTGGTTAGAAAGAATTCTTATATGATTTAAAATTTTCTAATTTTTTGCAGATCATCTTGTTTCGCGTGTGTGCGTTCCTATGATCATAGTATACAGGAGAGAGAAATGAGAGGATAAGGAATTCAAGGGTATCATCAGTTTCCATGGGCAAGACTGAAGCTAGCTTGGGCCCCTTCCCCCGAAAAGCAAACCCTTTTAAATACACAAAATTCATTTTCACAAAACAAGCAAATAAATCACTTTCTTCATCTCTCAATTTTTCTCAAATGTTTCCTCAAACAGGAACCAAGACCTGATTGTGTGTGTGTGTGTGTGTGTGTGTGTGTGTGTGTGTGTGTGTGTTTATAAGAACATAGTAGAAACTCACACATGTAGTCTCCAGAAAAATATCTGGTGCACACCAAAGTGTTTAATGTAGATCTTCTCTGCCCTCCAGGGACACTTACTAACCCTACAATGCCCCTTTCCATGTCTCATGGTTGCTGGGCCAGTTTAATTGTTCACTGCTGCTCCAGGCTTATTCTGTACAACAGTTCTGGTTTGCTGTTGAGGTGCATATTCATTCCACTCTTGAACATCAAATGACATTACTTTCTCCCTTTTAATCATAAGAAAGTAGATGATAAACAAATTGACTACTATGCAGGTACCAGAATGAATATAAACCAAAGAGAGCATTATTAGGGACAGGAATTTAACTCAAGTACGTGCAATGAATAACCTAGGTTTAATACACATGTGTGTGTGTGCACGTACGTACACATGCCCACACACACGCATGCACACATGCACACACATGCACAGGCATGCACACAATGCATACACAAATGGACACACGCACATACACACACACACACAAACACACACCCTTATTTCCTCAAAATCACAGGGTAAGAGAATGTGACCAGAGATTTTCCCCTTTTGTTAGGCTCACAGCAGTGAGTGAGATGTCAAATTATAAGTGACTGAAAATATTTCACTTTCTTTTGCACAAGAACTATCACCATAGTTTGTTTTTGTCTTTCCTTCCACATCACCTAAGTATAGAAAATGGGGTGGAAACTGAAGTACTGTCTTCAAGCCTTGGCGAGAGAACTATAAATCACATCCTTTGATTTTTTACACGTGAGTTAATTGAACATCTAGCTGAGCATATTTTTCCCAGCTTGCACGTAAGGTATCTTGTGAGGCAGTGCAGCCCTGGGGCAATGTTTATTTACGGGATGGGAGGGGGGCTAAGGAAGCCCAGATCTCATAAGGGGCTTGACATGAATGGTGTGTGCTATGCCCTTTCCTCTGGTACTTCAGCAGCTACTAAATCCTGCTTTGCTTCCTATTGCTGGCTGACAAGAACCAGAAGCCTCTGCCCACAAGTGACTGGTGGCAGATGGATCAGGCCAGTGAAATGCTACGCCCCGACTTTCATCTCTCTAGCAGATGGGGTCATTACACAGTGTGCTTTTACACACTGCTTCTCTTAAGACAGCAATTTATGTGTAGGCTGGGCGATGGTTAGTATAATTTGATAAGTGTATTTTAAACACGTGCTATGTGCCTGGCAGCATTCTGTATGCTTTCCAAATAGGGAGAAAGACAAGGCCACAACATATTGGCTTGTGTGTTACTATGTAGAGGGAGTAATGAATGTAAATCTACAAGACATATTATTGAAATAAATCAAGCTCACTCGGCCTTTAATTTTCCTTTATATTAACAAACTCACTTGGAGATAACTAGTGAACAGAAGTTGTAAAGAGAAGCTTAGAGCATAAATGTAAATAGGCATTTAGAAGATCGTAATGCCTCTCGGACTTTAGACTTCTTCATTGTATGTGCTGAGATCTACATAGTAGATGCTGTTTATTTTTTGAGTGAATTCCTGAAGGAGTCGCTTTTATTTAGCCCTGAATGTCCATCTGTCCATCCATCCGTCCATCCATCCATCCACCTCCCTTGCATCTAAACATTCATCTGGCCATCCACTTTCTAATAGTTTTCTTTGATGAAAACCGAGTTTCCTAATAACCTGCGATATTTAATCCTGACAACTGAGGAAAACAAGCCACGTCCCAGGGAAAATGCCCGAGATTTCCTTTCTGGGAAAGGCAGCTACTGGTGACCCTGCCTGAAAGTAAGGCTGGCAATCATGTTGGGAATTCCCAGGGGAGCTGGTGTTTTGCAGTCATTCCTCTCCTAAAGTATTTCACTCCCTCGAGTGCATGGCATTTTTTTTTCTTGTTCCTAAGTACTTTGAGAATTATGAACCAGAAAGGCCTAGACTACAGTACGAGGCAGGAAGAAGAGGCAGTAAGTTTGGAGGGGTGGGGTTTAGAGTTCTCTGAGGAAGAACTTACTTACTACTTCTGAAGCAGCACCCGCTCCTTGTTTAGTTGGGATAAACAAAGCAGGTAGATGAATGTTCTAGCAAATTGAATAAAACTCGAGTTGCTTGTTGTTTCAGAGATACTTGGTCATTCAAGTGAGCAATAAAGTAAGGAGGGTGGCCACTTGGTCTTAGATGTCTGCAAGAGGTTGACAATTTATCACTGCCTGAATTAACCATGTCAAATACCCCCTCTTTAAAATCCCAACACCTTCAGAACCCGTGTTGTTTGTGTGCTTGTTTTGCTTCATATCAGAATAAATACAGGCAGTCAAATTTGTTTTTTTTTTTCCAAATTAGCCCTTTGGAAAAATGATAGAACGTTTCCACCTTGAATTAAGAGAGAGGCAAAAGTGCAGACTCAGCCTGCATATAGAGCATGCAATGTGAATTATGAGACATACTAATCTTTCATTCGGAAATTTACTGTTTGAAAACATGGTAAGAGTTCCAGACTGGTTCTCAGGGTTTGAGGACGAGCTGCTGCATAGGTCTGAGGAGGATTCTAGCAGCTCCAAATGCCTGTTATCAATTGGCTTGTTGATGTTGGGAGCATTATTTCAACTTTTCAAATCCTCAGATTTCACCCAGAGGATCAGTTTTTTTTTTTTTTTTTTGTGGTAGACCTGACAGAGCCTGGCAATCTATAGTTTTATGGGGAATTCAAATGTGTCTGGGAATCCTGCCAGCTAGCCCTTTGCCGGGGTGCCTATGTGATTTGAAGACCACTTTAACAAATCAGTCGCACTGTTTTCCCACTGGCCTTAACTCCCCCATGGCACTTAAGTGTTAGTCCCTGTTTCAGAACTCTTCCCTTCTTCTCAGGTTTTCTAGAATGGTATTTATCCTTTGTGATGGTACAAGTACCACCGCCTCCTGGTGGCCTTCTTCATTCACCACGGCCCTGATGGGAACTGGTCTTCCATTTGTTTCTATTAACTTGCATTTTGAGCAAATAATGTGTGCATTTGGTAAAACTGAACTTCAAAATATCACACTTCTCTTTACAGTATGTCTAAGGATCAGAATAAGATTTTTTCCCCCATTCACATAGGTCCACTGTATAATTTCTGTAGGTTGTGTGATGAAACAGTCCTAAAGAAAGACTGGGAAGCCAAACTGCCTATGCTAAGATCCACTCTCACTGTGTTGACATACTATGTATGGTGTCTACTTACTAGGGCTATTTTAAATATTGAATACCTTGGTATCTGTGATGCTTGCAGCTGCACCTGGCATTTTCATTCTTTTATGCTGGGTATTTATTTTTGCAATGGCCATGACTGATAGCAAGTGTGATAGAAAATCTAAGAATTAGTTCATTGGTTCTTTCTTCTTTCACTGAGCCAGAGTACATTACCCATTTTATCCTCCATGCTAAGCACTTTCGGAGTCACCAACTAAACTGCCAAGCATTATCTGCTTCCATGCTTGTACGACAGATCCAGGAAGCCCCCAGGCTGTGACTTACCCTTAGATAGATTTAAACTTGTCACGGGCCCACATTGGACTTCTATGCTTCCTTTTGTCATCCCTATTTAATTTAGGCAATCTTCTCTAACAGCCTTTAGTGACTGGAATTGCTCTGTGTTCTTCAACGAGAGGGGTAAGATGTGAAAAGTAATTAATTCTACTTTAATTTTCTTCATGTTAATTTTATTAGACAAAAACATAAGAGAAACAAAGAATGGGTTTCTGCACCACAACTAAAAAGAGACATTTACCCTTGAGATGGGCAAATTGAAAAGGTGGAGAGTCAGACAGGAGAATCCAGAAGGGCCTCCTGTGCTTGTTCAAAGTTTTCTTCCCAGTTTGCTTTGTTTCCAGCTGCAGAAATGCACCTGGCTTGGTGTCTCTGTCTTTTATGAACTTCCTGTTGTCAATAGGACAGATGTTCTCCTGATGGCAGGGAACAGCTCAGGGGCATCATGGGACAACCATAACACCAATTTGGAAATCCAAAGTTAAAAGCACAAACAGCCTCTGAGCATCTCCAATATTCTTTTCACAGGTTTCTTCAAGTAATTAAAAGGTGGTGGTGGTGGTGCACACCTTTAATCCCAGCACTTGGGAGGCAGAGGTAGGCGGATCTCTGTGAGTTTGTGGCCCCTGGTCTACAAGAGCTAGTTCCAGGACAGGCTCCAGAGCTACAGAGAAACCCTATCTCGAAATTTTTTTTTAAAAAAAGAAATTATAATTTCTTAAGTGTTATCTTAAACTGTTACTTTATATTGAAAAAAATTAATCATAAATTTAATCCCTTTCCCCCTTTAGAAATACCAGATGATTCCCTGGTGGTCTAGTGGTTAGGATTCGGCGCTCTCACCGCCGTGGCCCGGGTTCGATTTTCGGTCAGGGAACCAAAAAAAAAAAAAAAAATACAAGATGATGATCGTTTGCTTTTACACATGAAATCTCTCAAGACTGTAACATATTGATTGCAAGCCACAAAAGAACTTCTAGGCAAGGGCATTCTATCTGTAGTGTATGTCATATGGTATTCTGGAATGATTTACCCAACCATCTCAGTTCATTAGCTTAAGTATTTTTCTCAGGTCAAATCATGTGTCTTATCAAATCGTGGCCTTTCCCCCCTGCTATCCAGTCTCTGATGCCTGAATCCCGCACATTCCAGATTAGTAAGAATGTTTCTAAACTCCTCTAGCAACTCGTGACTTCAACTCTCATTGAGGGAAACAAAAACTATTTACTCAGAAGACTTACATTGTGTGAAAATTGGTGACAACATGTCCTGGACTAGAGGAAAGCAAGCTACCAGAGATGGCCAACTTTTGCTGAGCAAGCACTTTCAAGCCTTTCCAAATAATAGCCATGCTTGGAAGAGAATTCTATGTCTAGACTCCGGGCAGGAGAATCTGAGCATCCTGAACAAATATAGTTCTGTTCCATTTAACTCTATCCACATTTTCCCTGTATTCGGATCCTCTGTCTTTTCTGCATTAAAAAGCACAGAGACTAAAAAAACATGACTCATTAAAAATGAATTAGTCTTATGGTTCATTTGGAACGTGAGACCAAATCTTGATCCACACATATTAGTACTTTCATAAATGTATTCGGATCTATTGAGGCTTCCAAACTCTGTTTGTCAAGAGCACACTGATTCATGCTTGTCAAAAGTGATGATTGTTTAGTTAAAGAATTTTGTTTTTGGAGAATAGCCTCAATGATTTGGCCAAAGAGGAAATTTTGGAAATATAATATTGCAATTGTTTACGGTGTTTTTGTTCTCAGAAATTTCATTTAACTTCTAGCTTTTTTCTCAAGTACTTGCCTGAAATGAGTCAGTTTTTCTTCATTTCTAATGATATCAATTGTGTCTAAGCTCTGCTCGCTTTCCGATTATGCCTTTATTTTAAGCACTAATTATTTGATTATTTATCTATTTATAGTTTTTAAAGACACAATTTAAATAAGTCAAAGAATGAATCAAGTATGTATTTTCAAAAGTAGATATGCATCTTTTTAGAGATAATTCAAATATCTGACACACCTTGGTCAGAGAGCTATGCATAGAGTTTGAGGATTTATTTTCCCTAATAATCTGCAAGCATCTAGTTCGAACAGCTCACAACCATGGGATAGCTTTTCAGTGATGGCTGCACTAGGTTTGACCAAGGCTTACTTGATGTAGTCAGGTTGATATTTTATCATTTGGCTTGGTCCTACTTAGCTCTGAAATCATCTCATGTAATAAAGGCCACACTCAGGCATGGCTGTATAGAACTCAGCAAACTAATCACTTCACTTGGCACTTCTTAAGTGGTGAGAAGACCCATGAAAAATTAAGATCAGCATTTTATTTTAATTAATAATGGAAGAGTAGCAAATCTAATAAATGGCAATTGAACTCTAATAAACTGTGCCCATGCAGTTGGCTAAGTATTTAATTTCTAAGTGTTAGATACTCTTTGCTACTATATTAAAGTCCCCCCCCACAATACCTGATATGTAGAAATTATCAAGTGCCAATATTCCTGATGATTTTCACAATCTCTTTTTTCCTTCTTTGCCACTGCCAGGCAGGTCACAGCATTCACCCTCTTTTGTGTTGGTTAAATATTACTGAACTTCAATTCATATATATGTGCTTTTTATGTAAAATAAAAAAAACAGCTTTTGAAGGCAGAGTTCTTATTCCCCTTTGCTCTGCTATGACATTTAAAATAGTGCTGGATCTTCTGTTCCGTGCATGGTAAATGTTAAACACACCTGCTTACCAAAGGGTAGACGTAGGCCAAGAAACCTTAAAGACTAACACTTGTGGTGCATAAATAGTTGGAATGTGTGATCATTACCATTGGTAATTAAAAATTCCCATGAAAAGAGCAACCTCAATAGCAGATCAGATGAAAGTTGTGAATAGGAAGGAAGTCATTTGTCACTCATGAAACTGGAGCGTATTTTCACCTGTGCTAGTGGGTCTCTTCTGAGCCCAAGTTAGAAGTCCTGCTTTTTAAGTGAGGGTTTGTGGTGTGCTTGAGTGGTTAATTATGTTGCAAGGAGTTTGAGAAGCTGTTGGGGATGGTGGGATGAAATTGTCACCAGAGATTTATCTAGCAGGATTGTTTAGGGGTGGTTTTTAATTTTATAATCCACTGGAGCAATTGCATTAGTTGCACATAAATTTCTCTTGCTTTTATAACAGAGGGTTTCAAAGAAGGAAGCCTCCTAGTCCACATTCTAACGCATACAGCTTTTGTTTGTAGCTTGGAATGCAGTGTGTTGTAGGTGCTCCGTGGCGGTTGACTTATTTTGAATGATAATTCGCATGTTTTCAGGAACTTGTAAAACTAATTAGAGGCCCAGTTTTTATATTATTTAAGCATTCTTTCATTTATTTAGCAAAATACTTTAATTCTTCCTCTTCAGAGTCCAGAAGTGCTGTGTACCTGTGCACCTAGTTCTCATTAGCAAAGTCAAGAAAGGTAAAATTTGCAATCCAGGAGTTCTGACCCTAATAATACAGCATTCATAGAAAATCACCTTGTTTTGTAAAGTGGCTTCATGTCTTCCCATAATACTACTAAAGGTTCATGTAAACTCTGGGGTGGGATGTTAGGGTTCCCGTGACAGATTGGAAAGGGGATTCTGGAACATTTCAATGGTAAAAAGAAAATAGGACATGACAGATTAAAGAGCTCCGAGCAGCGCTCACCTTCCCCAGTGCACCCTTTATCAGAGGGATTAATGCATTCTCACCATCAGGAAAGACAGGTTGCTACCTAGGACAGCAGAGAGCTCACTGAGGGTGACCTGGCATTAGTAGGAAAAAAGTGGGAGATGTTTATTTCCCCTGTCATTATATTGAAAGAAAGAACATTTGCCCTGTGCCTTATCTTAAAATAGCTTCATTAACACAAAGCAACAAACTGAAAATAGCAAGGTAGGCAATGTAGACTAGGTGCTTAGAATGTAGGGCATGTGGCCAAAAGAATTTATAGACTTGATAAGCATGAGTTACTTTGTGGTTCAACATTATTTTTAATATTGATATTTTAGGTCAGGATCATCTCTGAGTTGATATTTAAGAACTGGGTCATAATTTTGTTGATTAGAACACTCGAAAATTTTTGCATTAATTTCTTTAAAGTTTGGATCTTATGAAATGATGTGTCTGCATTTTAGGTATTGCTTATAGCATTTTGAAAGAGCATCTTTCCTCCATATAAAGACCCTCAGGAATTCACTGCCCATACTCATTACCCTGAGACATTCCTGGGCGCTTCTTTGCCCCCAGTGTCGCTTGCATCCTTGAACCTAGTCGGAATTGCTCCATTTCATTTTGTCATAGATTACATCTTCAAAGATTTGATACAGATTAAAATTTCTAGGTTTGAAGCTGACCTCTTACACACAGTGTACTGCATCTGAATATCATACATGTTGTGTGAACTGCATCACTTAGTTTTAATACTATTGTATGATAATCTGTCCTTTTTTGTATTTGCAATATGCACTTGGCTCCTTTCAGATTTTTATGATGTGTGTGTATGTATGTATGTGTGTGTATCCCAATTTCCAAATAAAAAGACTTTCTTAAAAGAAATTAAGCTACTTGGACTGACAATTCTCTACAGAAGAATCATAGACTAAAATAAAAAAAAAACACCTCTCAGTACTAGGCATGAGAAACCTCTTTTCAAATGACTTGTCAGCTTAGTCTAAGGAACTTTCAAAACATGAGTATGTGATCAAGTGGGTCTCTGGTTCTAATGCCTTCTCTTGTGGCTCCTTTTCTTCTGTTGGGTTGCCTTATAACCTTGATTTTTTTTAAAAAAATCTTATTATATCTTATTTTGTTTAAAAATATTTCTAGAAATAAATATTTTAGAAAGGATAAAAAAAGAAAAAAGCAGTATAGATGATCAAAGTAGACCTTAGTTACCTCTCAGGGGTTGGCAGTGGGCCCTCATTTCTGAAGACCACACAATTAGGTCATAGGACTCTGATATTTCAATTTGAAAGCCTTTCTACTGTAGTCACAACTCCACGGTTCCTGAAAATACTAGGCAAGTTGCCAAGGGAAGAGAAGTAACTAAAAAGTCTTTCCTCAATACAGCACCTATGAATCACTATTGCCATCATCACAATAATTGCATAAAGGTACAATAGGGGTACTTACATGTCAGTTTCAATCAACAGATAAGTAAAACTATCACTCTTTATAGCAAGTGACTTGATCATATGCACCCCTCTATACCCACAAGACTCTCTACCTTACCACAAGACTCTCTACGTCTCATATTCCTCCCAACTTCACAGCCTTCCTTTAATAGAAATCACTTATATTTTAAAAATTATTCCATGTGCATTTATGTATATTTTTCTGCATGTATGTCTGTTTGAGGCTGTCAGATCCTCTGGAACTAGAGTTACAGAACTACTAGTTATTCTATTTGATCACTATATACTCTGCACACATATAGAATTACATTACTCTACCCCATGAGTATGTACAAAAGTCATATGTCAATTTAAAACAAAGTCATCAGCCCTATGGTTTAATGTCATTTCTTTTGCTGTTGATTCATACAAAGAGAGCTTATCACTCTTTGTTGAAATGAGCAACAGGGAATTTCTAGCCAGACAGATGTAATTTTCCAAAGTATTCTTCAAAGTAAATTCTGTTGTAAAACCTTGCTGCCTTCAGGATAAACAGCACCCAATGAAAATGGTTTCTACTAATGTTCCATTCCACAAATGGGAAGAGGTCCAGTTCATTGAGATAGGATACCTGATCTATTATTAGATAAGTAAAAAGATCTCTACATTAAAGTGAAAAGTGAGCCCATGTGATGACCAGTGCACTTGATGTACCCAGGAGATTACTGACTATGCAGTTCTTCCTAATACCATCAACTGCACTTCAGAGAGTTAAATTTCCTGAGAGGGAATCAATAGGCTCAGAGGGCATTGCAGATACTGTTCCATGGATACCCAATTCCACGTCTACATAATTGCCACGACACCCGTTCATTAAATTACCTGCCAGGGACATTTAAAATAAGAAGAATAAGAGTATAGCTCACTGAGGATGATTTTTGAGAATTCGACCTTAGTTCTTCCTAAGTTCACAGAGTTAGGTGATAATTCTATCCATCGTAATTGGTGAGGCAGATTCACATGAGTCCACTCTCTCGCCTTCAGATGCTATTCCATGATAAATCACAGTCCACAGCCAGATTCCCAAAGCACACCAGCAGAGGAAGAAACATGCTGTAATTTCATCTGGAAAGTGCAAAAAAAAAAAAAAAAAAAAAAAAAAAAAAAAACAAAAACAAAAACAAAAACAAAAAAAAACCCTAAGGATAACTACAGAAACCACAGAGTTTAAACTGTGCTAACTAGGAAGTCTCCTCTGAGTCAGGAGAGGCAGAAAGAACTTTCAGTGTCTATAGAAATGTTCTCATTACTTAAAAATGCTTCCAACTAATGTGTTTGACTCACCCATGCGTTCCTCTACAGTAAAAGCTCTTAGTATACTAGGTCTCGCAGTAGTATAAATAACTAGGTGCTCACAAATTCAGAAACTGCTTTGTTCTAAAAAATTTCCCTCCATCTCCTACAATCCTATTACATCAGTGCTACCATAAAAATTACACCTTGTTTTTCACTAAGGTAGCACAAGATGTCTAAGCCTTTAAGGATAAACATTGGTTTGAAGTTTCCTTATCTCCAGCACAGCTCTCCTGCAGAGGTCCTTTGCCAGTGTTTCCTGGAACACTGCCTTTGTGATTAGCACAGTCTCCGTAGTCTGATGCTCTTTACATTGGCTAAAACGAATCAAGCTGCTTTCCCAGAGGATCTCTGAAATAGATACTCCTTGCTCTATTTATTTTTCTCCTCCCAGAGGACTAACTGTTGTGTTATGTGACCCCTTGCTATCCGTTACTGATTTAAAGCTACTTCCCGCCCTCTCTCTTATTTTGTTCCACGGCTTAGATCTTTCAACTTGTATTTCACACCATTCTCTCCCACGTTACTGCTTTCCGTACTTTCTCTTACAGTTCTCCTTCACTGAAGATACATATCTTCCTTCCAGGGTCTAAGCCTGACATGTTCCTAACATCTTGAGCATCCAAGGCAGTGATGTGTACCAGGAAAAGGCCCCTGTCTGTACCTGATTTACATACTACCATCACTAACAATGCCTTCTGATACTTATGTCCAAATCATGACCCGGGATGACGTACATCATCATTAGTGTCCACACCCACACCTCATCTCACATCCAAGCATTTCCTTATCTGAGCAGAATTGCTTTTACTTTCCACATCACTGCCTCAGTTCCTCCCACTCTAATTGCTTCTGATACTCCAATTATTCATTATTTCATTTTATTTAGTGGTGCAAAATTGTCTTCTTTTGCTTTGTGAGCAAACTATGAGGTCTGTGGCCCAAACTTTTAAACCATCCCAGGAATAAGTTTTCTATCTTCCTCATGCTTGTGAATATAATGGGAAAAATTAGATGCGCAGGTTGACTGGTTTTCTTTATAGTTAACAACTACTAACTTGCTTGTAGTTTTACTTTCCTGCCCTAGAAAAATGTCTTCATGTCTACAGAGTTAATTTGATGCATTATTCTTTCCTTTTTTAACTCTATTCTCTTCTCCCCACCATACAAGCACACATTCAAACTCCTGTTTAGAATATTTATTTTCCTGTACATCATTGAAAATATAAAAATTTTTCATTTTAAATGAACAAAGTTAATTTAAAAAAACCTATTGTTTCACACACTGGGTCATCTCGTAGTTTCTCCCTCATCGGGATGGATTTACTTTCTATTGAATTATTGTCACTAGAATTTGCAATGTATTTTCCATATTCGATCTTTACCAACAATCGTTTGGCATGGTTTCACAGTGCAGTCTGGTCATGAAACAGTCACTTCCAGTTCTTGCGTCTATGCTTTCCATTCAGACATCTTATATCCCTGCTACACTGCTGGACCACCTCCTTTGTTCTCCTTTCTTTTTATTGAGTGTGCACAAGTGTGTGTGTGTGTGTGTCTTATGTGCATATATGTGTGTATGAACGTGTGTGTGCATATATGTGTATGGTTGCGTTCACCCATGTAAGTGCATCAGAGGTCAGAAACTGACATGGGGACATTTTCCGCAGTCACTTCTCTACCTTATCTTTTGAGAAAGGATTTTTTTTAAAAGATGAATATTACCATTTCTGCTAGACTGGCCAGGGAGCAGAAAATAAGTACTGAAACCAAGCAGCAGCTGGGGAGGCAAAAACTCATTAATAGGGAATTAATGTTAGTAAACATGGAATTTAGTAAATATGTTCAATACGCAAGTGAGACTGACGACAAGAAAAAAAATGATGGACCCAGCCCCTGAAAGGGTAGAAGGGATTGAAGACTGTCGCACTTACAGGCTATCCTCAGCTGACAGAAGAAGGCCTGGGGCTCTGCTGAGCAGGAGCGGAGGAATTACACATCAGCAATGAGATGGAGATTACTACTATTGCTAGACTAACTGATTAGTAAGCCCCCGCGTTCTCCTTGCAGCCTCCTCTGCTATCTTCCCATCTCTGTCTCAGTTCTGGGATTACAAGCCTATGATGTCAAGCCCAGGGTGGCAGTTTTTGTTTGTTTGTTTGTTTTGTTTTTTATTGCGAAAAGGAAAAAAAAAAGTTACCCCCTCCTCCCAGCCTCCCATTTCCCTCCCCATCCTCCCACCCTTATCCCTCTCCCCCCACTCCTCTCCCCCTCCCTCTCCAGTCCAATGAGCAGTCAGGGTTCCCTGCCCTGTGGAAAGTCCAAGGTCCTCCCCCCTCCGTCCATGTCTAGGAAGGTGAACATCCAAACTGGCTAGGCTCCCACAAAGCCCGAACATAAAGTAGGATCAAAAACCTGTGACATTGTCCTTGGCTTCTCATCAGCCCTCATTGTTCGCCACGTTCAGAGAGTCCGGTTTTATCCCATGCTTTTTCAGTCATAGTCCAGCTGGCCTTGGTGAGCTCCCAATAGATCAGCCCCACTGTCTCAGTGGGTGGGTGCACCCCTCGTGGTCCCGACTTCTTTGCTCATGTTCTCCCTCCTTCTGCTCCTCATTGGGACCTTGGGAGCTCAGTCCAGTGCTCCAGTGTGGGTCTCTGTCTCTATCTCCATCCATCACCAGATGAAGGTTCTATGGTGATATGCAAGATATTCGTCAGTATTGCTATAGGATAGGGTCATTTCAGGTTCCCTATCCTCAGCTGCCCAAGGAACTAACTGGGGACATCGCCTTGGGCTCCTGGGAGCCACTCTAGGTTCAAGTCTCTTGCCAGCCCTAAGGTGGCTCCCTTACCTAAGAATTGTGCTTCCATGTTCCCCTATCCAGCCTTCCTTTATCCCAATCATTCTGTTTCCCCAAGTTCCCCCCATCATCCCCTTCTCACTTTTCTCTCCCCATCTCCACTTACCCTCAACCCACCCCACCCCCAAGATCCCACTTTCCTCCCTGGCAATTTTGTCTAATTCCCATAGGCAAGAGGATAACTATATGTTTTCCTTGGGTTCACCTTCTTATTTAGCTTCTTTAGGTTCACCAATTGGTGGGAATGCAATCTTGTGCAACCACTTTGGAAATCAGTGTTTCGGTTTCTCAGGAAATTCGGGATCAACCTACCCCTGGACCCAGCCATACCACTCTTGGGAATATACCCAAGAGATGCCCAATCATATGACAAAAGCATTTGTTCAACTATGTTCATAGCAGTATTATTTGTAATAGCCAGATCCTGGAAACAACCTAGATGTCCTTCAATGGAAGAATGGATGAAGAAAGTGTGGAATATATACACAGTAGAGTACTATGCTGTGGTAAAAAACAATGACTTCTCGAATTTTGCATGCAAATGGATGGAAATAGAAAACACTATCCTGAGTGAGGTAACCCAGACCCAAAAAGATGAACATGGGATGTACTCACTCATAATTGGTTTCTAGCCATAAATAACAGTCACGGAGTCTACAATTGGTGAAGCAGGGTGGCAGTTTTACTTGGATACCAGGATCCAAACTCAGGCCTGCAGGCTTGTGCAGCAAGCAGTTGAGTTACTGAGCCATTTTCGAAACTCCAAAATTCCTGTTTTCATTGATCCGAAGCAGCTGGCTACAGCTTTCTTTATCTGCTTTCCTTTCCCTTGGCTTCTTCTTTATCAAACTACCCTTCATTCCTTAAAAGAAAAAGAAAAGAAATTCTTTCTTGTCACCATGAACATCGACTGATGTTTTTCTTTTAAAAAGTCCTTTTCTTCTCATAACTATTACCATTCATTTTACTCTTCCTATATCTATTATTGTCTTCAACTTTATTTTTAAACATATTCCTTGTTTCCCTACTTATTACCATTCCCTCTTTCACCTTTAAACATAATCAGCTCCTGATGTTTTATGTGGTTATTACCTGACCACATTATTCACTGAGATTTATACATGTATTTATAACTGCCTACGTGATGGATATCACAGAGTTATCATGTCCCCAAATACACTGATATACCAATTCTGGTTCTTCATTACCCATTTGCCCTCATGTTAGTTAATGCCATTGTGAACTACTCAAGCAAGCAAGCCAAAGAGATGGCTTTTGTTTGCTTTCATCATCTTTCATCAAACCCATTAACCTATCAACAAGTCTTCCTTCATGTATCTCTGAGCTGTCTGCTGACCCATGGAGCACGGTCCATGTCCTCTCTACACCCCCATGCTAGTCCCAGATACGGTCATTTCTTAAATTAAAGGTGCAGAACCTTTGCACATGTGTGTGTGTATATATATATATGTATATATATATATATACATATATATATTCACACACACATATATATATGATATTCCCTAAATTCGTCTCTCCATAGGAAACAATGTACCATATTAAATTTAAAAATAAATGACATACTTAGCTTAAAACAATTAAAGTTCCCATTAATTTGAATAACAATCAAATTTCCTATTCTGATCTAGGCCCTTGAATAATTTGTTTTCTGCTTCCCTTATAAGTATTATTGAAAAACTAGCATTCATGTTGCTACTGCTACAGTGGTTTTGGATGTGATTTCTTTTTATTTACATTTTCCATCTCACAGCCATGTTTCTGTTTCTTCTGCCCTGGTCCCCTTTCTCCTCATTCTTGGCCTGCCATTTTGTTCTTAGCTTTAGATCTCACTCCAAATGCCATTTCTTTGTAGGCTTTTGTCTGATTACCTTATTCGAAATAAGCTCCGGATACTGTTTCTTCTCTATGCTTCACAACTGCTCTTGGATTCTATGATTATATCAGTTCCCTAGCACTGTGGTACTCTTCCCTATGAGCAGAAATGTGTCTATTTTATTTATCATTAAATCTACAGCACACAGAGCAGTACCTGACACATGCTAGTCACTTAAATCTTTATAGATTTAATAGAAAATGAACTTTCAAAGATTATATAAGAAAACACCAATTTCACATAATTGCACTTTTGGCTTAGCTAAATTATTATAGACATATTTAGCAATTGCATTTTGAAGAGAACCAGGACTCATGCTAGCCACATAACCATCAAACAAAATATCATAATGGGAAGACCTTTAAAACAATATAGCAAGTGTCCTAATTCTACTTCTAAAATAAATTATTGCTTCCTACCATTGATCTTTTCCATTAAATTCTACTTTTGTTCTCAACCTCTTCTCTTTTGTCATTAATTTAGAGTATGTAGGGGATGAGGCAATGACACTAAATCTTTGTGGAAATTGAATTTTTTTTATCTTAAATTTTGAGTGTACTTCAGATTCTAGGTTCATAGAAACATAAATTTTTAAATTCAGGTTAGAAAAATAATAAGGATTTTTTGTTGTTATATGTAGTAACACTAGCCATAGTGCATATATAAATTCTCAACTTTCATAATAAAGTCAAATGTTTTGGGAGTTAAAGTTCAGAATTAGCTAAAAAGAAATTTAAAGCTGAATTTGACTTTTTAATTGAGAGTAACTACATATTACTCTGCAGGGTCCTAGATAGAGCTTCATTAGAAGGAAGGCTGTAAACCAAGAAAATCACATGCTACACCCTCTGTGTGTAAGTCTGGTCTTTCTCTTACCAACGCCAAACACATAGGAAGGTAATAATCTCTGAGAATAATCCATTATATCAAGAGGAAAGATACACTTAATGAAAGAGCAAGAAATGGTATTTCTGACAAAAACTCCCAAGCTTCCTTCGGTATCATCAAAGATATGAAGGAAATTGTCTGTTACACGCAGAGAAGGCAGATGACAGAAAACACATGGCGTTTTTGGTAGGCATGACCACTACTTGAAAATCGTATGTACCATGGGTATCAATAGTATCAAAGCTCATTAGTAGACAGGCCTGTGATGTATGGAGTGGGTGAGTAGAGAAAGATAGTGCCCATGCTACGGAGAATCAACATTTGTCAGAGAAATTGCTTAGAGGACAAGGGGAGTGGATGCAAACCACAGCAAACTTGGGACTGATGGAAAGCAAACACGAGAGCTTCCGATTAACTCTCATGCTAGTTCCTTTACTGACATGAGACATTTGGCATTATTGCTTGTTAATTATTGTTACACTCTTGCTGCTTGGATTTTTGTAGATAGAGTTGGATTGAACTACCGGTTAGACAGACTTTTTAAACTTATTTTTCTTCCAATTACTTCTCTGACAGTTTCCAGCAGGATGGTTTTGATCATATTTGACTCCTTCCCCAACCCCTCCCATATCCTCCCTTCTTCCCTACACATGCAACTTGGTGTCCTCATTTATTTTTTTAAACCTAATGAGTCCAATTTGTGCTGCCCATTTACTCTTGGGTGTGTGGCCTTGCAAGGGAGCATGGTTAACCTACCAAGGGCCATCCCCTAATGAAAACTGACTCTTCCTCCACTTAACTTTTAAAATGAGGCTCAAATGACCGCCTCCTTCCAGATCAGTGGTTTCTTGCTCACAGATTTACTATTGATTTCGCAATGAATTCAACAGTTAGAACAAGTTAGTATTGTTATAGTAAGTCCAACTAGTGTAGTTTAAAGCTGTTTTAAGACAATAGAATCTCATTTTTAGTCACGGAAGATGAAAAGAAAAAAACCTTTGAAATTCTTGTCGAAACCATAATCTATCTTTGAGTTGTTAAAAATCTAACTAGAAAAGGATCTGTTTCTGTTGCATTTAAGATATTTCAAGTCCCCAGGAAAACATCACATACAGAAATTAAAAGCAAATGCTTTGAAATTGATGCTGTGGACCGAGCCACATGGGGCTCGATCCTCAGCAAGGTAATGTTGTTCGCCCGAGAATTTTATGTGCCAATGATTGCTCATCATGAGTTTGATAACCATGCTGCTCCCAGAAGAAACGCATATAAATTATTGCAATATCCGAATGTGTTGCTTTTACTCTCCCCTGCAATGTTGAACAGACTATGCTCTGCCTCCTCACTGCCAGTAAAAATAGCAAAGCTATATACTTTCCCATAAGCATCTAGAGCAATTGTAATACCTAGTGATGGGACATGCGAATCTGAACCCAGTTAACTACTAAATTCATGTGTCAGTGAAGGTAAAATAAAAGAGAAATACAAATTAATATTCTTATCTACAAGGCATTTCCTTTTTGCTTAAAACTCATCTCAGGAGAAATAAGAGTTGATGACTAATATTTTAACAAATCTCTGAGATGCTGAACTCCGCAGTTTCGAATGTACTGAGAAGTAAATAACTCCTGAAGCTTTCTTGATGGAATTAAATATAATATGGTATAGGGTCTGATCTGTACCCTGGAATTTCAATCATAAAGATAAGTTTCTTTAGCACTAGAAAGACACTATTTCATATTCAATACATATTCTTGAGCCAGACATGTTGGCATCAAAGAAATTGCTATGAGAACCTGCCTGGTAGGAGGTTGCGACAGATAAAGCAGGAGTTTTTCCCTCACTATCTATGAGAAATCTTCTTCTTTAGCCTATGTGTGATCTGGGATTATCTGTAGCACTGCCTCCAAGATGGCATGAAATTAACCAAGTTTGAAGCCACTGCAGCTGCTTTGTGTTTTACAGCCAAGCAGATGGGCGGCTGGCCAGCTACGGTCAGTTTTCAGCAGCCTTATGTTCCAAGTACATCACACACATACAGGCTGATCGTTGGCAAGTACATTCATCCGCTATGCCATTTCTCAACCTTGCCACTCTTGGCATGACACTCTTGAAAATTCTTCATTGTTGGAGAACTGGATATTCTCTGAATTGTGTGATCATTGATAGCAGAATTATTGATTTCTGTCCAGTAGGTGTAGTGCCACCTCCAGCTCCTACTTCTGACAAGCATTTCCAGGTATCTTCTCTTGAAAAATAACAAAGGTTCACAGCACAGACATGCTGTTCCGAAAAATGTGCCTGAGGATAGTAGATAGCATATGATTAGAAAGAAGATGGACCAACGGACAAAAGATTCCATTACAATAGCAACTGGGAGATTCAGGGAGGTGCCTAGGAATTTTATACCTGAAAACAGTAAGTAGAACAGTGCTAAAGGGTAAACATGCTCTTTATTACTACCAGCGTAAAGACCAGCGACACGTTTAGTTTTGTTGCATTCTAGTGGAGGAATTAGAAATAAAGGGAACATGGTGCAATCATGTTTAAACTACAGAAGTGGACATTAACCTTCTACAGTAAAAGTTAGGGTCATAAGCAGCTAGAAAGGCTTCCCCAAGAATCTAAAGGTTAAGCTTGCTGAATCACATGAAGGAAGGTGGAGGAAAGATTTTATATTTCTCTCTGTGTGTGAAGAGACAGGAAGTTAGAGTAAGCGAGAAAGTATGAGTTCGAGTGGAGCAGTAGACGATGACTTCCACCTTGCTGGAGGGAAGACTTTTCATGGAAGGAAGCATAAAGAGATGGAGCTGGACAATAGGTCAGAGAAAATGCTGCATAAAGCTCTTGGGGAATAATTTACTTTTCACTACAAGAACATAAGTGTGATGGTGAGCTAAGCAATACTAGTAAAATTGTTGGAGGATATAGCAGGCATCCATTCATGGTTTATATTTTTAACTAAATAAAATATAAAAACATCTCTAAACAAAAAAAAGTGAGGCAGAGAAAAATATATAGCTCAATAAAATCAATAAAAAAATAAAAACTGAGAAGCAGGATAGCGGGAATAACTCTAGCAATCTAATTTACCCTTCACTCCTAAAAGAAAGATCCTTAATAATAGATGCTAAAGATGAAGAGGTGGGGATATAAACCCTACGATAAATAAAGATAGAATTTAGAGAGAAAATATGTGGTAATAAATAAAGAAGGAACAAATTAATTGACACTAGGCATATTGACTAAGTGGTGCCAGTTATGGTGGAGACTCACTGAAGAAATGTGGACTAGAAGAGGGGAGAGAGCAGACAAGTGTGTGATCACATTTTGTTTGTGTTTTAACGAATAAAGTTTGCCTGGAGATCGGAGAAGTAACGGAGCCAGCCACTAGAGAGACCCTTTACCTCTACTGAATCCTCAGACCAAAGTGGGACAGACCCTGTCTCCATGAATTTTCAGAATGAATGGGGTATCCTGTCTCTACAAGTCCTCAGACTGAATACCTTCAGCTCCTGTCCCCTCTCACCTTATATTCCTCTCTCCACACAGCATATCCCTTCCTGTCTCCACCTGGCAAGTACAGGGATTAGAGGTGTGAGCCACCACAGGTGGTCTGACTCTTTCACTTTGAGATTGGATAGATCTAGAATAGTCCAGGGTTGCCTTGAACACACAGAGATCCATCTGCCTCTGCCTACCAAATGTTGGGATTTGCGTGTACAACCATTGCCTGACCTCTATGGTTAAATAGTGGCTAACTCTGCACTCTGATCTTCAGGCAAGCTTTATTTGGTAGCACACACACACACACACACACACACACACACACACGCATGCACCCCACCACATAACCATGATTATGGAGCATAGTGAAAAGTCCCTTTCTGGACTCCTTAAACTGAAATCACTTATGGATGTGCAAGAGGATGTGAAAAACTCAGGGTCCCATATTTTACTGTAAGGTTCACAGCAAGATCTTGTTTAGATATGTAGATCTCTGCACTGTTTTTTAATGTGATCACTGAAGCCAGGGCTGTAGACAAGTTTATTTTTGAAGGTGTGGGCAATAAGAAAAAAGATGGAGAGACAGCACTTAAATAAGGAAATCGAACAGAGCTGAAAATGAAGTCAGAAATTGTGACTATGGACTCTAAACAACAGCACAGATTAGATGCTGATTAGATCTACAGTCAACTCATCTGAGAACAGCTGCTGATAAAGTATTTGGTGTAAATTGTATTTTTTATTAACCAGGAAGTAAATAGTTGATTAGATGTGCATGCCCACTTGAACGTTATCTAAAATGGCTTGGTAATCATCACATCGACAAAGCACAGTCCATCTGTGTTCTCTGCTAGTCAGGAACTGATCCGGCATCATAGGGAAGATGAGTGGCCTATTTTAAGGGTTCAGTGGCAACCTCTAGCATATGAAACTGAATTTGCATCTGAACATAAAAAAATTGTACACTACAAGCTTCATCATTTTCAAGGTCTCCTTATCATATTCCATGGCATGGTTAGGCCATCATTTTCCTTGTATATATCTTTACTGTAGAACTCAGGCCATGTGTCATGTTGCATCACTCATAGAAGGAAATAAACTTCTCATGACCAGAACAACCAAACACAGTGTAATCTTCATAAATATTTGCTATAATAAATGTGAATGATGAGAGTGGGTCACCCAAGAAATTAGTTGAAGTATCCGGTATACGTTAATGAGCTCGTGTGTTTTGTTCATAACTGAAAAACCTATTAATCGTATAATGTGCTAGTTTTATGTTTATTTTAAAGCAGGATTGTGTATCAAGTTGCAAACTTATTTTTCACTGCATACTCTCAGTTTGCACTTCTCAGTTAACATTGTGAGCACATTATCCATCAAAACTAAACAAGATTCAGTTGAGAAATAGCTTTGTGAATTGGGCATACATAATAATAAACAGTCAATTTAGCTGGATTTCCTTTTTTTACAAATGAAACTCTAGAAGATGGCAAAGAAGTAAGGCCAACCTCCTTTGGAAATTAATGCTTAATGGCAGCTTCATTACTTCTTACTTTAGAATTCTGGGTAAACATAATAATATTTTGTTGTCATTTGATGTTGCTGTATAATTTAGTAGGGAAATTTGCAAAGATGTATCAGTATGTTCAACCTTTTAAGACCATAGGACAAATTTATTTTAGGAGAATTTTCAAAGTCAGTCAGTATCTTGATTTCTTTTTTAAATTTCACACATACACACACACGCATACACATAAACAAATTTGAGTATTTGTGTAGCATAAATCCCACTATGTTCCCCTATCTTATATGAATCTTAGGATTTGAGATTGTTAGTTAAGTAACAAAAATAAGTATCTGGAACATTAGCAACTCACTAAAACACAGTTGGCTGTGTGAAACTTCTACACACTTTGGAAGAGTTTGTTTGTTCTAGAAGATGGTGATTAAATTTAGCACACTACTAGAGAGTCAAAGTGAAGAGAGTCCTGCAAAAACATGGGGGATGGGATAGAAGAAGACACTGAACCAAGCCCTGATTTAAAGAGATGGAATTCTGGAGTTTATCCATAAAAGGTGGATCAAAATTCATTTGCTGAAGCTATCCTTGAAGTCATATAATCTCTAAATCTGAGCTGAAGAGAGAAGGAGGCAATGACCTATGGCAAATGTTCCCTCTGTAGTAATAAAACTCTGTGCTAAGCAATTGTCATTACCATTCTCAATGGGTTGCATGGTCATCTCTCCAATACATAAAGAACATGAAGTCCCTCTAGGCTACAGGGCAGAATGTGGTGCCACCTTCTCTCAGTGTACTGAAATGGCCTCCGGTGAGAGCAAACTTGGATGAAGTAGCATGTTAGGCTTCGCAGATGCACATGGTGCAGGGTGTTCATACTCAGATGTGTTTTGAGTTGTGTTTTGCATCTGTAGTGACACTTTTTAACTGGTTCATCTGTACTTTCTCACCCAGTCTTTGTGACTGAGGGGGCACATATTTGGGGACAGCTGGCCAAAACTAGCGGTAAAGTCTGTGGCTCTGGAACAGAGAAATTTAACTGGCCAAACCCACAACCTTGGCCTCATTAGCACTTTCCGAAAACCAGCCAAGTTAACTAGCGGCAGATGGCGTCCACAGCACTTGCACACATCTTCAGAGTCTTTGACAGTGGCCCATCAGATACCAAGAGGCGCAAGCAAATCCTTAGATACTTGCACCGAGGCCAATGAAAGCAGCACCTAGCGGTTCGGCTTTTCTTAGACATCCATCAGAATTGCTTGTCATTTCCTATGTTTATGGTTAAATGAAGCTCAAGTTCTCAAGAGTCATTTCTGACATAAGGTTTCTATCAGTGGAAAAATGGAAGCAGATGATTCTGTCATCTTTGAAAGTAGTGGCATAGGGTGAGGCTGACATCATGTGAAACCTGTATTAAAGTCACCTTGCTACCCACCAATTATTTCTTGAAAAAAATTAATGCCTTTAGATTTTACAGAAGCATTTATGAAAGGGTTGGTTCTGAAATCCTCCCCTGGGGACTTTCTGGAACATTCTTTCCTTTGTTTTGTCCCAAGTTTTATTCTTAATACTTGTAAAATAGGATTGAGATAGCTAGGTCTATGCTATCTTAGATTCTCTGCCTTGGATACACAGTGGGATCATTACAGGAACACTTTATATCACTGTTGCTTATACAAGTGGCCTCAGGTGTGGTCTGACCCTGCATGGGGTTATAAGAAGTTCTGGAGCTAATTCTAATGTTCAGTATAATATAGTCTCATTTTGAAATTTAGGGGAGAGTATATTAAGCCGCAGTATTACTCAGTATTCTGTATTTGGCAGGGAGTATTCTGAATTCCTGTGAATTTAACTAGTTAGCACTATTTCCATACACACATTCCATATGAAATTATATCAGTGGGAGAACTTAAGTTGGGTTTCTCTAAACATTTGCTTTTCTCCTTAGAGAAAAAGACCAGTGTTCACTGAATAAAGGCAAACTTCTGTGAAATTTTTTAGACTAGATGCCAGACCTACAATTCAAATGAGAACCAAATAGTATAAGCATGACTCTTAAATATTATATTTAGGATAATATACTGTTAATGGCTCCCTGCCATCTTGTTTTTAGATTGTGCATAGCAAGTCAGTGGCTTGGGTTTCCCACTTAAAAATATAATAATGTATCACCATCATTATCCACCAGGCAACTTGGTTTCATCATTTGTTTTCTTTTGCTGTGATGAACACAAAAACTAGATGCAAAATGGTAGTAGATGGTTTATTTTGCCTTATAACTTTGTAGTCTGTCATAAAGAGAAACCAAGGCAGGAACTTGGTAGCAGGAACGGAAGCAGAAGACATGGATGAATGCTGCTTACTGGCTTGCTCTCCATGGCTAGCTCAACCTGCTTTCTTATAGAACCAAGGACCACCTACTCTGGGTTGGCATTGCCCACAATGGACTGATCTTTTCTGCATCAAAAAGTAACTTAAAATGCTGTATATGCTTGCCTTCTGGCCAACCAAAGAGAGGTATTTTCTCAGTTGAGGTTTCCTCTTCTGAGATGAACCTGCCTCATACAAGTTGACAGAATGTAACCAGCACATGTGGTGAATGGGTTTTTTTGCTGGTATCATGTTTCTTTGAGGCAGAATGGTTTACTACATCATTATTAAAAGATCTTCCCATTTTTTCCCACAAAAAGAATAACCAAATACCATGCTAATAATTTAGGAAAGAATTTATTGATATATAACCATATTAACCATTATATACAAAATATTTCAATTTTATTTTTTAATCTTCCTAATTATCCATGAAAACTCAAGGTTTTTGGAGATTTATATGTTAGAGTCATAAAGAATAAGCCACTAGTGGATATCACAGAGGTAATAACAAGTGAAGATATCTACAAATTCATGCTTCCTGATTTGGGAATCTATTAAGATATGAAATCAAATAGTAATCAGAGGGATAGCGTGGAGAAAACAGGATGAATATAGTAAAAGTGAATTGACTTAAATAAAAAAAAGTCTATATTGAACACAACACAAAGTATGCATAATGAATAGATACCAATTTTGAAAAATGAGTACAAGAATATTAGTACACAGTTATGAGTTGTATTCTAGTGGCCAAGGAGGTAAGGTTTTGAGTACCATATCTAAGGAGGCTGTGGTACGATTTCCTATCTGTATAATTAACAGGACAGATGAATTTAGTTGAGTGATAGGAAAAGGAATACATTATAAGTTGATAAAAAAAGCATTAGTTAATGCTTCCTTTAATTTTAGTTCATACACATTATCACTTATGAAGAACAAGATGAGACTATACCTATAAGTATTTACTTAAATAGAAAGGGGCCAAAATATTTGAATATGAGCTCAGTAACACAGAAAACCACCAAGACAGCAGTGGTGGCAATAGCAGCTAATGAAGGGGAAATCTACTACTTTTATTCTGCTAAAGAAACTATGGTGGTTAGAATAAGAATCACCCTCCCTAGGCTCATCTGTTTGAATGATGAGCTCCCCATTGGTGGAATTGTTCAGGAAGAATTAAGAGGTGTGGCCTTGTTGGAGGATGTGTGTCACAGGGAACAGGCTTAAAGATTTCAGTCAACATCCTTCTGAGTTAGTGCTCTCTGTGTACTGTTTGTGGATAAGGATGTAGGCTCTCACCTCCTGCTCCAGTGTAAAGCTTTCCTGCTGACAAGTTCCCTGCCATGATTATTAATTGTAAGCCCCCCAAAACTTTCTTCTACAAGTTACCATGGTTATGGTGTCTCTTTACAGCAATAGAAAAGTAACTAAGACAGGAAGATATCAAAATCTGGCTTCTAATAACATATTGTCATGCTTACAGAACAAAGCATCACTAATGCTCAACAGGAAATTTCTTCTCACAGTAGATGATAATTTACACAGAGACCTACAAATGGACAATGTGCAAAGAGTGAAGAGTTTAGAGTACTCAACTCTAAATAGGTATTTTCAAGAACACCCCCTGTTCAAGGCTCAAGGATCTCAGTAGAAGAGTGGGCAAAGAAATTCTTAGAGGCAGAGGTAGTGTGTAATTCCAAGGAAACAGTGCCTTCCAGCGACAACAGAAACAGTACACACATGAACTCACAGAGACTATAGCAACACACACAAAACCTACACAGGTTCAAATTAGATAAAGTCTTAGCACTGAGAAAAGGAAGTCCCATCCCCAACCAAGAAGCTATTTACAAATGATACATACTGGAAAAAGAAAAATGAGTTTTTTTGGTGGAATATCCAACCACACTCAAGAGCAGGCTCCATGCCTTGGCGTAGCTAGCCAACACAAAACAGACTCCATGGTTTACATTATTATGGTGGAATTTTTGTTTGTTTGTTTTTGTGTGTGTACTTTTAAATTTATTTTTTCTTCTTCATTTTTGGTTTTGCTTTCCTTGAGAAAGAGAGAAAAAAAATCATGAAATTGGGTGAATAGAAAGGTGGTAAACACTTGGGAGGAGTTGGAGGAGAAAAATAATATGACCATAATATATGATATACAAAAAATTTTAATTAAACTTTACTAAATTATTTTAAAATGGCATCAAATTATTAAAAGTGAGTTTCAATTTACATTGATTTTTTTTCCTCTCTGGAAACTTTTTAAATTCACTGTGTACTTTTAAAGAAAAACATGGAAGTAAAGGTACCTGAAAATTGCTGTATTTTATTTAATCCTATTGTCAGTATATTCTTTCGAACAGCTACTTATTGACTGATATATGTACTAGTATGTGTATACACACAAACACATGCATGTGGGGGTGGGGGGTGGGTGTGTGATAGAATCATGCCTCATGGGGTGATAGTGTTCTTCCCAAGAGTACTTTGTAATCAAAATCCCAGTGCCAGGCGTGGTAAACACCAGTTTAATTGTTGGTCAGAGGAAAACAGTATCTTCCCAAATAAGTAGGGGCTATTACAATTGCCCTCAGTTATCCACCAGAACTTGAAAGTAAGAACATAATGCTTGAAGAAACTAGACACTTTGAACATAGGACTTTGAAAAACTAATCTGAAAATCTCCTGCCTGAAGAGTGCCTCTCATAGTATCAGAAGGTGACATTTAAGCTTCCATGGAAGAGGAGCAATCAGTCGTCCTGCCCAAGAATAGAATCAACAAACCAGAATGACCACCAACAAAATATCCACAATGGTGCTGTAGTGGCACCTTTATCCCGGAACTCACCAATAACTATCTAAGTAAACTAAGGCCCACTCAAAGGGTGGGAATTCTTGCCTGTTCTCTAAACCCAGCCAACTATCTAACACTGTAGGTTTTATAGGTCTGGCAGTTGAAACCACTACTGCCATTTTCCTCAAAAATTCCAGTGCAATTTCTAATTATGTCCTAAGTACTTACCCTTCTACCCACAGAAACATGTAGCTCTCATCCCTGATCAAAGAATATTCCATTGGCAATACATGGAAATTATCACAGAGACCCCCAACTTCTCAAAACGCAGAGAATAAGCCTGGCCTCAACTAATGCACCTGGAGCAAAATTCCTACCTGCAAATTTCGGGGAAAACTGTGCAAACGGGGAAGTGGTGGAGTTTATAAGATATGGGAGACCAGACGGCCAGATGCTTGATATTGTCATCTAGATGATAGTGAAGCTGCAGCCATGAAATCTCAACCATATGCTTGTCTGAAGGAGACTGACATAATGACAGTACTAGGTGATGTGCCTGCACGGAGGTGACGAAGTTTTCATGGCCTTTCTTTAGATCAAGAGTCACAGGTGGCCAATGTCTGCTGAGAGCAGGAGAAAATCTTTATGCCTAGAAGAAGCTCCTGTATATTTTGTTCGGTTCCAAGTGGTCATCCCTGAACACATGTACAAATGATCAATTCTGATTGGACTCAGTAGGTTATATATACACATATGTACACACACACACACACACACATATGCACACATGTGATGAAAATAAAAAAAGAAAAGATGGATATTTTGAAAACATGGAAGGAAAGGAAGGGGAAAGGAGGGGCAGGGCTGATGTCGATGAAGTACTTATGTATCAGGTTTTCAAAAGGTAAAATACTTTAAAATTTTGTAAATGTCCAAGTAACTAAATTAGTACCTTCTAACTCAGAACTTCCAAGTAAGAAAGTCTCAAAGATTTATTTGTGGGTCACAAAAGCAGCAGAAAGGGAGAAAAGAACTGAAACATGACTTTCTTAACTGGAACTTTATTTATATACACATAAGTACATGAATGTGTGGAAAATGATTGTGGTTTTGTATATGTATATGCACATATATAAACATATATATGTTTTTCTTCTTTATAACCAGGATCCTTGATTTATAATGTAGCTTACAACTTCCTATTTGAATTGTGAATGCTTATCATTAAAACCCATAAAAATAGGGGTTTAACAGTCCCTTCAAAATAGTGCTTTAATTATAATAAATTGGGTTAAAACATGCCAATACCTGGCCAGTCAGTAAGTGAAACTGCAGAAAATGTTTGCTCTCTTTTTGGTACAGTATGTTAAATAGTCCCAACATTGCACAGAATAGAGGCACTGTGATTAGTGGCAGCTGAAGCCTTAGAGTTATATATGCCATGAACTTACCTAATATCTTCAAATATTATGCCACTCAATCTTTATCACAATCATATATGCATGATACTGGGTCAGGTAGGGTTTCTGGACTGTTCATCCCTTTACATTATGTCTCCCACAGGATATGGTACAGAATATAATAGCATTCCATCAGCAAATCGGTCTGAATTAACATGGCAAGAATCTGATGGTGGGCAACATACTTACCGATAATGTCTCCATATTGAGTAGTCTTGTTTAAATAAAACCAACAGATCCAAATCTCAATACAGAATTATTATTTGTTGAGCAACAATGAAATGAGTACAAATGAACAGATTATAAATTAAATAAACATTATTGGTCTCACAGTCAGTGTGGCAGAAGATATTTTATTTCACAGAATTTAAGTGTCCTATGACTCATTTAGAAGCTGCTTCACAACAGAAGGGAATGGAGACTCAGTCTTGAGCTACAAACTCAAGTTCAAGTGTGAGCATCTTTTCCACTGGCAATTAGGTGCTATCATTTGTAAGATCTCAGAGTTATCATAAAAAGAGATATATAATTATAGATGGTTTTACTTAGCAAGTTTTATAAAAACATTGAAAATATGAAAATAAAATTTTTCTTTCTAAAGCACACATTTTTCCCCATTTGGTAGAAAGATATGAAAAGCAATAAAATCATCTGGAAAAAATTTGGATATTAGTTTTAAAATTATTTACTAATTGTCTAACATATACTATTATGTTTGTCTGTTAAATTAGTGTTAGTGGGTTCTCCTCTAAGGTATATGCCCTCACTACACCCTGGTTTGGGATAGATTGCCAGTCTCAGACATGAGTTCCCTCACTTTGAGTTGTCCCGAAGTCCAATCACATCACTGTTGGTTACTCTCAAGATAGAAAATCACTCTTCCACCCCCACGCAAATCGTAGAGGACCACAATTGCATGCCCAGGCATGTCTTGTCATGCTGGTCATAATCGTGATTTATAGGCACAGTTTGCCAGAATGACTGGCTGCTTTCTTCTTTGTCAGCACTAATATTACTTTCTGTTACTATGGAAAACTGGTCTTCTGTGAGAAAAGTCACCTGATTTTTGGCAAAAAAACCAACAATACCTATTCAAGAAATGACAGTATCATTAACAAATGGTGCTGGAAAGACTGGAGAGCTACATGTGGAAAATTGGGAGCAGTGAGACCCCCGATCCTGAATTTCTTGTAAACAACTTGTTTTCCCCTGATCTGAGTGCCTGCAGCTGCTCTGAGCTCAGAGAACCTCAGGAGTTCCTCATGGCAGGAGAGTGGTTTCTGGTGGGTTTGGCTGGGGCGTGGCTATCTCTATACAATCTGCCCCTGAACACAATAAAGGGGGCATTCTTGGGGAATTCAAGGATGACCCGTGTCTCTGTCTCTCTGTCTGTGTGTGTCTGAGTATTTTAACCTCCAGCCCCCTTGCCTGACGCTTGCGAACTGGGTAATAGCGTACTGAGCGCAGACATGGGGACGCTGTGCACGGCAAAAATATATCTCCTTTTTCCTTACCTTGCATAAACTCAACTCCAAATATATTAAGGACTTTGAGATAAGACATGATACCTTCAGTTTGACGGATGAGAAAAACTAGGCAATGCAGTAGAACTCATTGTCACAAGAATGGACTTTCTGAACAGAACCCCCATAGTCCAGCCTTTACAATGAATAATTAATAAGGCCTCATGAAACTAAATAAAGAACACCATCACCCCATTAAAGAGGTAGTACATAAAATAGGAAAAACTCCTTGTCAGCTATACATCAACAGTGAGTTAGCATGTAGAATATATGCAAGAAACTCAAAAAATTAAACACAAAGAAAACAAACAACCTAATTTAAAAAAGGAATCATGGAATTAAACCAAGAGTTCTCAAATTATATAACAGAGGTGTGTAGTAATCATACATGAAGCTTTCATGTATGATTAAATTTTCATGTATGATTAAATCAAAGTTTTAAAAAGAAAAATAAAGTTCTTATGAAAGAAAAACAATGAAATACAAACAGCTGAGAAATTTTTAAAAAGTATCTAACCTCTTTAGCCATCAGAGAAATGCATAAAATTTCATCTTATCTTAATCAGAATGGGGAGCATCAATAAAACCAAGTGAGGGCCTTCATCTAACCCCAATCAGAATGGCTAATGTCAATATCAATAAAACCAAGTGAAGGCAAATTGAGGTAGGGGGATATTTACTTACCGGTTGTGCAAATACAAACTGGTACAAAATGGGGGGTGGGGGCATGTCAAGGGGAGAATACAAGGAGGTTTAAATACCACTACAGATTTTTTTTTGAAAGAGTCATATGGAAACTTACCACAGTGGAAGATTCCTAGACACACACACATACACACGCACACACACACACACACACACACACACACAGAGAGAGAGAGAGAGAGAGAGAGAGAAAGAGAGAGAGAAAGAGAGAGAGACAAAGAGAGAGAGAGAGAGAGAGAGAGAGAGAGAGAGACAGGAGTTACTAAAATGAAATTACTCTATTGTGGGGCAACTCTGTATTTACTAGACACCAAAAACTAGCTAATAATAATAATAAAAAGCTTGTGCCAAGAATGGGCTACTTTGGAGATGTTAGCCAGTTAATTCCTCTATAGCCACCTACATTCCAGGCTACTGCCATTGTTCTTGGTTTCCCTTCAGAACTTGGGGGTGAATGCCTGCTCTGAAGACACCATGTTCTGAGTCACAAAACATGAAGAAACCACTCTCATACTCATACTGAAGTTTCATTCTCTGCTGTTTAGCTTTCACAGTGCTGAAAGATGCTGTGGAAGCTTCCAGAAGCAAATATTTCTTTTACTGTTGTTGCTTGTTTGCCTTTTTTAAAATAAAATTTTGTGATCGTATTGTCTTTTATAACAAAATCAGGTTACAGCTGGATCCCTTGTCTTTTCTCCTTATTGTCTTCCCGTTCCAAACACTCGCTCACATCTGGTTGGGCTCAACACTCAAGCCTCGGCACAATCATCTTAGTAGTTTTCGCCTTTTTGCTGAAAACAGGCTCATCTGCCCACCGTAGCCACTCGGGTTCCTGCCATAATTCTTTTTTTTTTTTCTGGGAAAACAAAATATGTTCCTTCTTGTACTGTGTCATTGTGTGGACCTGGCGCTCACCACTCCCCCCCCCCCCCCCGAAAGTCCATTAAATCTTAAGAACCATCACCATGTTTGTGAAAGTGCTATCAATACAGAAAACAAACTATTTCTTAATATACGAAAATATGATCAGTTGATTTCGATCTAAGAGCTAGGGTATTTGCATGGCTCTACTTCCTTTCTATTGGAGAAGTCAGTTACAAACTTAAAGGTGGTGCATATCCAAAGGCATTTGTAAGATACCGGCTTCATTTGTTGGACCTACCGCTTGCCTATATCATGAATATGTCACTGAGAAGAGGTAGGTAATTTAAAGAGATAGGAAACTTACTATGAACTCTCTGGCCCACATTTAGATTGTTTGAGAATTCCTTCTTAAGCAGATTACACCTATTTCTAGGTTGATATCTGTAGCTGTTTATCTTCATGAGACTGTCAATCTTGTCTTCAGTTATTTTACAAAGGCAAAACTGGTATCTTTTACAATTATCTTTACTACCTTTTAACACGAGTGAATGGTGAGTATTATTATTATTGGTTTATAAAATACATTCCATTCTAGAATGTACTTTCTGAGGTACAAACTGGGCCTCCTTAGATCCCAGTTAAATCTCCAAGTCGTACTGGAAGGCCTAACAGAAAGAAAGTACTCAAAATAGATTTTATTTTAATGATAGAATTAAAATGTTCTAAGTATGTTTTTTTGTTGCCAGATACTTTTCATTGCTAGAGGGAGATCATGTGCCCCAATACACTTGACTGCAACGTATTCTTGATAGACCTTATCCTTGCACCTAATGTCCCACAGAGCTCTCTCCCTGAGTCACGTGACTGACAAGTTCCATGAGAGTTGCTCTCTCGCTCCAGACTGAAGCAAAGTTGCAGCAGATTGCAAATCACTGTTAGAAAAGATATGAGCTTAAGTGTGTGTGCATTTGTGTACATATACGCACATGCATCAGGCAGAAAACCTCATTATGATCTTTCCAACACCAAGGCTTGTGTCAGTACCAAGTTACTTGATTTCTAGTTTTTAAAAGTAACAAACATTCACTCCCACTTTTGTCAGGGAACCTGGTATTTATTCCCAGTCCTTTATTATCTCCCTACAAGTTTTTCTAGACTAAGACATTTAGCAATCTATTTTGCAATTCCCTAAGCTCCTCGAGAACTTGACCTCTCTTAAAGGGTAGATAGATAATTACCAGCAGAATCACTAACACCCGAACTCTTACTTATCAGGGTTTGTTTCATTTTTTTCTCAGCATGAAGAAACCTTTACTCAGTAGGAAACTGAAACAATAGAAAAAAAATTGATTTTTCTTTCTAATTTTTTTATGACTGCATGGTGTGAATGCACCCTGAAGCTACCAGGTGACTTTGTGTCCACAGTTTCTTTTTGAAGATGGACCCTACAAACATTTCACATGTGAAAAAATACTGTACACTAGCCGACATAATTCACATTCTACTAGCAAAATGTAACATAGTGAAAATATAGAGTAGAAATTTGAATAAATGCTCAGTAATGGGAAAATGATTCTGTGAATTCTAGAACATTATTTGATGTATTCCAAGTCTGATTCCTATGAAATATTTATGTGTACAAAATTTCAGTAAAATCTGGGTATAGCGAAAACAGTAACCACAAACATTGACTCTTGTAGCTTGTATTGTATATATGTTCAGAACAGGTGCGTGCAGAGAGCTTTAAAAATAAAATGAACAAAAATGGAATATGCCTGCAGGTTTGGAGAGCAGTTGCTAGTGCATTCTTGTAGGTAGAGACTGCTGCTTTTGGTAATGACATCTCTGGGTTCTGATTATCACAGAGGGTCTCCTCTTTATTCTTTACCTACTCTCAGGAAACATCACCCATCTTGGGTATTCTGCAAGCTTAGAAAACACACCCTTTTCAATAAATAATTGTTATCTTGTGTTTATGTCCTGAAGTGAATAGTGATCGACCATTGTTTCCTATCACATGAATTTCTTGTCTTCCTTGGATCAGATACCTTGATATTTAGCACAGAGGCTTCTGGGATCATCCTGGATCCTGGCATCTAATGAGCTCTTGCTCCTCATCAAGTCTCCTGGCTTGGCTCCATTATTTTTTCTTATGCACGAGACTTAAAAAGCCATCACTAGGTCATAGTCTCCAGAAAATACCTTAGAATTAACAAAAGAATTTTGCTTTGAATCCAGACTGCAGAACATGAGACAAGTGGAGTGAAGTTCTGTTCCCTTTTTGCTTGGTCCATTGCACGCCATGGTTTAACTCATGCCTCTGGTTCTAGAATTTGGCACTGGTTCTCACTGCGTTAAGCATCTGGCCTCTTAGGTTTTTCAGATTGCTGTATGCTTAAGGAAGGTCAGCACTTTGCTACGATTTTCCAAAGAAAACAGTCTTTGTTGCCATAACCTTCTTGTATAACCAAGTTCACAAAGCCTGGAAACATTTTGTAGTTGTATTGAAACAGGAAAAAAAAAAAAAAAAGACCTGCCCCTAGGGACCACCCAAGGGACAGGGATAAATTGGTTGCCGCCATTAAGTGATCTTTAAGCATCAAATTTTAGTAGAAATGTTGGGGAGTAAATGATCACTTTTAAAAAGGGGTTGCTTAAGGTCTGGGAGTGCAAGCTAGCCTATATTTAATAACTGCAAGGTCATTACATGAAATCAGTAAGAGGAAGCAGAGCGCCGTGGGTATCCTATTTCCATTCTCTGTTCTGAGTGCTTGTGATAGCAGCAGACCTTCCAAATGGAATTGTTGTTTTTAAAATATCGTATCGTGTGTGTTAACGGCAAAGGAAATCAAAGAACTTACTCCACAGCCAGCCATGACTCTGGAGTTTGAAAGCACTTCCTAATGATGCTTGCCCTAATAGTTCAAAATTCTTTTTTCTTGATTTCACTCATTCAGTTTCTCTAATGGCTGGAGGTTTTTATGGCTCTTTTGAGAAAAAAAAGGCATGTGACAGGCAGGGAATTTTCAATTATGCACACTAGTAATAGAGGAAATCAGGAGTGAAGATTATTCTGAATGGTGGGTAATCCCTGAATCCTCTCTATTGGCCTTAGAAAGCATATTACTTGTTGGTGATTTATTTTTGTTGTTGCTTTTGCTCTGATACATTGAATGATACAGAAACAAAAACAGATCATAAAGCTAAACTAATCAGGTAGTGAGAGACATGTCTCAGCGATATTCTGAACAGCAAACCAAAGGGGAATTGATATAACAGGTAAAAAGTTAAAGGAAAATACAATATATGTACACAATCCAAAACTAAAGTTTGTAGAGACAAAAACATAATTGTTTTCATATTATATATACTATGTATAAATACTATATTAGTTACTAATATTAATATATTTTATAAATTAAAAGCAAATAAAACTGAAATAAATTGGAAATTCATAGAAATATTTAAGTACTAAATTTAATTTGAAAACCAGCCCACAAATCACAATCCCAGAGAATCTAGACCCTAAGAGAAACATACATAGATCTAATCTACAAGGGAAGTAGAAAAAGACAAGATCTCCTGAGTAAATTGGGAGCGTGGGGATCTGGGAGAGGGTTGAAGGGGAGGGAAGAGGCAGGGAGGGGAGCAGAGAATAATGTAGAGCTCAATAAAACTCAATCGATCAATCAATCAATAAATAAATTTTAAAAATCCTCTAGAAACATAAAAGTATGTACTTCTGTTTAGGGAAATCTAGCTGAGATTACTAAGTAGGGTATTCTTATTGTTATTTTCAAGTAGGGTGAGCAGATAATTAATACCATTCCAATATAGGGCCCAAGTTTCCTCTTAGGCTATGAGAAAGCTAAAAAAAAAAAAAAAAAGAGGAAAGGAAAATAAACCAATAAAATGCACATGGCTCCTTTAAGAGGCTCTACCATTTATCAAGCACTTAGCTGGCACACTTAGAAACTGCAAGCTACGTAAAAATGCCTGCTACTGTATGGGCACTAGCTTTCTAGAGCAGGGCAGTTAAATACAGCTCTTAGTTAGATGCATTTCCCAGTCAACACAACTCTTAGCTATGTTTGAGGGGCTTAAACTTGGCCTTTCATGGACCTGAGCAGGGTACAAAGCTACTTAACAGTTTAAGGTTTGACTAATGTTGTCAGAAAAGACTACAATACATAGTAAAGACAGGTTCAAATTAGAAAAAGCAGCAAGTTACAGTGTATTTAAAAGTGTGTATGGATTTCAGAAAGAATAGAAAATGGGCATAGACAGTCATAGAAAATATAGTGTAAAATAATGAAGTTAGTCCTTAAAGACAGAATAAACCAATATAAAAGGGAAAAGCCAAGTAAAGATGGAAAATACATAAGGAGTCTGGTTCCTGTATGGTGCTGTGCTGACTTTGAATATTTTGTATGCTGATGAGAGAATATGGCAGCTGCTGGGAGGCATGGGATTGTAAAGGGGGCTGCTGAATTATACCAGCCTAGATACTTTAGGAATGTCTTAACTTCAAAATGGAATTCAGAAAATGTATTGTTTTGGGGTGAGGTTATGAGCTTGCTACTAAAGGAAAGAAAAAGCTGTAGGGGCTTTCAAAGTTAGCAGAGATCATGTTTGACCAGGGAAGACCTGAAAATCTTGGCTATATGAATAAATAAATAAATAAACCAGAAAAAAAATTATAAAATATGTCTATACTGATTCTTTTGCATGGGAACTGTTATGAGACTGGACAATAAAGGTTACAACCAGTTTTCCCAGGAATTAACAATTATCTAAATTTTCTCAGGGTCTTCTGTGGATTCCATTACTCCCCCCCCCATATAACAGGAAACAGACTAGAGAACATAACACCCATATTCCCAATAGATAGGGGTGTGGTTTTTGATCATTTGGTGGGTTATGAATGTTTGTCATTGTCTAGGGGAGAATATAAGAATATAGGATAAAACACTACTATTAACCTTAAATATTTTATATTGGTATTGATGCACATTTTTGTATACTGTATATATATTTTTTTCTGTTTTTGCTTGGGGTATTGAGCTTATGCAACTCATTAAAAAATGTAATGAATAATTAAGAAATGCAGGTTGATAGTTGGTAATCTATGATAACCAAACATATAGTCATGTTAGGCATATTTTTAAGTTAAACAGATGTGTTTTAGATAGATAGATGCTCTTGAAATGCTTTAGAGACCTATAGACTATGACATTTAAGGTGTTTAATAACCTAAGGCTGTCATGACAGTGAGACATGTCTGCTCCTAGCAGTATCAGCATCAATTTACTTCAGAAGGGACAATGGATATCAAAGAACTTTCATATGGGGTTTGCTTTCATTGTGGGAAAGCTAGTCATTTGGGCAAGAATCTGTCCTTGCCTTGACTGTTGACAATGTGCTGTACAAACTGGGCAAGTGAGACACAAAGAAAATTGTCTGCTGAGCTTTGCCAAGACAAGGTGATAAGTCCTTCAAACTTCCTGCTTCATAGAAAACTCTGCCAGACATTCTAGGTCTGTAGGCCAAAGATGGATGCCCCAACATTGCAGAGGAACCTTGAGTGACTGTTCAGGCAGTCATATGTCTGTCATTTCTATATTTTTGGAAGTGGCTTACACTGCACTCTGTGTTAATTAAGGAAATATATCATTTGGGATTTTTTTTATAGAGTTGAAGACTAGATAGTTATGATCATAGTTTTCCTTCGTTATGATAGAAAGTAAATTAGATACAAGATAGGATAAATAATGGAATATTTTCTCCGAATTTACCAAATATAAATGGACTAGATATTGTAAATATAATTCTTAATTGATAACTGTTCTTATTATATGCAGTTTTACTATGTTAAATCTAAAACCTATATTTATACAAAAAAGGGAATATTGTAGAATATATGTTTAACAATATAAAGATATATTAAATTTTTCAATGATTCATTTGTTTAATGATGTAAAGATGTATGGTTTGCTTGCCTATGGCATTTGATTAATCTAATAAAAAGCTGAACAGCATGGTCAATACCTAGGGAGTATAGCAATAGGTGGGGCTGGTGGGCAAAGAGAATAAGAAGGAGGAAGAAAGAGAGGGAAGGGAGAATAAGGTAGAAAGACAGGGAGATGTCTAGGGCCAGCCAGTCAGGCAGCTGCCAGCCACCAAAACACAAAGTAGGAGGACATACAGAATGAGAGAAAGTTTTTTTTTACACCAAGTCAAAAACATAGATGAAGAGAAGTTGGTTAAATTAAGTTATAAGAGCTAGCTAGAAATGAGCATAAGATAAGGTTGAGCATCCATAGCTAATAATATGTCTCCATGTCATGATTTGGGATCTGGCTGGTGCCCCCCCCAAAAAAACTGGCTAGAAATTAGTGATTAAGATACTATAATGTATAAGAACTAAAATACACGTTAAGGATTTGATTTAAAATATCCTGGGGTTGTCCCAGACATCCATACTCATTTTTATTTTTCAACATAAAGCATTGCTATCTTGGCCATTTAAGTCCTAAGCAATTAGTCTTATTTATATCATTGTTTTTAAAATAAATTAAGCAATAAATATGAACTGACTGTTTCCTATGTGTGCATAACAGCTAGGGCAAAGTTCAAGGACAAGAATTTTCATTCAATTTTTTCTTTTATTCCTCCTTCTGGGTAGAAGGTAGAGAATACCTTTTCTTTCTCCAGATTGCAGTCTTGGGATCTCCAGAAGCCATGTGTTCTCCTCCATTGGCCAGGTTGTTTCATGGTTGGTTGAACAATTGGCATGATGTGCTATAGTTAAGTGTTTTAAAACTGGCATAGCAAATTCAATATTTTTAGTCATTAGCAAGTACTTTTATTTAACATATCCTTCCAGCCATACTTGAATTGACTAATATAGATTGCCCTAAATTAGAATAAATTACAAAAATCTTATGATGTAGCTTTAGAACTGGCACCTAGAGTCCCCAGCACATCAATCACGGTACTCATATCTCTTCTGTTAAATCATTTGGTACACACTGTATGATACGTCTCTTAGGAATATACCTTCATAGTCTAAAATTCTCTGCTAGTACATAGGCAAAGGCTTTGAGCTTATTGAATTTCACTGATAAATGAAGACAGAAAAGCTAAGCCATTAATGTGCTGTAAACATTAGCTACAAAGACTGAGTTTCTTTGTAAAAAAAATACAAACAAAAGTTTATAATAAAAATTGTTGTTTTCTAGGGTTTAGCGATCTTTATAGAAAATATTGCATTGAATTTTCTTTTCCAGGTATAAAAGATTAAGAACATTCTTTGTGCATTTAAACATTTCTTACCATCTTTTACACAGTGCAACATCAAAGAAATTCCTAGGGGAAAATTAGATAATCAGGTTTGCAAGAGAAGAACTTTCATATGCTGTCATCATGACTCATGGAACTGTAGTGGAGCATAATTCTGTAAGCAAGGAAGGATCAAAAAAGATGAGAAATCCTCTTTAACCAGGTTTCTAAAACTGACCCAAACAATGTTAGATTTTTATCTTCCATGACAAATCAGGTGTCATGGTGAATTTGGTTACCACTTCCACGGAATGATCTTCGCAAACGGATGACAACTGAACGATATGCCCAAGCTGCTCTAATTGAACAACGCAGAAATAAAGGGCTTTAATCTCTCTGAGTCCCCTCAACAATCCTCTGTTCATTTCAGCACTGGAGAAAGGTGGGGAAACGCTGTGAATTCTTTGGAGGACAAATAACCAGTCCTTTTATTAGAGGCCAGGAGTGTCACATCTTTCTGCGTGCCCAGTCTCAGGTAAGCCGATGTCTGACTGGTTTTTGTCATTCCTGTAAAACTTTGATGCTTACAAAGAATGTCACCATCAAACATGAAGATTACCGTGAGTGACAAACTGCTGGCTGTGGAACTTGATCTGAGCTGGGTGAGGATGCTTATTGGACAGGGTGATATGTTTTGCTTTTCAGACTTTACAGCCATTATCCTGCAGCCTTTGAGTATCCAACCTCCACAAACACAAAACTTTACTTACTTAACTACAAATGAATATTTGAAAATGTTTGGTGAGATATATAGATATTAGCTTCAGAATAAAACAGCAAAGATGCTACTTTAAATTTGGGGTTTATGACAATATTTTGTGCAGAGGCTACAATGTACTAAATGTGTAAACAGAATCCATTGTGCCAGTACTTTGTGCAGATTTTTTTAATCATCATCTACATTTTTCCAGTGAATGACAATGATTCATTTATTATAAAGATATACATGAGTGTGAATAAATTTTATAGTTTATTAATATATTTTAATTAAATAGTTAAACAGTTATCATCCACAAAATGGAAATAATAATGATCAAATTTCCTTCATTTTGCTGGCAATTATTATCATCTGAAGACCATGTAAATTCCTGTTGACTCTTAGTCAAAAACTCTGACAAACAATTGCAACAAATTTATGAAAACTGAGGAAGAAATAATGGCAAAAACTTGTGGATATAAATAAAATAAAATAACAGTACAAACACTTTTGAGAGAGAGGACAAAGACCATAAAATTCTGTGGGTAGGAGTAGAGCAGGCAAGTTCTGGGAGGAGTAGGAGAAGGAGAGAGGATTAAAATATTATTGTATGACTCTTATTTAATTCACAAAACGGATATGTCACAAGCTGACCCTGAAGTGATGTCTGCAAAATAAATCATGCTACTGTTCACTGCAAGGCTCTCATGTTGCAATTATATATATTCTAATTTCTTACACAGTCTGTCTTCTGACTTCTATTCTTGTTTCTCTTATTAACCAATATATGAATTTCTCTCAATTTCTCAAGTTCATCAATCACGTTATTGTTTTAGGTATGATGTCTTCTATCTTGGTCTTGAGCAAGAAAATCAAGGTTGACTGTTTTCACAGTTGATTTTTGCTTAATAAAGATTTCTCAGCCTCTGCACCATTAACTTCTCAATAACTTCTTGTTGTTGTAGGTGGAGATGGTGGGGTGCCTGTACTTTACTGTGTTTAGAAATTTCTCTGGACCCAATCCATGTGATGACAGTAGCACCTTTCTCCATCCCGTTCTTCCAAGCTGTAACAAGGAAAATGATTCCTGACATTTTTAAATGTCCCCAATGGGATGCAATCACTCCCACTCCACACCCGCACACACACCACTGAGACTTCTCAAAAAAAGGGCAGCCACTGAGTCAGTATTTATCACCTCATTATGTATCACACCAGTATCTTTTAAAGGCACTTTGATTATTAAACTTTTTCCTCACTAATAACTTACAGATGCTCTTTGGCTTACAACCAGATGGTATCCTGATAAGCCCACTGCAGGTTAAAAATATTATGAATAAAAATACACAATAAACATAACCTACTCCACACCATGGCTAAATTAATTATTCTCAGAACATTTACAAACGACTTAGGCTAGGCAAAATAATCTAACACAAAGCATATTTTATAATCAACTGTCAAATATTTCATGCAAATTTTTAAATACTGTAAGTTCTAAAAGTAAAAACCAGAAGAATTATATGGCTATACCTTTTACAATTTTAAAGAATATCATGTTGGTGCATACCTTTAATCCCGATACTCAGATGGCAGAGGCAGGTAGTATGAGTTCAAGGTGAGCTTAGTATATATAGGAAATTCCAATGCAGCCAGGGAAACACTGTGAGACAATGCCAAATAAATGAAAAGAGGAAGGAGAAAAGAAATTATTGCGAATTGAACTATTATAAGTCTATGAGTATTTGTACTATTGCTATTATTCCTAACACTTTTTAAAATTAGAAATCATTACTGGCTTATGTATAATAAGGATGTGATACATAATGTAGTTAAACAAACAGGTGGATGAAGAATTTACCCTGTTTCTGGACTTGCAGTTTTATAAACCTTTCTTCTGAATACGTTATTTGTGTAAGTATGATAATATTGTAAGTATTGTTCTATGGCATTCTTTTGTTCTGTGATGGGTATACATGCAGCAATTTCTACATTCGTTTCTATATACCTATCACATGTTCATTTAAACTTTTAAGTGGGATTTGGCCTTCAAACTGTGTCCAATCTGTTCTATTACTGCATATTAATTTATTTTTTATAGTTTATATAGACACAAGGTTGCAGGCCCTACAGTCTCAATGTACTCACCAATGTCATGTAACATAAAATGATCACTAAGCAATATAGAAACAAATGGGTGTGATAATACTCAAACAGAAATTTATTTACTAAAACAGTCTATTGGCTCATGGGATGCAGTTTGGTTAATCCTGTTATGGAACTATTAAAATTGTAGTTGATAGAAGAGCAGCACCTGAAGAAACAACTTGTGTCAGATAATAAACAGAATAGAAATATATTGATCCTGTGACTACCATTAGTCACAGGAGACTAAGAAGAGAAAAACTGATGGGGAATTATCATCTAGGTAAAGCTGTCATGAGGTGGCTAATGTTATGAACTATTCTGTTTAATTATTTACTTAGTTTCTGGACTAAACAATCCAATCCAATAAAAAAAACATGGACTGGTGTGGGACAATTGTATTCTATCAATTATATTTTAAATAAATGCTGATTGGTCAGTAGCCAGGCAGGAAGTATAGGCAGGACAACTAGACACGAAGTAGAGGTAGGTCAATGAGGACAGGAGAATTCTGGAAAGGAGGAAGCCCATTCCTCCACAGTCCTGTCCAGACACAGAAGAAGCAAGACATGACTATGCCACTGAAAAAGGTACTGAGCCATGTGGCTAACACAGATAAGAATAATGGGTTAATGTAAGTTATAAGAGTTAATAAGAAGCCTGAGCTAATGGGCCAATCAGTTTTTGATTAATATAGACTTCTGTGTGATTTCTTTGGGACTTAACGACTGCGGGAACCAGGTAGGACAGAAATTTCAGACAACAATGAACCTTGGTTCTGTATCATTTTTTGCTCTCAGTGTCTGTACTCTTTCCTGATCCAGATTGTCTATTGCATCATTTAATATGTTCTGAGTTTGAATCTCACAAACCTGGCATTTACTGACATATCTTAGATGTCTCCTACTTGGTTTTAATTCTTGTTCATATTGATAAGCTCGACACATGACTTTTGAAGATATGTATTTTCATGTTTACCATATATATATATATATATATATATATATATATATATGGGAAATCAAGGTATTTCACACTTTTTACAAAGTTTTGATATTTAAAAATTTCCACAAGTAATAATTAATGGCTTTGGAGTGATTTAAGTATATTCAGTGCTTGTGCAATTCTGACTTGTGATTGCCAAAATGAAGATGAAATTTGTATAATCCAGGAGAGAAAAGAAGACCCAAGTTGAAAATTTGTGTAACAAATCTAAGAAATTCCAGGAAAGATTAAAGCATATGAATATTCATGTATCATCCATATATTAGCAAAATATAATATCTTTTGAATTAAACTGAGAAGATAAAATTGTTAAAACCTCCATATTACACCTGAGACATAAGGTTAGGAAGATAAATAAATATTTATATGTGTTTTCAAGAACATGGCCTGTAACACCTATTCCTCAAAGAAATCTGAACTAAACCTTAAGCAGATAGGCTGTCAGCACCAGTGGCTATTGTAAGCTGAATGGGAATAACCAACATTTGATGGAATAAATACTAAGATCATTAATCAATGTACTGGTCATACCTAGTATACACGTTTCATAATTAGTCACTGGATCTGATCTATGCCCAAAAGATCTGATACAGTTACTGGAGATTTTCATATGCATAAGAACACTTTAACAACAAAATAGTTGACATGTGTGGGCTTTGTATAAGCATATACTTCATTACATTTTGTACAAATATATGAGGAACAACTGGTAAGACCTGAGTGGTTGTAAACCTGACTTCGGAGAAAGGTCAGCAAATTTTTGCAGGAAGCAAAGTGGCGGCAGCAACTGCAGTGGGAATGGTGACTTAAGAGGCAGTTGTTGAAACAATCAGAACATCTGGAAATATGTAAGCCCAAAGGCTCTGAGACTGGCCGAAACAATTCTATCACTAACAGGTTTGGGATGTAGAAGGAGATGATTTCATTCCATGAGGAGCAAGAAACCAACTTGGGGCATATGAGAGCCATATTCCATGCCATTGCTTCATCTCTCAGGTGCAGAACACTTGGGCTACTCCCTTCAACATCCTTAGTAGTTGGGGTACTGACAGCCAGCAGGTATAACTCTCTTAGGAGAAAATCAAGTACAATATGAAATAAGCCCTTTCTTCTTTTCTTCTCCTTGCTGCTTTTTTTTAAAATCACAGCACCAGAGAAGCAAGCTTAAACATTATACATGAGTACAACTTAATTCCCAACATATTCTCTTCTCTTTCTCAAAACTATGTTCAAAGAAAGACAATAGTGGTGGTTTGAATAACAATGCGTCCCATAGGCTCATGTATTTGTATGCTTAATTACCAGTTGCTGAAATGTTTGAAGGATTAGGAAGTGTGTTCCTGGAGTAGGTGTGGCCGAGTTGCAGGAGATAGGCTGCTGGAAGTGGACTCTGAGGTTTTCAAAGCCCACACCCGACCCAGTCTCTGTCTCCCTCTGTCTCTTTCTGCCTCTGCCTGCTGCTGCGGATCAGGATGCTCCAGCGCCTCATCTGCCTGAGTTCTTCCATGCACCTCACCATGATATTAATGGACTAAGCCCCTGGAACTGCAAGAAAGTGTCCAATTAAATGCTTCTTTTCTAAGAATTTCCTTAGTCATGATGTCTCTTTATAGCACTAGAACAGTCAGTAACGAAAACAACAATCAACAGAAGAGAAATTCTCACGAATGTTAATTACCAAGGCTGGAATGATAACTGAGTGGGTAAGCACAGCACACTGCTCTTCGAAAGAACCCCAGTTTGGTTACCAGGACTTGCATCTGGCATATCAAGACCATCCAGAACTCCAGATTCAGAGGACTTCCAACTTTCTCTTCTGGTCTCTGAGGGCATGTACACATACCCACAAATAGGCACATATAAACACTTAAACTAAGAATATAAAAGTTATTTTATGACAAATATATTAAAATGTGCAAACAAAATAACTTACAAATTGAACAACATTAAATTTACACATTATTAAAATCTAGAACATGGCAGACTTTCTTTAAAGAAACTACTGCAATATGTTTGAAGGATGTTTCAATAAGAAGGATTTTGTTACACAGTGTAAAATAAAGTCCTTTAAAAATGGTGCACATCTTTATTTTCCAGTATATCAGATATCATTGTTTATATTGTTATTCAATAATCCTAACTTCTTATATGAAGGAATGATCTGTGCTTAAGAAAATGGTATTTTACTGTATAACAATTTTGATGAAGAAAGTTATTAAGTACATCTCCTTTGCTTCCTTTTCTTGGATCTATAAACTGCAAGATCAATTATTTTTTTAAAAAAAAGATCAATTATTTTTAATATTTTTTTCAAAAGCATATCAGGTTAGCTAAGACCTTAATCATTTTAATTTCTCACTTCAATAACAATTGAATGAAAAAGACCCTATGTTCCAAAAGTAACACTGAAACAAATTTCTGCTATAAACAAAGTCATAGTATAACTAGGTACTAACTTTGGTTACTTGGCATCATCTCTGTCCATTCTGTGATACCATTCCAGATAGACTAAGTAGTAAAATACATTCGAGAGGCTAACAAGCAACAAGGTACCACCAGAGGAAAATTACTAGCATGAAATGTTACTTTACAGCTTTTAATGTAATCAGCATAATAGGTCACAATGGTATATATCCAAGTCCTGAATTCAAAATCTATAGTAACTCTTGGAAACAATTTCTTCATTTTTATCAATAGCTGTGGAACATGCAGACCTGATTTATCCATTACAGTATAGCCCAGTCTTTGAAAAAGGCATGCAATACCATCAGTGCTTAAAATGAGTATTATTTAAAACATATAAAAGGGTATATTAAATATTAGCTAGTTCTTTAAAGTAAGGAACTTAATAAATGGATAAACTCATTACTAATAATAAATCTCATATAAATTAGATAATAATGGATATCTCATAATTGTAACATGGTGATTTCTATCAACATACAGCACCTTTGGTGGTGTTAGGCTGTGATGCGGGAGTCCCCTCTGTGTGCTGTGATTGCCATTAATGAATAAAGAAACTGATTTGGCCTATTAATAGGTAGGTGACAGAATGCTGAGAGAAAGAAGGCGAAGTCAGAGAGACGCTATGGAGCCACCGCCAGATATGCTGAAATTTTGCTGGTAGGCCATGACCTCGTGGTGATGCACAGATTAATGGAGATGGGTTAAATTAAGATTGTAGGAGTTAGCCAATAAGAAGCTAGAGCTAATGGGCCAAGCAGTGATTTAAATAATATGGTTTCTGTGTGATTATTTCAGTTCTGGGCAGCCAGGATGAACAAGTGGTTTCTTGCAAGAAGGCTGATTTCATATCTTATTTTGTAAGAACATTAATGTACTTTTTAAACTTCTTAGGTTTAGTCCTGTAAAATCCTATATATCCAATTAAATAATTCCAGTATGGTGATTTCATTGCTATACACGTGGACCATATACTCCTTTTGAAAATTCTTTTATAAGCCCCATGTTAAGGTTCTTTGGAGCAATAGACTAGGTAGAATATGTATGTAATAATCAACGAGATTTATTAGATTGGATTACCTGATCAGTGTATAGTCTCATAATGGTCCTTTGTAAGCTGGAAAGCTATTAAAATCAGTAGCTGTTTTAGTCTAAGAATCAGGGAACAATGATGTAACCCAGTTCAAGGCTGAAGGGCTCTGAGATCTCTGGAGAATCACTGTGCAAAACTGAAAATTCTGGGATATAATTCCCATGCTAGCAGCAAAGCAAATCCACTTGAGAATCCAGCTTGCTTTTCTAGGTGCCTCCTTCTTCTTACATTTGCCTTCTAGTACAGCAGCCTATTTGTCTGTATCATTCACAGTCTAGACAGGCAACCAGTTCTCAGTTCGTTGATCCAGCATGTGAATACAATATGCAAACATTCTTAAAGACACATCAGTATGTATACTACTAATACCCTTGATATTTCTCAATTTAAATATGTCAATAATCAAGAGTTGCCATTATAATGCCCATGTTGAAATAAAATTTGTGTCAAATAGGCAGAATTATTTTGCAAGCCAGAAATACCTGTGAGTGTTGTATTATATATTATCATATTAAAAAATACATACTATTATGGATATATAAGTGAATGAAGAAAATGAAGAAAAAATTAAAAGTGGCGCTGTAGAGATGGCTCAGTGACTACAGTGCCCAGGTAGAGGACATTGGTTTTGTAATCAGTATCCACAAGAAGGCTCACAACCGACTGTAACTCAGGTTTCGAAGGATCACATGCCCTATTCCTGTCTCTGTAGGCACCAGAAAATGCATGTGGAACACATTTGCACACTCACATGAAACAGTCATACATATAAAATATTTTTAAGTAAAAGAAAAAAATTCAGATGTGATATTATAAGCTTAGAACAGGTACATAGGTAGAGAAATCTGTCGTCTTTTCTGTTGATTTTGTATTGTGCTGTGCATTTTGCCTTTGTCTTATTGTTTGTTGGGGCAGAAGATAAAATGCAAGGAAACAATAAAAATTAGATGATCATAGACATTGGGAAATTTGTGTTGGAAAAGATATCACCAAATGATAGTTTTAAGAGTTAGTTGATTAAAAATCTAAAGTCTTTTTGATCAATTCACCACTGAGACAGAGGCATTAGGTTTTTTTTTCTGCTTATATGTGTTCCTGAACAAAATTAAGAGTCTAGGAAAATTTCAAACGGCCACAAAAAAAGACTGTTAAATTAGGCAGTGAAATCATCTCTCTTTATCATCCTGAAACTACAGAAGAATTTAGCTGGCTAGCATGAAACAAGATGAATATTCTATGACTTATAGAAGTCTATGACTTATAGTAAGGTAATAGAACCATTGAATACTTCATCCATATACCAATTACATTATTATAGTATTGGCCCTTGATGAGCTGATGGGCAGGATAGTATCAGGTTGCTTGCCTATAACTTATGTTAAAAATATTCTTTGAGCAAAACTGTTACCTGTATGACCTCATAATCACTTTGAACTGTAATGTATGTCTGAAATTTGCTTGGGACTAAGGAAAGTGATTGCCCCACTAGAGTTATGAGTAGGACATTAGTTTAAACACCTTGCATCAACATTTTACCACCACAACGTAGGTGGTTTAGAAAGGTAGATCACTTCCTATGATACCAATGCAAGGATGAATGAAAAGACAAATATCTAGGGATATTAGTTATTGGTGACCACCAGGCTAGACACCTGAGTAAACAATCCTTTACAAAAGCACTTTGAGCTGGGTGGTGATGGCACACACCTTTATTCCCAGCACTCAGGAAGCAGAAGGCAGGCAGATTGCTGTGAGTTTGAGGCTAGACTGATCTACAAAAGCTAGTTCCAGGACAGGCTCCAACGCTACAGAAAAAAAAAACCCTGGAAAAAAACCTTAAAGAAAGCATTTTGATGTCTTTGATGTCTGCCTTCATCTTGAGTCAGGAGGAGAGAACTTTTCGTCATCCTTTACTTTGACGCATACTTCAAGCTCCACTTGGATGTTGCAGTAATGACAGTTTCAGAACAAGAATCCCTTCAATTATTGCAAACAGAAAATGTTGCCATACAAGAACAGACATATATGTTTATTGACTTCTAATTGTGTCCAGATAAGAGAATAATCACATATTGCTATGAATTCTTTTGGACAGTGTCTTCTTCAGTTATTCTGTAATGCCAGTTCTGTCACTCCATACTGGCATGGATAGAACCAATAGACACGCAATCCCTATCAAATAAATTGAGAGGTAGGGCTGATCTCCAGTATATACAAAGAACTCAAGAAACTAGACATCAAAATGCCAAATAATCCAATTCAAAAATAGATTACAAATCTAAACAGAGAATTCTCAACAAAAGAAACTCAAATGGCTAAACAACATTTAAAAAATTGTTCAACATCTTTAGCCACCAGGAAAATGCAAATCAAAACAACTCTGAGAATTATCTTGCACATATCAGAATGGCTCAAACCAAAAACACTGATGACAATTTACTTTGAAGAGAATGTTGAGTAAAGGGAACACGCCTCCACTGTTGGTGGGAGTGGAAACTTCTACAGTCAGTTTGGAAATCGGTATGGTGCTTTCTCAGAAAATTGGGTATCAATATACCTCAAGACTAAGCAATACCACTCTTGGGTATATGCTGAAAGGCTACACAATCATACCACAAGGACATTTGTTCAACTATGTTCATAGCAGAATTATTTGTAATAGCCAAAACCTGGAAACAGCCTAGATGTCCATCAACCAAAGTATAAATAAATAAAAATTCATAATCTGCAGTATTCATTTTAATGTCACGTCCAGAGTGTTCAGCAAATGGAAAACATGGTTTGCATGCCAATCTAAATCATTGAATGTACCATGAAGTTATGCAAAGTCACTAACGTCTCATTCCAACATGAAGTCCTTGTTAAATTTACTTCTTCCTCAATATCAAATACAAACTATCTCAAGTCCAATTCTTTCATTAACACTTGTCTGTCCTCTATTGATCTAGTCTCTGCTATTCATGAAGTCTACAGCATGAGATAACTGGCATCTTTGAGCGAGCCCATTATAAACTGATTTCCCATGTGGTTTTTTCTTGGATCATATTTTATTTCCCACTGCAGGGGACATATAGTTGCCTTCATAGACTGTTTATCATCCTAACTCATATATGTTAGTTGTGGAGACTAAAAAATATTTTTTGGTTCAAGTGTAATTTTGAAATATCCCCATTCCCACATAATGGGTTACATTTATCAGGGAAATGCTCCATCTCATAACACATTCTATAAGGTTACCTTGGAACTGCTTCAAAGGATGACCTTCCCCCAGATGGTGTAGCTTCAACCTTTTCACTTATATTAGGGGGTGTCACACAACTTTTACTAGAATGAGGATGTGTGCCATTTCATGCCATTTATGTAAAAATGTATAAATGAGCATTAGCTTTAGGAATGACTCACACTCACTAAAATATATTATCGCATACATAAAAGGCCATGAAAATTCTGTGTCTAAACTCATTATTCTTCTGTTTTATCCCTGTTAAGATGAAAAGTATTACATAATTATTCCTGCATTTATTTCTACTTATTTCTGATTATTTCTATTTACCCTAAAAGAGATAGTAATGACATACCAAGAAAAAGATTCTGTCTAACCTTACCTTAGTGAACCAATGAGTTTACAGGCACATGAGTGACTTCGCCAGCTCTATCACTGCAAAGTCTACCTCAGTATGGCTTACAACTCATAGTGGCTCCTTTACTAGAGTCTCAGGAACAATTTCAGGCAGGCTATCACTCTCTCAGCAGTTGTAACTACTTGCTTCTTGTCAAGGAGTGGTCTTGTGTGTCTTGTGATCATGAGTCTCTTCAGACTTGTAAGTTTTATGAGACTCTTCTTCCTTTTGAAAGTCTATGTTCAAAGGTAGTGGAAACAATTATTCAACATGTAGCAATGTAGGTCAGTAAAAGAAAAGGCCAATGGGAAAATTTTGTAAACAGTTTTCAGAGAAAAGAGCCATTCAAATATACCTTCCCTCAGATGGATGAACTCTGAAGTGTATGAAGTAAGCGCTTTCCTCCTAAAGCTGCTTTTGTTCATGGCATGTTACCACAACAGTAGAAATGCTAATGCAGACAACCACGTTTAGTGCCTTGTATGATGAGAATTATACAGAGAGCTAAGAAATACAGTGGTGTTTCATATGTTCTACAAGGATGTATAAGTACACAAAAATTAATAGAAGCACATACTAAGTTGATAGTAATATTTATTTCTTTGTTAAATTTGTAAAAATAGGAAGAAAAAAGACTAGATTTGAAAAAGCTTGTCTAAAATAGTTTCAAGACTATTTCAAATTTTCTGGGTATGTTTGTATACTATTTGTCTGATTAATTGGCTATCAAGCTTTTTTCTTAACAGAAGACTCCCCTATAACAGGTTTGTCAAATGACTGTGACTTAAGGTTCAGATTTCCCGGCCAGTTTTCCTAATCAAATGTATTATTACCCAATTTTGGGAATGCAAATAACTGGGTGTGTACTTTCCCAGTTCTCGTCAAGTGTAGACTGAAAATCCTGAGAAGTGTGTAGAGGTGTTTCCATTCCATGGAACTGCAAGGTCGGTTACCACATTCATGCAGCTACCCCAGCAGGTTCTGTTAAGGCCATGAAGAAGGCAGTGTGGGTTCACATGACTTTGCCTACTCTATTATCTACCCCAACCCCTGTACTCCTATCACCATCTCCACAAATATCCTGGAGCAATTGCTAAAAATAATACTTATGTGTCAAAAATACTAAAAATTTAGACAAAATGAAAATTTCAGTTCATTTTGTGATATCTGAAAATTAAATTCCTTAATACATATATGCCTGACAAAAAATCTAAAAAATTAAGTAAAAGTACCTTAATGTGAAAACTCAGGGTGAACACAAAGTCCTTAACTACAACTACTATGTAAAACTTTACTCCTATGATTCAAAAAAAAATTTTCAGTTTAATGAATATATTAAGATTATACTGAGGAGATTTTCCATGGCATATAGAACACCCAGAATATAACTAGAAGCATTTTCCTTCATCAATAACTCACTTAATTCATAATGTTATGTTTCCAAATTAAAATCACCTTTACTTAAAGACTTTCAGCCAACAATAAAAACAAAGAATGCCATATTTCTAAATATAAATGAATATAATATTTACCAAAGCTGTGCCTGTATTTTAATGGATTGGGGCAGGGGGAAGCCATATTCTATAAGCCAGACAGCAGCTAGTTTCAGGTGTTTCCTATTAATAAATTAGAATAAGCTGAGGCCAGACTTGTTAAATTATTCCCTCTTAATCAGATATTCAAATATTTGATCTTTATTCTCTTTTCATGGGAGCTCACTAGAAAGGTACGTTAATAACATAAAAAACGAAGAGAATTTCATTTATCCTTAAGTTCAGAATTACACTACATTTTCCCACATGGCCAGGTGGGACACAGAAAAAATGCAGATGACTAAGAATCTGAGAGAGGAAACTATTCTATTATTACTAGTGATCAACTATATTTTTGTATGTTAATCTAGAAACCAAGACTCAGCATTATTTTAAATATGTCTCCTGCTTCAAGAGAAGTTCCTCTACCTTTTATTAAACAGCTAACAAATTCAGGGGCTCTGTCTATAAAGCTCCCTTATTATTTCACATTGAGATTTAGAAGGCAAACCAGAGATTCACAAGTAAAGAATAAAAAAGAATGCCAGACATGTCAATCATCAATGAATGTACTGTGATCTCTGATGAAAAAAGTCAGAGCCGGGCAGTGGTGGTGCACGCCTTTATTCCCAGCACTTGGGAGGCAGAGGTAGATGGAGCTCTGTGAGTTTGAGGCCATCCTACTCTACAAGGGGGAGTTCCAGGTCAGACACCCAAAGCTACAGAGAAGCCCTGTCTTGAAAAACAAAACAAAACAAAACAACAACAACAACAAAAAAAAAGAATAAAAGAGAAAAAAATCAATAAAACATTTTTCATTCAAAGTTGTAAACAGAAAGTTGTAGTGGAGACAGGTATGTTGGGATTAAGTGGTAGGAATCTTGAACTCAAACTGAAGAGTTAAAATTTGTCTTGGTAAGCAACAGAATACATCAGAAGTGATAAAGTAGAAGAAAGTCTCCTTTAAAGAAGTAAGGTGGGATCTAGTTGGCATTGATTTTGAAGGGTTAATTTCTTTACAATATCCTATCATAGCAATGTGTCTAGATAGAAATAAAATAGAATTAATGATACAGCAAATGTTGAATTCTGATTGCTTAATTTAGAATATGTCAAAGATAGACATGTATTAAGACAATTTTTCACCTTCGATTAAAAGTAAACAGAATTGTCGGAGTGTTATAAAGTGGAGATATTTGTGAGTTGACTTTCGCACACACTGAATTTTCAGTTACAACAAACAATCCATGAGATGTCAGAAATTATATGTATATATATATGGGGCCAAAGCTTGGATGAAAATGTATCTTTAAAACTCACTGACACAGTTGAAAAGGAAGTACACAGAAAACAGAATTAAGGGCCAAAGACTGAAACTTGGAAGTGTCCACGGTTAAACAAGGAAACAAAGGATTAATCAGGGAATCAGGAAGCCAACCAAGAAGGCTGTTCACTGAAGCCAATAGAGAAAGGCAGTTCATTAAGGGTGGGGCACGAGTTTCAGATGCTATGAAACCATCAAAGAGAACAAAAAACAAAACAAAACAAAACCCTAAAATCCTCTGTGTGTGTGTGTCTTTCTGCCTATCTCTCATACACATACAGAGAGAGTGACAGAGAGAGAGAGAGAGAGAGAGAGAGAGAGAGATACACCCTGTGATGTATTTTATTGTACGCATTAAAATATATAGGTGATGCTTCAATCTTTAGCTCTGTGAAAACACATTTGTAACAGGAGGCCTAAGAATTATCAATGATTCTTGCATCATCAGAAGCAGTCAGTGATTAAATCATCATTCACAGTTACATCTTTATAAAGTTGCCAATGCCTAATAAAGTGACAAATTTAATGCCACAAGTCTTTGTTTACTGGTAAAACAAACTAAAACTTCAAAGAAGAATCCACAGTAATTTTGAAGTTGTATCTTATTTCACCACATTATTGAAGGTCATTTGTCAAATATGACTGCATCTGAAAAGGACTATATTATTTACCAGAAGACAGTATCCCAAAGAGTTAATTGATATTGGAAATTGAGTATAATAGAAATCTATGATGTTAACCTCATTGTAAAATGGCTTTGACAGGCCTATAATGTTTTCTACTTTTTCTAACAAACTAAATTGTTTTATCACCAATGAGACAACAACATCGTTAAAGTTAGAAACATAATGGATGCAATGAAGGCAATTCTAAAAAGCAAGTTCATAACACTAAGTGCTGACATTAAAACTTTGGAGAGATCTCATAGAAGTAACTTAATAACACACCTAAATGTTACAAAGCATAAAAAGGAAAGAAAGGAATAATACCAAAAAGGCATAGATGACAAGAAATAATTAAACTTGGGGCTGAAATCATGAAAATTGAATCAATCAAAATAATACAAACACTCAAAGAGTTGGTTCTTTGAGAAAATCAATAAAATTGGCAAATCCTTTGCCCAATTAACTGAACAGTAGAGAGAGAAGATCTGAGTTAACAAAATGAAAGACAAAAGGGAGGAAATAATAACAGATGCAAAGGAATCTAGAGGATTATAAAGACATACTTAAAAGCCTATACTCTGTAGGCAGAGATTGTTCTTTCATTACCCAGCCACTCGGACCTAAATAATCACACAGAAACAATATTAATTACAACATTGTTTAGCCTATTAGCTCAGGCTTCTTATTAACTAACTCTTATATCTTAAATTAAGCCATTTCTATTAGCTTATATTTTACCATAGGACTCGTAATTTTTTTTTTTTTTTACCTCTTACTTCTTGAACGGCTACATAGTGTCTGCCTCCTTTGGAAGCTACATGGTGTCTCCTTGATTTCCCCTTACTCTCTCTATATATATCTCTGTTCAGTTTTCCTTCCTGGTTTTTGCTATGCTTAGTCATTGGACAAAACAACTTTATTTGTCCACCAATAAAAGTAACACACATATAAAAGGACATCCCACATCAATACTTCACCAAATGGAAAATCTAAAAGAAATGGATTTTGTTCAAAACGTACCACCTACCATATTTAAACTAAGATCAGATAAACAATTAAAATATCTTGGGGTAACTCTAAACAAGCAAATGGGAGACTTTTATAATAAAAAGCTTTAAGACATTGAAGAAAGACATTACAGAAGATATCAGAAGATGGAAAGAACTCTTATGCTTATGGATTGGTAGGATTAATATAGTAAAATTGACCATCCTACCAAAAGCAATTCACAGATTCAATGAAACTTCAATCAAAATTCAACCCTGTTCTTCACAGATCTTGAAAGGATGATTTTTAGCTACCTATAGAGAAAAAGAAAACCCAAGATAGCTAAAACAATCCTGAATGGTTTAAAAAAGAAACATTGCTGGAGGTATCACCACCCTTGACCTCAAATTGTCCTACAGAGCTTTAAAAATAAAAATAACATGATAACTGGCACAAAAGCAAACACATTAATTAATGAAGTCGAAATGAAGTCACAGAGATAAACCCACACAACCTATGGACATATAATTTTTTAAAAGTAAAGAAGCCAGAAAGACACACTGTTAAAAACAGAAACAACTGTCACAAATGTCCAACTAAACAGTACATGTACTAGAATCCAAATAGATCCACATTCTCACCTCGTACAAAACTCAACTGTACATGAATCAAAGACCTCAGCATAAAATTAGATACCTACATGTGATAGAAGAGAAACTGCGCAATAGCCTTGAACTCATTAGCAGAGGAAAAGTTCTTCAGAACAGGACCCCATTAACGCAGACACTAAAAAGAATTAATAAATGGGACCTCATGAAACTGAAAAGTTGGTGGAAGACAAAGAACACTGTTACTCAGACAAAGGGCAAAGTTGCAGCCTACAGAATGGGGAAAGATTTCTTACCAATCAGTCCTCCAATAAAAGTTAATATCCAAAATTATATTAAAAAATAAAAACCTACACATCAAGAAAACAAATAAACCAGTTTAAAAATGGGACAGAGATCTCAATAGAGAATTCTCAAAATAGGAAATTCAATTTACAGAGAAACACTTAAAGAAATGTTCAATATCCTTAACCTTCAGGAAAATGGAAATCAAAATTACTTTGGGTTTTCATCTTACACCTGTCATAATGGCTGAGTTCAATTTTTTTAAAAAGTGACAGTTCATATCTGCAAGGATGTGGAATAAAAACTACTCATCAAATGCTGGGAAGCACAGACTTTTATCAACACGATGGGAAACAGTGTGGCAGTTCCTTGAGAAGATGGGAATTGATCTATCTCAATATTCAGCTTTACCATTCTTGGGCATACACCTGAAGGAGGCTGCATCCTATCACAGAGACACTTGTTCAACCATGTTTATTTCTTCTCTATTCACAATAGCCAGAAATTGGAAACAACCTAGTTGTCCCTCAACAGAATGATGAATTTTAAAAAAATGTGGTTAACTAACCCATTTACTCTGGGCCTGGACTTGATCCCTGATATTGTAAACATGAACAAACAATACATACACAAAACTATCTTAAAATGTAAAGCCACACATTAGTATGTATTCGCTAAACTAAAGATAATCCAGTGGATTTAATATCGACACAAAAGCAATCCCCATTTCCTAATCTCTTAATGATGGCAGACTTCATCTCCACTACTTCCTCTGGGTTGTTGTCATTAATTGCTTTTGAATATATTATGTGTACAGCTGTATGTATATTTATGCATATGGATATATGGATATCACATCAGTAAAATTTTTAATACGGTTTAATGCCCAAGAGTGAGTTTGAAATATTTTCTTCTGTACACGTGATTGCATTCTGTCACGTTATTTGCCTTATTTACTAATTTTTAAAGTTCTGCATTTCTTTTTCTACTCCAATGTCTGACACCTCAAGGTCAGCTGATGAATCCTAAAACTGGAAAATTTTCTTTGGACTACATGTTTACAAGGAGAAAGCAGAATACATTACAATACAAACAATAGCATTTTCTTTTTTTTCTTATTCATTTATTTATTTATCTCTTTTTTTTTAATTGCGAAAAGAAGAAAAAAAACATAAAGAAAAAACAAGTTTCCACCTCCTCCCAGCCTCCCATTTCCCTTCCCCTCCCACCCTTCTCCCCCTCCTCCCACCCTTCTCCCCCTCCTCCCACCCTTCTCCCCCTCCCCCTACTCCTCTCCCCCTCCCTCTCCAGTCCACAGAGCAGTCCGGGTTCCCTGCCCTGTGTTAAGTCCTAGGTCCTCACCCCTCCGTCCATTTGAGTGGTTTTGGTATCAGAGTAATTGTGGCTTCATAAAAGGAATTTGGTAATGACCCTTCTGTTTCTATATTGTGGAATACATTAAGGAGTATAGGTATTAGGTCTTCTTGGAAGTTCTGGTAGAATTCCGCATTGAAACCATCTGGTCCTGGGCTTTTTTTGGTAGGGAGGTTTTTGATAACAGCTTCTAATTCTTCGCGACTTACAGGTCTGTTTAGATTGTTCACCTGGTCCTGGTTTAGTTTTGGTAAATGGTATTTATCTAAAAAAGCGTCCATTTCTTTTACATTTTCCAGTTTTGTGGCATACAGGCTTTTGTAGTAAGATCTAATGACTCTCTGAATTTCCTCTGTGTCTGTGGTTATGTCCCCCTTTTCATTTCTGATCTTATTAATTTGCGTGTTCTCTCTCTGTCGTTTGATTAGTTTGGATAGGGGTTTATCAATCTTGTTGATTTTCTCCAGGAACCAGCTTTTTGTTTCATTGATTCTTTGGATTGTTTTCTGTGTTTCTATTTTGTTGATTTCAGCCCTCAATTTGATTATTTCCAGTCTTCTACTCCTCCTAGGTGAGTCTGCTTCTTTTTTTTCTAGAGCTTTCAAGTGGGCTGTTAAGTCTCCAATATGTGCTTTCTCTGTTTTCTTTAGGTGGGCACTTAGTGCTATGAACTTTCCTCTCAGGACTGCTTTCATAGTGTCCCATAAGTTCGAGTATGTTGTTTCTTTATTTTCATTGAATTCAAGGAAGACTTTAATTTCTTTCTTTATTTCTTCCTTTATCCAGGTATGGTTCAGTAGTTGACTGTTCAGTTTCCATGAGTTTTTAGGCTTTCTGGGGGTAGCATTGTTGTTGAATTCTAACTTTAATCCATTGTGATCTGATAAGACACAGGTGGTTACTAATATTTTTTTGAAACTGTGTAAGTTAGCTTTGTTACCAAGTATGTGGTCAATTTTCGAGAAGGTTCCATGAGCTGCAGAGAAGAAGGTATATTCTTTCCTCTTTGGGTGGAATAATCTATAGATGTCTGTTAAATCCATTTGCTTCATTACCTCCATTAATTCTCTAATTTCTCTGTTAGGTTTCTGTCTGATTGACCTGTCCATTGGTGAGAGAGGAGTGTTGAAGTCTCCTACTATTAGTGTGTGCGGTTTGATGGCTGCCTTGAGTTTTAGTATTGTTTCTTTTACGTACGTGGGTGCTTTTATATTAGGGGCATAGATATTCAGGATTGAGACTTCTTCCTGATGAATTGTTCCTGTTATGAGTATAAAATGTCCCTCTCCATCTCTTCTGATTGATTTAAGTTTGAAGTCAACTTTGTTAGAAATTAGTATGGCCACACCTGCTTGTTTCTTAGGTCCATTTGCTTGATAAGCCTTTTCCCAGCCCTTTACTCTGAGTAGGTGCCTGTCTTTGTGGTTGAGGTGTGTTTCTTGTAGACAGAAGAATGTTGGATCCTGTTTTCTTATCCAATCTCTTAGCCTGTGCCTTTTTATAGGTGAGTGGAGCCCATTGATATTAAGTGATATTAATGACCATTGGTTGTTAACTCCCGTCACTTTTTTAGTAGTAGGGTTTGTGTGTTTTCCTTCTTTGATTTGCACTGGTGAAGAGTCTCTAGATGTCTGAGTTATTGTGGTCATTGTTGGACTCCTTGGTTAGTGATTTTCCTTCTATCATTTTCTGTAAGGCTGGATTTGTGGCTACGTATTGTTTAAATTTGTTTTTATCCTGGAAAATTTTGCTTTCTCCATTTATAGTGAATGAAAGTTTGGCTGGATATAGTAGTCTGGGCTTGCATCCGTGGTCTCTTAGTTTTTGGAGAACATCTATCCAGGACCTTCTGGCTTTCATGGTTTCCATAGAGAAGTCAGGTGTAAGTCTGATAGGTTTACCTTTATAAGTAACTTGGCCTTTTTCCTTTGCGGCTCTTAATATTCTTTCTTTATTCTGTATATTTTGTGTTTTGATTATTATATGGCGAGGGGATGTTTTCTTTTGATCCAGCCTATTTGGTGTTCTGTATGCTTCTTGAACCTTCATAGGTACATCTGTCTTCAGGTTGGGAAAGTTTTCTTCTATAATTTTATTAAGTATATTTTCTGTACCGTTGAGCTGCACTTCTTCTCCTTCTTCTACTCCAATTATTCTTAGGTTTGGTCTTTTTATTGTGTCCCATATTTCCTGAATGTTTTGTGATGAGAGTTTGTTGGACTTGCTGTTTTCTTTGATCAGAGTGTTTATTTTCTCTATGTTATCCTCAGAATCTGAGATTCTTTCTTCTATCTCTTGTATTCTGCTGGTTATACTTGATTCTGTAGTCTCTATTCGTTTACCTAGATTTTCCATGTCTAGCCGGCCCTCTGTTTGTGTTTTCTTCTTTGCCTCCATTTCAGTTTTCAAGTCATGAACTGTTTCCTTTATCTGCTTGATTGTTTTTCCTTGGTTTCCTAGGGTATCATTCACTGATTTACTCAATTCCTTGAACTTTCTATTATACTTCTCATCCATTTCTATAAGGGCGTTTTTTATATGCTGTTTAAGGGTGTCAATCACTTTCATGAAGTCAGTTTTTTCTACTTCTTCTTGATTAAGGTGTTCATGTCCTCCTGTTGTGGGGTCTCTGGCTTCTGGTGGTTTCGTGTTGTTTTTCAGATTGTTGGGAGAATTCCTGCATTGGCGTCTGCCCATCTCTTCCTCCCAATACTCCCCTTTGGATCTTCTTTTACAGGATCAGATCTTCTTGCCCACCGATGTACCTTCCCAGTGATGTCACTCCCCAGAGATGTTTCTCCACAATGATGTTTCACTCGGTGCCCAGATCAAAACTCCATGCTGCTTGGTTAGCTCGCGAACAAAGGGCCCACCCTGCTCGCTGCAGGCAGGCTATGGGAACAAAGGAGCTACCGGCCACCCCTTTGTCCTCCCGGGTCGGATTCGGTCCCAGCGCCCTAGCAGACTGGGCAGGGAGGCGCTATGCCCCAAAGGAGGGAGGGAGGGAGGGAGACAGGGGCTGTGGGGATCTGGATGTAAGCTGAATGGGATCAACACAGCATTTTCTATAGTGCTCCAAATGAAGCTTTATTTCCAAGTTACCTCGAGGTATAGATAGATAACACACAAAAAAATTACTCTTCAAAAGAGAAAAGTAGTTAAGTAATATGTCTATTGAATCTTCACTCTTAGGAATGTTTGTCAGTGAGAAATTAGAGTATATTAAAGATGAGTATCTCAAATTAAAGATTATCCCTTTAAAATAAGGTTTTTCAAAAAAGTGACAAGATAATGGTTTATGGAACCACAGATGGGAGTAGATGAAAAGTTTATTTCTTGTGGGTTTGTTTTATGGGGTGTGTGTGTGTGTGTGTGTGTATTTGTGTGTAAGTGTGTGTGCATATTTACCTGTGGTGTGTCTGTACCTGTGTGTTCATGTATGAAGGTGTAAGGGTGCATATGTGTGTGTGTTTACCTGTGTGTACTCCTATGTGTGCATGTATGATGGTGCTTGTATGTGTGTGTGTGTGTATGTGTGGTGTGCGTGTGCATGTGCACCTGTGTGTGGAGGCCAGACCTTAACCTCTGGTTCGTTCCTAGCATGCCATCTATCATGTATTTCTGAGATGAAGTTTCTCAGTGAGACCTAGACTTCTCAGGTATGCTCAGCTGACTGGACAGGAGACCCCAGGAACCCACTTGTTTCTGCTTCCTCAACACTAAGCTTACAAATAGGTACCACCTCTCTTCCTCCTCTTCTTTCTTCATCCTTCCTTTTTTCCTTCCTTTTCCTTACTTCTGTTATCTCTTCCTACTTCTTTTTTAACAAGGGTGCTGAGCTTAGATCTCCAGGCTTTTGTGGCAAGCACTTCATCACCTGAATTGCCTCCAGATTATTATTACCATCTCTATTTATTTTTATAATTTTTTCTACTTTATTTTTAAATCATCTCTATTTTTTATAATAAAGGAAACAAAGTCTTCATATCTACTTAGGAAAATTTCATAATTGTTCCTTAGAAATACATTATTGAAATTTTGTACTTTCTCCAATGGCGAAAAGATTTTTTTCAAGATAAATCTGCCTATATACCAAATTATAATAATTCTTTCCATGGACTTGGGGAGAAAGTATGTGTGGCCCATGTGTCGCTGATTATCATGTCTGCATGATACCATACTTGACATAGTTGCTATCTTAACTTTGGATACTCTCTAATGGATATAGGACAGAATATCCCAGAAGAATAATTGAGAGCCTGTAAACATCAACAAAGTGAAATCTTTTTCCATCTGTGACACTTGAAAAATTCATTAATAACTATTTGAATGAGCTTGTGTTTATTTAGAAACAGTGTCATAGAGTTTTGTCATGATTAAATTCTTCCAGGTTTTTTCTTCCTTTCTTCCTTCCTTCCTTCCTTCCGTCCTTCCTTCCTTCCTTTCTTTTTTTTTCTTTCTTGTAAAAAAGTAATCCTGGTTGTCATGTAACTTTCTAAATAGACCAGGCTAGCCTCAAAACTCACAGACGTCCACCTGCCTCTAACTCCCAGTACTGGGAGTAAAGATGTGGGTCACCATGCCAGACCCAAATATTCCAATATCTAAAGTGATTTAATCTATGAAGATTATTGGAACTGGTTCCCTGTATTTTGGTGATAGATTCCCATTTGGTTATATGAAAAGGAGAAATACATTTATCTGAATACTCTAGAGATAAGTTTAGACTATAAAATAGATAACCTGGCATAAAGGAAGGTCTGCCTAAATTATCAAATAATTTTCTACAAATGGAATATTATTCCTAGCTTGGAAGGCTAATATTTGCATGAAATTATTTTCTAGAATCCAAAGTATGACAGATACCAGAAAATGGCTTTTCTTTGCCAGGTATATACTATTTTTGTGACATTATATGCACAAACTACAGGAAGTAATACTCAAGTAATAAAATATTTATTTTACATATGATTATTGACATGTATACACCATGAAAAAAATGAAAAACAAAATCCATGACAGAGTTTAAACTAGGAAAGTAACTAACTTTATGTCCTCTTTCATGACTCATGTCATTGCCTACCTTCTTTTCTCATCACCTAATATTTAAGTGCATAAAATATATTTGATAGTGTAAGTGTAAAGTCCAATGTTAAACTTCTCAGCTTCAGAGTGACTATTCAAATATGGAAGTTCTTTGAGATGTGTATACTTTGGGTCTGGTTGTTTTCCCTGTGGGTTTTTTTTTTCCTATTTGTAAGTTCTTTATAAGAAAGTTTCAATTAAAAGTCAGATAAATAGAATTTCAAGATACTATAAAATGCAATGTATATAAAATGTCAAATGTTCTACTATGACACATTTTAAATATCTAATTATTATATAAAACCTAAAGTTTGAAATAGGGCCCAAATAATTTTATTGACAATTTTGAAGCATTTGAAATTAAAATTAATGTAAGCTTTCCTCTCCAGGAGACTATGGTGGAAAGAAGTAATAAAGAAAATGTCAAAAGCAGAACAAAGGCAGACTTTAAGGTCAAAAAATAGTATAAATTTTTATGACAAAATATGAATGTATCAAAAAGAAATGAAAAGGAAGCTTACAATTAAACTTGAAAGGAGACAGAATGGCAAAATGAGGCTAGAATTCATGGAACATCAACCACAAATAATTAAAAGAAGAAAATTGTGATGCATATAAGTAAAAATTATCACATTTAACTGGCCTTTGTTCAGTATTTGTACATCTGGCATTGATTTTCCTTTTCTTATTTATTGATTTTTCTTTACCAAAAGAAAATCACAGAACCAACAAAGAAACAATGGACACATATTGATATGTTTAATACCTCGGGGATTTCTTCTCTTCTTTATGTTTGCCACATTACCAATTAAGAAGTCATAAGCTCAGCAAAGCTCTTAAAGCATTATTATATTATGCATGAATTATCTTAAGCATTCTGGAGAAGTGTCTGTAAGTATTTTCCACAGAGCACATCTCTGACAGCTCCTCATGGCCATACATCACCCAGGATTGGGAGCACCCTTTTGCTTATTATGGATTTTTAGAAACTCCTCAATCCTCCCTCCCAATTAACAGGACAAAATGTCCAAATAAACAGGAAAGAGAAGACCTCTAAAAGCCAATAAAAGGACTTCATTTTGAATTATTTAGCCTCTGAGTTGACATTTTCCTATGACTGGCAGGAGAGATACCCCCTCCCCCATTTAGGTGCTCCCAGCAATGATACCTACTTCACCAAGCTTTGAAAGTTCTCATTCCTTGACATTTAAAGTCATTTGGCCTTTGGCCCTGTGCCTTCTTCTGAGGTCAGAAGCATTGACTTTGGAGGAAAGATTAAATTAACCATACCTATGCTTAAGAGTAGCAGGAGAAAATAAAAACGCTAAGGGAGAAAGGAGAGAGGAAGCCCATTATGTGGTCAGATGAGGAAGTCATTAAACAAATGAAACCCTAGCCTGAATAATTGGCAAAATTTCCTGAAACAAGACAGCTTTTAGACTCTTTTAGCACTGCTGTCCTGGGTGCAGAGTGACCTAACAGCAAGTGGCTCAGGTAACATTAGCTCGCCACTCCATGGGAAGCATAGTTGGACTAACACCATAAATCAGATCAAGAAATTCCCCTTGTGATAGCATTCAGCTGTGTTTGTGGCCACAGCAAGTCAGGATTATTTTTTTTTCCTACTTCTGAAAGTACAGAAGAGCCTACATAACTTTGCCAGCAGCTAGTCTTCATTGCCCTTAGCTATAGACATTACTTTTATATTTCAGATTCATTGGATGCCGGCGGGGCTGCTTCTGTCCTCATCAGCATATTGCCTGACAGTGTGACTGTGAAGAGTGAACTGATATTTTTGATAAAAACGTGTGAGAAAAGCATTCGTCAACAACTCTTAGTTAATTTTTAGTTTCTCACTCTAGATTACTCCAGTTTTTTGTTTTTTCTGAAAGCATGATTCAAAGGAAACTGGTCATTCAGAATTGTTTATTGCTCATTAGATAAGTTTCACTGCATCTCACCACACATAATGTTTTCCATTTTGTGCAAAATTTAATAAGATACAGGGTTGTTTGTTTTCATCTCCAAGCCCACTGAGGTGCCACTTTCCAGTTCTGTATTGGGCACTAATGTATCCTTAATAAGTGGGTCCAGATGGAGTATGTATGTGAAGTCGGACTCGGAGAGTTGGGGAGATGGAGACCACAAACCGGCTTATACCGCATCACTCCATAAGATGCCACATGGCCTAGGGTAATTTTCCATAGCAAAATCTAAATAACATTCATTTGCTAATGGTCTAAATATCATAATTGGAGCCTCTATAGAACTCTAATTACTGATAAATAGCAACTTTCATCATGACCTTCTCCCATTCAAAGGAAATGATCATTATACCTAACTCAAGCTCCTTCAAACCCTTGATCATGCCAATAAAGCATTTCTGAAAATGCCAAACACATTGCTTTGTTTGGAATGGCTGTTCTAACTGAGAACTAATGATTTGTGTGTTTCTCTCAATTCCCAGGCACTCAGAATCATTACCAGGCAAGAAATAAAACAGTGCATAGTCCTTGTCTAAGCAACCATCAGATGGATACACACACACACACACACACACACACACACACACACACAAGCTAACTACTTTTCTACAGATGCCTATGAGACTTTGTACATCTCATATAAGTCATTTTGAAGCAGCTAAGAGAACATTTAACCTACCCAGACTCAAGTATGCCACAACCTGTTGCATTTCTCTATTGTATGTGCTTACACACCTCCATGCTGTCAAAGATAGGATCACCTATGAAAGGTGAAGTGATCACGATCTCCTGAGTAAATTGGGAGCATTGGGGGAGGGCTGAAGGGGAAGGGGAGAGGGAGGGAGGGGAGCAGAGAAAAATGTAGAGCTCAATAAAAATCAATAAAAAATAAATAAAAGTGAAGTGAGCTGCTCACAATACTGTGTTACAATCATATTCAACTAGTAAAAGTCAATTATCAAAATTTCCACTAACATTGATACTTCTACATAGAAAATGCAAATACCCCAAAACAAATACATAGTAACCTGCATGTGCTGAGAACGATCTGTGAGGAGGTTATTTGGGTACCCAATAGTCACTGGCTCTTGGAACACTGAAGGGCCACTGGCTCATTCACTGACAAAGTTAGCATGCACCGTGCATTTGCATTATTTTAGACAAGGAACACTTGAAGTAAATAGATGGTTCCTGTTTTTAAAGAACGTGAAGTTCACTGGGGGAGACAGGTAAAGCTATAAAGCAATAAATCCAGAAGCAGAAGCATGATGGTTAAGACAGATAGCTGTAGACACACATAGGAGCCACAAGGTGGTCATCCCTAACAAACAGGAGAAATGTTGCTGTATTACACCAAATACAAACAGAATCTTACAGAAGTCACCCTGGAGTCTTGCAGATTTGGCCTTACAGATTTCACACCTCCACACATATTCCATAATAAAACAATACAGTTAGCATCTTGGATCACTGAAGATCAAGAATAATTTTTGTTGGTTTTTTTTTTCAGTCAACTGACTTTTTCCTGGATTCAATAGTATTTAATCGTTACTGTAGCCACAACAGCCACTAAGTAATGATCAACAGAAGCACACTGTTCTCCTAACTTAGCCTTGTTAAGATTGAGGCAACTTCTGTTTCCTTTTCACATCATAATTGCCTTTGGGGAGTAAACGAACTTGTTATCCACAGTACTCGTTTGATTAGGTTATCCTGCCTTCCCAGGGCAGGGCTGAGAGCCGAGCTGGTAGTTTACACATTATTAGAACAACAGACCTGATTTTATCTAACCACCTTCAAAGCAATCAATAAATGGTACAAGGATGTCCGTAATATATCCTACTTACTTCATTGTTTTTATTTAGTAACAGTTAAATATCTATCCTTAAAAATAGTTCAACATATTTGCCATAATGTTTTTAGTATTTTTTCCTAGAAAATATATAAAGGAGCAAGGCATTTAACAATAACACAAAATTTAAATAGAAAACAGTTTAAAAAAAATAAGAAACCTCAAGTATATATAGATTCTTCTTTTTTTTAACTTTTTTTTATTGAGAAAAGAAAAAAAGAAAAAAAAAACAAATTTCCTCCTCCTCCCAGCCTCCCGTTTCCCTCCCCCTCCTCCCACCCTTCTCCCCCTCCCCCCACTCCTCTCCCCCTCCCTCTCCAGCCCAAAGAGCAGTCAGATTTCCCTGCCCTGTGGTAAGTCCTAGGTCCTCCCCCCTCCGTGCATTTCTAGGAGGGTGAACATCCAAACTGGCTAGGCTCCCACAAAGCCAGCACATTACGTAGGTTCAAAACCCCGTGCCATTGTCCTTGGGTTCTCATCAGCCCTCATTGTTCGCCATGGTCAGAGAGTCCAGTTTTATCCCATGCTTTTTCAGTCACAGTTCAGCTGGCCTTGGTGAGCTCCCAATAGAACAGCTCCACTGTCTCAGTGGGTGGGTGCTCCCCTCGTGGTCCCGACTTCTTTGCTCATGTTCTCCCTCCTTCTGCTCCTCATCGGGACCTTGGGAGCTCAGTCCAGTGCTCCAGTGTGGGTCTCTGTCTCTGTCTCCATCCATCACCAGATGAAGGTTCTATGATGATATGCAAGATATTCGTCAGTATTGCTTTAGGATAGGGTCATTTCAGGTTCCCCATCCTCAGCTGCCCAAGGAACTAACTGGGGACCTCGGCTTGGGTATCTGGGAGCCACTCTAGGTTCAAGTCTCTTGCCAACCCTAAGGTGGCTCCCTTAACTAAGAACCGTGCTTCCGTGCTCCCCCATCCAACCTTCCTTCATCCCAATCCTCCCCCTTCCCCAAGCTTCCCCCATTCTCCCCTTCTCCCTTTTCTCTCCCCATCTCCCCTTACCCCCATCCCACCCCACCCCCAAGATCTCAATTTTCTCCCCGGCAATTTTGTCTACTTCCCATAGCCAAGAGGACAACTATATGCTTTTCCTTTGGTTCACCTTCTTACTTAGCTTCTTTGGGATCACCAAGTGTAGACTCCGTGACCCTTGTTTATGGCTAGAAACCAATTATGAGTGAGTACATCCCATGTTCATTTTTTTGGGTCTGGGATACCTCACTCAGGATAGTGTTTTCTATTTCCATCCATTTGCATGCAAAATTTGAGAAGTCATTGTGTTTTACCACAGCATAGTACTCTAATGTGTAGATATTCCACACTTTCTTCATCCATTCTTCCATTGAAGGGCATCTAAGTTTTTTCCAGGTTCTGGCTATTACAAATAATACTGCTATGAACATAGTTGAACAAATGCTCTTGTCATGTGATAGGGCATCTCTTGGGTATATTCCCAGGAGTGGTATTGCTGGGTCCAGGGGTAAGTTGATCCCGAATTTCCCGAGAAACCGAAACACCGATTTCCAAAGTGGTTGCACAAGATTGCATTCCCACCAGCAATGGATGAGTGTTCCCCTTCCTCCACAGCCTCTCCAGCAAAGGCTATCATTGGAGTTTTTTATTTTAGCCATTCTGACAGGTGTAAGATGATATCTCAAAGTTGTTTTGATTTGCATTTCCCTGATTGCTAAGGAGGTTGAGCATGACCTTAAGTGTCTTTTGGCCATTTGAACTTCCTCTGCTGAGAATTCTCTGTTCAGTTCAGTGCCCCATTTTTTAATTGGGTTAATTAGCATTTTAAAGTCTAGTTTCCTGAGTTCTCTATATATTTTGGAGATCAGACCTTTGTCTGTTGCGGGGTTGGTGAAGATCTTCTCCCAGTCAGTAGGTTGCCTAATGTTCTTTCCACAGCCTTTCATTATTGTAGCCCACATTTTAATGAAAGCCCCCTCAAAATATATTATTTTTATATATGAATATGCACATACAGTTTTGACAATTTCAAAATTAGAAGCAAAACGTTTTGTTATTTTTTTCTGTTATTTTCTTTTATAGTTGTCTTTGGTTGAATTATAAACCCTAATGGAACTTGCTTAATTGATTTTGAATTACTAAATGCCTGTCTTCAGAGGGGTTTTCTTTATGTGACATGTTAGGCTAAAGCAATCATTAAAATCAGAAGCAGTGTTGAAAGCTGACTCTGGGTGTGGAGCTATAACCAAGAACATGACATCAAAGAGTTGTTAAGTAATCATGGAAAGAGAAAATTATTTCCCAGGAAAAATGCATCAAGTGGAAGAAATAAACTTACCCATACTGTTCACTCGAAACAAAAAAGACCGTGGTCTTCTAAGACAATTACTCGCCTCTCACGTAATATCAATATGTTTGTTGAACAAATGAAGCAGACACCCTGATGTAAATCTTGCGGGGGTGGGGGAGCTATGCTCATCTGAGAGCTTCTGCACTGCCCTCAGTGTTAAAGGACAGTGATGGAGAGCAATGCTGCATCCTAATTGCTGGGGTATGTCGTGTGTCAGGGTCAGTGATAAAGACAGCATCCTGAATGTGACCAGGTCAGTCATTCTAGGAACTCATCACGTGAGGGCAACAGATAATCTCAGTCCTAAAACAAGTGAATAAATAATTTATTTACACAGCATGGTCTGTCTTTCCTCGAGGGTGACTGCACCTTCTTTCAGGGATGCAAGGCTGCTGTGCTTTCTTTGGGATGACTTTTCAGTAGCTGGAAGTGGATCACTCTATGCACAGAATAGTGAATCCTCAACTGCCATCTGTGATCATAAAGCCTGCTTTCCCCTCCCCATGATTTAGAATCTCACATTAAATACCAATAACAACACCTAAGGTAAGCAAATGAAGATTTGGTTACGATAATGAAATTCATTAAGAAGGAAAAACTAGCATTGTGACAGGATGCCTGACTTCACCAACTGTTTTTACACTTACCATAGTATGTAAAATCCTTCACACCAATGTAGGAGGGCTCTGTCATTCCACGTGGAGAGGAATACATGGGTCATGGAATGATGAATGCCAAGATTTCTACAGTAACTTCTTCAGTGTGTTGAACTTGAAGATTACACTCCTATGAAGAACTTCCTTTTACAATTAGATACCAATTGACTATGCCTAATGCTCTCTGCAGTGATTCTGTGACTAAGACAAAGTAAGACTTTTTCTTGTGGGGTTGTTTCCTGCCTGGGGTAGTTTGCTTTCTGGAACAAACATTGCGGTGCTATGCATCTGCCTTGGGGATTTTCAAATGTGGCAGGTGGCAGGAGAAAGGAGACAGTGAAGGAGGAAGAAGCAGATGAGAAGTGTAATGTCCAGAAGGCACTGCTGTGACCCACTGTGACCCATCCAGCTAGCAGACTGTGAGAAACCTCTGACCAGCCTGCAGGATTTCCCAAACTGAAGGAGCAGATACAATATTTGACTTTAACTCCCATCAGATCAAAGATGGGACTTGAAAACAGAACAGTAACCAGAGATGGTTCAACGAGTAAAGAAATCAAAAAAAGTATCTTAAAAGATTGTATGGATTTACTTTTATTAAAGGAGATTTAAAAAAATAAGGAACAATATGACAGGTGAATACAAACTCTGAACCATATCGAAACTGGAAGCATTTTTAAGTATTTACATGTGGAAATCACAAGGCCTGAAGGGAATCGCAGGTGAAATCAATTAAAGAATGGAAATTTCCAAAATGTTGTAAACCTTTCCAAAGTATAGACTAACAAAAAGTTTCACATTCAGAATACATACAGATACACCACGTGTATGTATTAATGAAAAATCCTAAATCAATCATATAAAACATAATCCCACAGTGCATGCAATTAAAAATTTTATATAGGGCCAGGGATGGAGCTCAGTTGAATGAGTGCTCAGTAGCCATGCACAAAGCTCTTGGTCTGATCCCCATCACTGCATACACCCGCTTGTCTTTGCATAACTGTCATCCTAGTATTTATGGAGAATGGAGCAAGCATATCAGAAGTTTAACTTCATCCTTGGCTACACATCTATTCCAGACCACCCCAAGATACATGAGACTCTGCTTCCCTAAGACAAATAAGTGAATAAATGAATGGAGAAAGGAAGAAATAATAATGTAAAATTAATAATTATGATAATTAATGCAAATTTAGCTCATTTCCAGTGGTATATGGATAATCAAATATTAGAACATCTCTTAATGTGATTTGGCTTATTATGAAAGCCTAAGATTTAATAGTTTGATAAAGCTCACAATATGTTTATCTGAATAAACGGGAAGTGATTAAACATTGAAAATCGCTGCAAAAGTTTAGAAGGATGCCAGTAAATGGTAAACATTGAGGGACACGGAAATATTACTACCACATCCAAAATCTGTGCATATATTCATTTACACTGGTTGTTGTAAATATACAGTATTAGTGTGGCTGTTAAAACTTTAAAATAAGGATGTCCACCTGTGGAAATTAAGATGCTGTGGATATATAAACCAGAAGGTCTTTTCAGTACAAAATGTTCTATGTGGGTCTTAAACTGTGTGGTTCAGAAAGAAGGGAGCGGTTTATCTAGGTATCTCTGGATTAAAGTCTTCACAGGGCAGCAGCCACGGAGCCTGGCCCTCCAAGTCTCACTACAGAGGATCTGCCTTCCGAACAGATGGAACACTCCAAAGATGGATGACTTTATATACCTATAAACAATATTTAAAATTTTTGAAATTGTATGGAAAGAGTGTAAGACTAAAGAAAAAAAAAACCTCCAAAATGTTGTTGGAAACACAATAACTACAATTGCCTTTGAATATATTTTTTTTGTATTTTTGAACGTGATTTCTAATTTGAAAATATGCTTTATGTTTTATATAGTACTTCTCTTACAAGAAATCAATCATACAAAAATTTCTTTACTAGTATATACAGGCTTTTTCCTAACTCGTTCTTATAACTTATATTGACCCACATTTGTTCATCTCCGTTCTTCCAGGAGGCCATACTGCCTATCCCGCTTCCTCCGCGTGAGGCTGTTGACTCCACCTTTCTTCTTCCCAGAGTTCCCTCTCTGTCGGGGACTTCTGCCTATACTCTTAGGCCTAGTTATTGACTGTTCAACATTTTATTACCCCAATCACATTAATACAACTTCACACGGTGCACAAATACCCCACAACAGGTGTGTTTTCTTGGAAATGGTGGGAAAAGGGAAGCAGCTAGAAGGACAGCGCCAAGCTGCTGAATCCGCACAATCAGGAGCCTGAAGAAACGCTTTCCAGACCTCATTACTGTGTGGTGCATATTCAACGCTCTTCAGATACAGTAAGGAAATGGCTTTGATTCAACCAAACTTTAAATAAATTATGGAGCTACATTCCCTTACAGTTATTATGACTTTTACAAAGCATATTTGTTGCATCTAAAACGGTACCAGAAATAGCCTATGCATTCTTTTCAACTCTATTTAAGAATGGAACTCAATCGGTCAGTAAAGGTCAATCGGGAATGACCTGTTGGCCACACCCCTGGATGTCATGATCCTTGCCTGTGTCTAAGAAACTACAGAATTTTGAGTGAGGTGTGGGTGTGCCTTCATTTGGAGGGCGTAAATTAGATAGCGGTTATGAAACTGTGGTTGGGAGCAATTATGACACTTTGTCTTTTGGTATATCAAGAAAAAGCCAAGATGCTGTTGGTAGGAATGGGTGCGTTCTCTTCAATGCTGAGCAAAAGCTGACTTGAATGCTTTGAGAGCCGGAATCCTTTCCATTCATTTGGAGTGGAGCTGCCCCATGGACTCTCTTTGGTTGGCACAGTTGATGGAGTTGTCGTCTCCAGTGACTGATACTGAGAGAGAGACCCAGTTGGGATGCAAGGAGAGTCTTCAAGAACAGAAGCTCTCCACCGGGGAAGAGACTTACAGTTTATCTTTTCTTGTTTTCTAAAACAAAAACAATAACAAAAAAACCTGCATATTTTAAAGGTATTCTAATAAAACGATGAATCAACAACCAAAGGCAGTATACTGAAAATGAAGAATTTATGAAAAGAGTATACATTAAATAGAAAGCAGAAATTAAATTTGCTGAGCTATACATCATATAACTAGGAGATAATTTATAACCTATATACATCAATTATTTCAGATATATATGTATGTATATAATTTCAGAACAATGGAGATAAAATTTAAAAGTAACTACATTAAATGAGTATAAGGCAAGTGTATTTGGGGATTTTGTACTATGAAATGGACTCATGAATTATCACTCCATATTTGAGCTTATACAGACTGAAGTTTTGTAGCATATTCTAAACATGTCACAAGCAACCGTGGTCTTGTGGAAGACAAATACCCAGCCTTCAGAGACAGCCCTCGAAGGTCTTTGGAATACTTCTGAAAATTTACCTAATAAAATTGGTTCAATTAATTTGTAAGGAAATGAAATACAGGTTTGGTAAACATCTCTGGGTAAAAATTCATATACATTTGCTTTATGAGGAATATATTTTTATATAATATTCATAGTGAATGGGTAATGATAACATTTTATTTATTACCAAAAAATCCTATTTAGAAAAAGATGCGATAAATTTCTTATGCTGTATGACAAAGCAAAGTCAGCTAAACAGATTCGAGTGTCAGCTGCAGATGAAAACCATGTTGTGGCTTTAATAGCCTAGTCATTGAGAAGATTGCGTGCTTTAGGAAACAGTACTTAATGACTCATGAGGAGTAACTAGAGGCAAAAGATACCGTCATGTTATGAGGCCTATAAAAAAATCAGATAAAACTGTGAAGTTGTGGGATAGGGACAGGGTAATATTCATAAATAATTTCATGTTTCCAATTTATGATGAAATATCACACCAGAAGTTGTCAGTCTCTTTTCCAGACTAATCACGGCATATCATCAGAGGAGCAACTATGACGAATAAACCACATTAAAACTGAACTTAAGTTTAAAGGTTTCTAGCGCTAAGAGATTTTGATGAAAAAGAAGCAGTAGCAGTGGTCTGTATCTTAAAATGGACTATCCGATGTATTCTATTCTGCTTTGCTGGTCAGCTGCAGCACAGAATTTTTAAATGAATATTTTCAAAAGTGAACAATTTGTAAGTTTCATATTATTACCAATATGCTATTTTAAAATACCATATAATAACTTCACTTGTTAAAATCTTACTGGGCCAAAAGTGTAAAGTCAGACTTTATCAACAGTATGTTTGTGTGAATACACATTCATGAAGACATACATCGAGGCCATTACATGGGATATGCTACAATTCATGATTGTAGGCATTCACTAGCCGTCTTGGAATATATTCATAGTGACCAAAGAGATCCTGTGGTAATGTACCAAGCAGGAATAATGAGAATAAAAATTAAATTTGTTAATGTAAAGAACTGCCTAGAAAGGATGAATAACAAAATATAATTAGTGGTTTAGGATTTCAGGAGTAATCATAATTTTAAAAGTCCATCAAAAAGTAATAAAATGATGGAAATCATTCAATAAACGAAAGTATTATAAGAATATTTTATAATAATTTTTAAAATAATTCATAGAATTTGAGGAAATTGTAACATTAATAACCATAAAAATGTATAAACTCTGAATATCAAAGAATGTTCAATGTCAATGTAATATATCAGCATTGTTCATTATTGTAGTAGATCCAAGATAAAATAATTCTATCCAAGAGAAATCAAGTGACATATTTTACTATCTAGTTTATGTTTTAAAGACCACACAAAGCTAAAATTGGAAAACTTCATCAGCTGGGAAAAAAATGTCATAAGCCCCTGTAATCATCCTTCATTATCAATTGACTACACACACAGACCTCTGTAACCATCCTTCATAACCAATAAAAGTCATGAAACGTAATAGTATTAGGACAAGCATTCTCAGTATCTTCAAAATGATTTAATTTCCTCTGGGCAATGCATAAGGAAAGCACGTGGAAGAGCTCTAGGGCGAGAAATCAGACTGCTAGGTTTACATCCTGTAAACATCACTCAGAAGACTCCTGCAATGGAACAATAGAACTTACTAAATTAATACATGCATTAAAAAATCATCAAGGCAACACAGTAAGACCTAAAATCATGACATCTTTCTAAATAAAATTTTAAAATTTCCCTTAAAAAATCGTGAATCATAGTTTTGTTTTCCAGGTAGATAACAGTATGATTCCTTGTGACTTTTTCAGACACCTTATTATTATTTTATCTTCTTTCCTTTGTATTCGCTTCCTGCCCACCATCTTCTCTCTTTTTTCCAATTTCCTAGTTCAGATCCTTTGTGTCCTGCTGATCCCCTCTCTATTGTTTACTAATTCTCCAGTTCTAGCAATAGTCCCTGTTTACTTTTCTGGTTTCTGCAGTTATCCTAGAATATGTGCGTATATCCGAAGATTTGGAGCCACCCACACATATATGTATATATATATATGGGTTTTTCTTCTTTTCCATTTAAAAATATACATATATTTGTGTTCAAATATACAAAATTTTCATATGGGCAGACAGCACTTTCTCTAAGAACTGAAGTATAGCTAACATAAATCCAAACACCATGCATGAGAAGCAATCTTTTGAATTGTTAGTCAGGGCTGTCCCAGAGACTCTGAAACAGGAAGTCTATTGCTACTGCTGTTGGTTGTCTCCCAGAGGTAGAAGGAAGTCCTCATTGCTGAAGACTCCATGCATTTCAGTCTTAGGTCCCAGAGATCTCTGAGCTGGAACTGATCTGAATGCCTCCTCTCTGAAAACTAGCTTTCCTGTTTCTAGAAGGCACCATACATGCTCCTAAAGGAGAGAAGCAACTAACAGTCCTACCCAGCTACGACAAAGATAAATCATAACCACTAGCATGGCACAAAAACTCTATGGGTACAGGAGAGGCACATGTACCAAATGCTCTCTAATCAGACTTAAGGACCCTTCAACATGAGGGAAATTGTGTGTGGTGCTGGAAACCTGGCCCACTATCCAGTACTAGTGAAGTCATGGGTCTTGGAGGAGAACCTACAACCACCACTTAAATAAATGAGCCTAATCACTGACTACATACTAAATATTTATCTCTATGCCCACAGAGAAGTGTAGTCCTCCCCTTATCATGGAAGCCTCTTGTAACAGGCACAGAGCATTTCAGAAAGCTACAACCAGGAAAAATGCAGTGGTAGAGCCCAAGTCTACAAAGCAATTCCTATACCTCAGGCTTAGGGACTAATGCAGAAGAAGAATGGAAAAATCTTTAGAATCAGTGGAGTGGGGAGTTCCCTGTGATATATCCTATTAATGTTAGAAGCGACACACACAAAGTCTCACCAAAATGACTGTCTAAATGTCAGCTGAAGAAGAACAATAAGTATGGTAAAGAGAATTTGGAAAGGGCCACAAGTCCTCAAATCTACGCAAAGAACTACATGCCACTAAGGAATTTCGAGAGTGGGAGAAACTGTCTTCCTGAGAGAAGAGCACACTGATCAGTTGTTTCATACCAAATGGTCAGCCCTGAAAATATGCATTCAAGTATCATGCACGTGGATGGACTGAGAAGGCAATATGTAGGAATATATATGTGTGCGTGTGTAATAAAAATTATTGAAAAAAGAGGTCACCAATATGAAAGGGAGCAAGAGGAAGTATATGGAAGGGATTGGAGGAAGGAAAGGGAAGGGGAAATGATATAATGACACCATAATATCAAAAATATAGAAAGAGGAATAGTCATCAAGTTAGTTTTATAATAAGTTAATACAAAATAGATTTTACAACACAAAAGGTTTCTCTCCTACTTAAAAAAATTATAAATATTACTCACACTGGAATAAATGAAAAAAGCACAAATAACAGTACAACAGTATTATGAAGAAAAAAATAATTATATATATTTTTTCTCATATAAAGTAAACTTACTAGGTTACAGATATTTTTATACTCATAAGAGTATTTTATAAAAATATTTATATGTATATATTTGGACCTATAAATGACTTTTGAAGATACATTCTTTTCAAACATGAAATAAGATTATTGACACAGATATTAATTAATCGCACTCAAAAAATGAATCTGTAAATAATACACATCTGGGTAGGAAAGTCTAGCTTCTTTCTGATGGTTCTAATGGAAATATTCTATTAAATATGTAAAGAAGCATAAATTCTTTTGGAGAGCGGAATAATGGTTAGAGCATTGTGTTAAAGCATTGTGTTACCAGTCTTTATTCAAAACACGAAAGTCCTGGGAGCTAGAGGAATACTTGCCGCTCTCACAAGGACTGGTGGCTTATTTCCAACACTCACATCTTATAGCTCACAACCTCCTGCTATTTGAGTTCCAGGGGATCTGACCAGGCACCTGCATTAACTTGTGCATACACACATAGGCATATAAACATGAAGGAGAATTTAAAACACTTAATATTTAAATAGTGATTGTGATTATTTTCATTATTAGAATGAAATAAAATGTTAAAATCTCAGCTATGCATTTTAAAAGTGTATTTGTTATAATTCACTATCTGTTGAAACAAACTAGATAAGAAGCAAGCATACTGCTTAATCAGACAGTTATCTCACATGAAGAAGGTTGAAACTTTTCCTTTTGAAATAAAAAACAAGAAAAATATTGTCTACGGCTACTCTTTGATTAGAGAACTTAATACAAAACTTAAGAAAAATTAAGCAGTTGCTTGAACATTAACGGATAGGCTATTTCAAATATATGTGGGTTCAAATCTTTCTCATCATCACCAAAACTCAGTAAGGCACATATTTAATTTTCTAAGTATAAATTATAATCATATATTAAAATAATTGCATTTTATAAAATAAATAAACATATTAAAGGAATTCCAAATCGTGAAAATAAACCCATACATGACTTTTCAACTCCCCTTTGAAAATTCACTTCATAGAAATGAAATTTAATGACACATGAAGAAGTATTGTTATTTCAACCTTGTTGACTGTTGCAGAGGAAATCCCTGAATATCATAAATAAAGAGAGGTTCAAATAATCATACTTTAGATAACTATTTAACTTCTCAAATAAGTATGCTCATCATCAGCTCTATTGACTTAAATTTTTTCCAGAAACATGTAGTTGGAGTCAATTTCAGAATTAGTGTTTGCTCTAACGATTAGGAACAATAAGAGCAAAAACAAAAAAAATCATGTGTATGCATGATTGCAAATGTATATGAGAAAACATGCTGAGCAAAGCCCAGCGGAGCTGAGACTATATTATTTATTGATTGATTTAATTTCTATGACTCACTGGCATTGCTATGCAACATTAGTGCAGACAGTTGGAACTGATCAATTTTATCATGTAGGGAAACACATGGAGTATCGTGAATAATTCTTCCTGGCGGCTGAGTCATCTTGGTGACAGTTTTACTCGACCTGGCATGCTTCCTGCTATGTTTATTTCACATTTTTATGGTAATGAAGAGCTCTGAAGTACTCATTTACTCGTCCTCTTTTCTTGCTGACGCAAACAAAATGTTAGCCCTTCTGGGGGAGGTGTGAAACGAGACACTTACTCCAGGAGGTGACATTGGTGATTATTTCGTTTTGTCACGGGATAGCAGTGCTGGCCTGAGATACACTATGGTTGGATGATGCCTTGTCTTGTTGTGAATCAAAGCAACTGTTACAGACAGCACTGGAATCCCCCAGTTTTATAAAGGTGCATTCGGTGCTATTTATATCTGTTTAGTTTAACAAGACACTAAACCGTACAGTGGATCTGTATCATCTGTGCAAGTTTAAAACATTTTGTCATGCTTTGAAAACCTAAAAGATACTTCTATAAATCAAGAGTGATGGGGAGTTTTTCATTTTGTCAATTATTTGCAAAATATATTTCTATAAGATGCTATGGCCTTGTGCTTCTTAGATTGCACTTTAAAACAAACAGGGTTTAATATGTGCATATTAAAAGTTGGCTGCTATTATGGACTTCAGGGCCCTACTACTTGTTTGAATGATTCAGAAAGTGCTCTACATATGTGAAGTGATTAGATAAATGAGTTGCTTTGTTTTGGCTGTTATGGCAAAATTCCATGATAGAAACTGCGTTTCAATTTTACTTTCCGTTTTACCATTTCTGGTTTTGTTCTCCTATCTCGAATTTCTCTTCAGGCTTCTGCTCTTGTCTGTCTATACCTTTTGTGTGTTCTTGGCATCCCCGTCTTCAAAACTTGGGAAATATCTAAATACAGTATCATCATGTCATTAAATGTGTCAATGAAATAAACCAATTTTGCAAATCCGGCGGGGGAAACTATTAAAAATAAGTGGGGGGAAAAAGAGAACAATAATGTTCATTCATTTGCAGTGCCCATTTATTCAATGTGTATAAGGAACCAGAGGAAAACAGTTTAAAATTTGGATGTCTGTGCCGTGGTGTCTCATACATTTGAATATTTAGTCTCCAGATGGTGAAACTGTTTAGGAAGGATTAAGAGGTGTGACCTTGTTGTAGGATGTATGTTGCATTGAGATTTCAAAAACCCACACTAATCTCAGTTAAGTAGCATTCCCTTTCTCTCTCTCCCTCCCCCCACCCCCGCCTCATTCCTGTGAATAAGATGTAAATTGTCTGCTACTGTTCCAGACCATGACTGCCTGCTGGCTGTCATTCTCCCTGCCAATTGATGGCCATAACTCTAAACCTCTGTGATTTCAAATCCCCTATAAATTCTTTCTCCTACAGGTGACCTTGATTATGATGCCTCTTTGCAGCAATAACATGGTATCTAAGACAGTCTGACAAGATACAGAAAAATTAAGGCACAGAAGATAAGGGCTTTAAATTCAAGTACTCAGTATTTTAAAGCATGTGAGCTCATATCGCAGAAACAATTGGTTTTCGCTCCAAACAAACACCTGAGAAAAACAAAAGGGAAAGAGAAATAAACCAATTTTGCAAATCCTGTAACAGGAATTCCCGTGGGGGAAACTATTAAAAAATAAGTGGGGGGAAAAAAGAACAATAATGTTCATTCATTTGCAGTGCCCATTTATTCAATGTGTATAAGGAACCAGAGGAAAACAGTTTAAAATTTGGATGTCTGTGCCGTGGTGTCTCATATATTTGAATATTTAGTCTCCAGTTGGTGAAACTGATTGGGAAGGATTAAGAGGTGTGATCTTGTTGTAGGATGTATGTTGCATTGAATCCAATGAATTAAATTGAATTAAACTGAATTAAACTGAATCAGTTTAGCTTCATTAGATTAAGTTTAGAGTAAAGCATTAAGCTTATAGGAACTATTTCAGAGGATTCAATCTGCTGTTATTTGGCCCCATTGCCTTCAGCCTGTAGGGAGGTACAATATCATAAAGGGGGGGGGGCACCGTGAAAGGGAACTGCTTCCCTCAAGTCATGACTGAAGCAGAGAGGGACAGAAAGGAACCAGAGCCCTTTAAAGAGAGGTACCTACTAACTCCCCTCAAAACCTATCTCGTAATGATTCATAGATGAAGTTAATGCTCCATGACCAATCGTTTCCTAATATGCCCCCAGATGAGTACGAAGCTTCCAGCATGTGAGCCTTCAGGGTTAACAAAATGTTACCCTATGTCTAAAGGGTAAAATCATGAAAATGCTTATTCCTCCACATAAGAAAAATATAAGGAAATAAAAAGTTAAATATGTTACTTGTTTATTTATTATTTCTGAAGAATTCAGAAATAATATGAATAACAATATTCACGCAGCTCCAGAGAAATATGTAAATGCCAGGCATTCTAACTACAAAAGAATACAAGTTTAGCATGGACGAAAGACAGGGAGAGACAAACAAGTGAAATATTAGCAGAGAGTTCACCTCAAAGCTACTGAGTTAGGGCTCTTTAAGAAGAACTTCAGATTTTTGTTTTTTATCTGAAGAATTCTCTTAAGCTACTCAATCATTTTGATATTTCAGAGAACTTCTAGGAATAAAGTCTAACACGTTATACTTTATCTTCTTAACTAGACAAGCGTCCTTTTGGAAAACAATTAATAGATACAATCTAAGAGCTATGGTGAAGTTGCTTGCAGTCATTTCAGAGACACAAACACCTGCTCACTTGGAAACGCTTCAGAGCTTGGGCAACCTCACTAAGCATGTTAAGACTCTCATTTCTTTCCATCTCTGACTTTTAACGAGCAAGAAAGATTCAGTTGATATAATTCAGAATGGCAGAAGCTGTATTCATCTCCTGAATCAGTTTAGCTTCATTAGATTAAGTTTAGAGTAAAGCATTAAGCATTTGAGTTCTTGATCTTAATGCAATAGTCTTTATTGCTGCTGCACTTAAATCTTGTTTCATTCTTTGTATAAATATTTGATAAATAATTTTGTTGTATTTTTCTCTAAGCAGAGCATTTTCTGTCAATCTAGGCTTTAGTATTCTTGACTAAATAAGGAGTTTTATGGCATGCCATGGAAAAATTGTCCTACTTACAAAATTGTTAACATATAACTCCTTAAAACTAAATACAAATGAACCAGAAATTCAAGATCATCAGGTCTCAAGGACCGTAAATGATCATCAGTTTTAAAGTAATCATTACAACCCTGCACTTAATTGCTAAATCATGAGATAAGTTGCCACCTGCTGAATATTTTAAAACAAAATTGCAGAATGGTAGCAGGTTGTTAGATAAGGATAGATGCTATCAAATTCAAAGGAAGGAACAGATTCCAGAATATGTGGAGGGCTAAGGACAAGAACCATGAGACTAAGCCAAAGGGTGAGGAGCAGAAACCAGGCTAAGGTGCCAAGAAGCTGGGGAATCAGAAGAGAGCAATTGCAAGCAGATCCAGAGAAAAAAAGACAAGTTTCTGGGGTGAAATGGCATATGGTCTGCATCCCATGATCTGGCTCATCTCCACTTTCCACAAACATGTCTGAGAAGGCATGGGAAGATCACAAAGTCTGAATATAAAACTCAGAGTTGACAATGAAGCAGCATCTTTGAAAAAGGCCCTTGAGCTAAAATGCTAAGAGAACTTGGTTGTAAATTATAATATCTACTAAAAACATGATTTTGCCAAATTAAAAGTTGATAACTCTTTTATCTCTCTTGATATTTCCCCTGGATCACAAAGAAACTTGTGATCATCAGGAAACAAGGTAGGAATGCCCTTACTGTGTAGAAACTGTATTTTGATACTCTTCTTCATCCACGAAAACCAAGACTCTTACTATCATGGTTGCCTCTCTTTGTACGCCTATTACATGCTATAGAAAATGGGAAACACTAGTTAGAAACCTGTTCACTTGGGGATTGTTGTGTAGTGATCTTAAAATATATGACCCATGCAAATGGACTTCTTAAGGAAAGATATGAAATGAAAATAAGAACAGTAAGTACTGCTGGTTTGAAAGTATTCTATTTGTTCAGGGTTCTACCAAGTAGAGAGTGAGGTACAGGAGAACTTGAGATCAACAACATCTTACCAGCCATTAGTCAATGGATAGTCTTCTTAGAAGCATTTACCTCACCATTTCTGCATCTCTCTCTCTCTCTCTCTCTCTCTCTCTTTCTCTCCTCCCTCCCTTCTTCCCTACTTCCCTCCCTCCCTCTTTCTCCCTCCCTCCCCTTTCCCCTTTCTCTGTGTGAAACACAGTGCGCAAGTACTCAGAATTCAGGGTCAGTGACAAGCTAATGGATGGAATTTGAGCTGTTTCATGTGAGGAGTAACTTTTTTCAATATTGCTTGACTGTAGTTTACTCAAGTCCCATCAGTGAGATGATATCCTGATATCCTAGATACAGTTTTGAAACTATTGGCAATTTTTAAGGCCCAGTGAAAGTGAGGGATCTATCTTACCATTCTTTTCTTTTAATCTAGCACAGACAAGGGGAAGTGGCCACAAATTCCCACTCCTAACAAACAAGTCTTGAAATTTGCAATTGGTAGCTGCTTAGAGAAGTCACTTTGGGCTAATGAAGTGATACTGGGTAAACCAATCACATTCCAAGACTGGTGTCATGCTCAGGAGTAGATGATTAACACAAAATGAACTCAACTTTTCTGCATTCAATATTTTTGTTTTTGGAGCATTTTGTCATTTGTTTTGTTCTACTGATTTTTTTAGGGATGGAAGTCTGTTGATTTGAAAGAAAGAAAATGAACTCGCAATTGGGTTGATAGGAAGGTGAGAAGGATATAGGAGGATTTGGAAGAAGGGAAAGCATATGATCAAAATATATTGTATGAAACATTTAGAAATGTATTTAAAAACAGGGTTTTAAAAGCAATTTCATTTTTCCTACTGATATTCACTTGAATTTCTTTTTGTTGTACTTTTACAATCAATGACACAAAATTATAATATACATATTAAAATCTTACAGTTTAAGAATTAATATGTCTATTAATCCTTCATTTGTCTTTTGTTTTCCCATATCTAGACATATAATCTAGTATCTTAGCAAATTTCAAGGCTTATGCTGCTGCACTGCTAACTGGAGTTTCCATGATTTACACTAGATATTTAAACTTTCTCATTCTTCATCTAGGGTTGCCTAGTCTACATTTCTGTTTCCTTTGCATCCATGAATACTGTTTTGCTTGTTAGTATTCAACTTTGTTTTATAGAAGACTTTTAGATCCTGCATATCAATGAATTCATACTATTTTTAATGCAAGTCAACATAGGAATTTCAAACACTGCTCCATAACAGCGGTCTTAATGAATTCAACGTCAATGTTAGTCATTAAAACATGAGACAACATTGATCCTGATGTACATGATTCTTTGTGGTTCCTATGATGCCAGACACTCTAAATTGTTCTCTCTCTTTTTTTTTACTATTTTTTTTTTTTTTGGTTTTTTTGAGACAGGGTTTCTCTGTGGTTTTGGAGCCTGTCCTGGAACTAGCTCTTGTAGACCAGGCTGGTCTCGAACTCACAAGATCCGCCTGCCTCTGCCTCCCGAGTGCTGGGATTAAAGGCGTGCGCCACCACCGCCCGGCTTTTTTTTTTACTATTTTATAACTATCTCTTGAAGAGTTTTTGTGAAGCTTATGAAGTATTTTCTCCACATCATTTTTTAAAATATGTGTTGACTTGGTTTCTTGCTATTCTTTGCCACTTGTTTGTACTGTGTCCTTAATCACATTTACTTGGCTATATCACTAACTACATTACTACAATGTATTTCACATTTCAGGTGAGTTTCCCAAACAAGACTTTGGTTCATCCTTTATCTCCCTTTGCACTTTATCAACCCTCCAGACTTAATCTACCCTGTGGCTATAAAACTTCACACGTCCATTTTTCTCTCCATTCAAATCATATGACACTGGAGGGGTTTCAGAACTGTTGTCAGTTTTAGGAACTCTGTGTAGGCAAATCTTCAAAAAACAACCTAATGTGTAACAACCTTTTCTGATTTCAATTTCACTTGATTCCCACATGGAGAAATCTGATGTCAACGTACACTCAGGCAAGGCAGTGATGGAAGTTCTGAGTCATAGTTGCATACTGGGAAATGGATAAATATTAGTTTAAAAAATTAGATTTAAAAGATAGATGTAACTCTAGGAGTTACAGGAAGTCTGTTAAAAGTTGAGCAGTATGACAAGGACCACTGAGAAGGTTCAAAGGGGCAGCTACCAAGAGCTCTTCTTGCCTTAGATATTCAATGCTAACTGATTTTGAGAATATTCAACGTACTTGTTTTTTAACTAATGAATTTTATTGCTGTATGTTTTTTACAAGTGTGGCACATTTCCTCTTTGCATGTGATGGGGATTTTGATGGAGGTGTCACTGTCTAGACCTCTGATTAACATTGTCACATCTTGAGAAGTTTTTAGTTAAAATGACTATTATTTTAACCGATGACCAACCATTTCCTTTTTGATCTCATGTTTCTTCCTTCCTATCTTCCTTCCTTCCAACCTTCCTTCCTCCCTTCATTTCTTCTTTCTTTCCTCTGTAGTGCATGTTCCTCAAATAAAGAGTAGATGTGAAAAGCTAATGAGGTTATGCTTCCTGAACCTTCAGACCATCTTAAAATAGAATGTCTCTGCTGAGGTTCACACTGGATTTCAGAATCTGTGCATGGTTAATTTACTGTTCTGTCTTGGTGTTGAACTGATGTTTTTGTTTGTTTAATGTGAGTGGTCTTTCTAATCCCATTAAGTAGAAACAAAGTTTACAAATGTAAATCCATTTTACTTTGATTTAGTACTTTTGCAAGACCAGGCTTTACAAATCAACTCCTAAACCTTGACAGCAGGAGCAGTTTCAAAAGGTGTTTTTCTCCCACCTTCAAGAAGAAAGGATCAAGACCTTTCTGGGGATTCCTTTTTTCTCCTCTAAAGATAAACACTGGCAGTGAGCAAGCTTGAGAGGATCAGGAACTTGGCAAAGCCCCTTTGTCCAGAAGGAAATGTTGAAGCTAAAAGGCTGAGTTCCTGCAGATGGAAAACAACCTGTGGGGTTGTTCCTGGTTTTTCTTTTTTTCTGTTAAAGCAATTTCTATTTCCTGGTACAGCTGTGGAGTGTGGAAGATGAGACTCTGGGTCCAGTACCAGAAGACTTCATGCAATATTAACCACTTTGGGCATTACTTCCCACAAATATAACCACCATCACGGTTGTTACTACTATCTAGAATGTAGTCTCTGGAAAATGTACCATGGACTTCGAAGGAAATTTAGTTGTTTTCACATAAAAAATACTTAGCATGTTTTCTTTTACTTTATTTATTTTTGTTTTGTTTTAAAACATGTCTTTGGAGAATTTCATGCACGACTATGACATTACACCATTTCTCTCAACTCTGGTATATACTGACTCCTTCACAAATTCATGACCTGTTCTTTGTTATTGCTAAACATTCTCTCTCTCTCTCTCTCTCTCTCTCTCTCTCTCTCTCTCTCTCTCTCTGTGTGTGTGTGTGTGTGTGTGTGTGTGTGTGTGTGTGTGTGTTTACGGCTGGAATCTTGAGATTGGAAAACCTACCAGGAAACTCATCTCTGGAGAATGATTGTCCCTTCCTTGGTAGCCACCAATTGCCTGTAGATTTTTATGGATGGGCAGGACCCTGTAAGATTGCCCCACCTGCATTAGCATGACATGTTGTCATTTTATGGGTCTTATTTAAGCAAGCCTATTTTGTAGAATTCCCAGGCCTGTAACCAGCCTAGCAGAAATAAAGATATTCTAAAAAGACACTTACGTCTCTCACTCTGTCTATCAAACTGTTGAAACTATGAACTCTAATGAATAGGAATTTTCCTGGGGATTTTATGCTGGGGAACAGAAAAGCCTCCAGCCATCCAAAGGGGAAACTTGTCTTCTGGAATGAGATTTCCAGTTATGAAAACTCATCAGCCCACCTTATAGGTTGAGACTGCAGCCCAGACGACGATGGGTCAGGGTGGGAAAGACTATTCCTTGACCTGGTCTGTGCACATCAATGTTGTTCCTTTGCGGAACTACAGCTCCCAGCGTTACCCTGGAATACCCACACATTCCCAGAAGCCTTTGCATTCCTTGTTAAAAGGCGAGGGTCGCCATGACTCCTCCCTTTTCCCCTGCCTCTCCTGTTGTCTCTGCACACCTGTACCTACCCGCCGTTACCCCTCCCCCATTAAAGTGCGCCGCGTGTCTGTGTCTCCTTTCCCCGTGTAATGTCTTTACCCTTTAACCCTGCAGACAAGAAAACCAGTGAAAATAGGAACAACACATAGCCCTCATAGTGTGACCACATTGAATAAATCTTTTTCTGCTTTCTTGTTTTAATGAGACTCTTAATTGACTTATTGAGAATGGGTGGGTGGACATGACTTGGGGCATAGGTTTTCACCACCTAAGTTTGCTAATAGCTTATTGCTTCTGTATAATAATAATAATAATATATAGAAGACAGAATCTTGTAGTGGATGTCCTGGTCCTTTGACTCTTAAACTCTGTCCCCTTTTCACAATGATGCCTGAGCATTCGGTGTAAATGTTGTAATGTTGTTGCATCAGTGTGTTGGGCATCACATTGGCTATAATTCTCTGCATTTTGATTAACTATGGGTTTCTGTAATATTCTTTGTCTGCTTCAAAGCCAAGCCCTTCTACTGAGGGGTGAGAGCTCTATTTATCTGTAGGTATAAGGATAAATCTTTGAAATGGAATTAGAAATTTTATGGGTTTAGGGAAATGTCAGTAGTCGGTTCTCTAGGGTCTGTGACAATAGCAGTTACAGGAAGTTGACGAGGTTTGCAGTAACAGACATGACTTCCTTCTGATTAGCAGACTTAAAGTCCTATTAAACAGAATTAGTTACCCCCAAGATATTAGTGCCACTATGGCACTAGTGGAGATGTTGTGGTGGACAAGTCATTGCTATGGTCCACAAACTTTACAGCTTGGTTGCTTTATCCAAAGGCAGCTAGGAAAACATCTTTGGCATTATTATGGGAGCTATTCTTTAGGACAAAGGCTTCCATGTAAGTTGTAATTCCTTCCTTCCAAGACCTGTATCTAAAGTATGTGTTGTCTTTAGCAATAGCATCTTTCCTTCAATTTCTGGGATGTAACCAAGGGCAACAATAATAAGCTTTTATTGTTTTGGGTGACTCGTTGGTTCCCTGGCCAACAATTTATAGGGGACATTTCCCATGCCTAGCACTAGGATTTTATTAGATCATGTATGGCTTATATATTTTTCTTACCCTGCTGTGAAAACAACATGGGGAAATAGATGTAAAGGCATCTGAAAATGGAAGTCAATTTACCATTCTCTTAACTGCCATTCTTGAAAAAAAATATGTGTGTGTTGTCTGTGGTTGTACGTTTGTGTATATATGGACATGTGAAGTTAGGGATTAATGTTAATGTTGAATGTCTCCTTCAATTGTTCTTCATCTAGTTTTATTTGTTTGTTTGTTTAGTCTGGAACACCCTGAATTGATCAAATTGGCTAAAAACACGATCTAGATATCTACCTGTCTCATTCTCCCCAACATCATGATTACAGCCCCACACCAATACACCCAGATTTGCACAGGTACTGCATTAATCTTCATTTCTCATGCTTTCTCCAAAAGCATTTTACCTACTAACCCATTTCCTCGGGTCCCTAATTTGATACTTTAATGCTGTCATGGGTAAGTATTCTTGAAGACATCAACTTAAGAAAGGAAATTTTCATTTTGAACAGAAGAAGTAAGAAGAAATATTTATAAATCATGTCTTAGTCTGTTGGCCATCAAACATATTTGTCTTCAGTTTTCTCACTGAAAAAAATAAATATTCTGAAAAGAAGAAACTTCCATGCAAACATCAAGTGCTGTGTACTGCCAGTAAAACCTGATTTTCATGATGAGGTCTCAGGTTTAAGCCTGAGCCATATATCACAAAGGAAAAGAAGCACTGAAAGTTTTGTAGAAGGGAAAAGTAAGAATGGTTTCCCTGTGGGAAGAATGTGAAAGTTACCAAAGGCACAAAAGTAAGTTGTGGAGGGATGTTACCTTATTGGACTGCCATGGAACAAAATCTTTCATAATTATGTTTCAAAATTGGGTTTATTCCCTGACAAAAACTACAGAAGAAATATAAAAAGCCTACTACAGTATGATTGACATTGGTAGAAGACACTAGACAGGATAGAATGGAAAGATAATTATTCTTGGTAGTATTGTAGTACTGGGTACATTGTCTGCTAGGGATGTACTGTAATGTGCAGGACCAGTGATTGGTAAGACCATTGATGTCTTTTCCCCCAACCCTCCACTATGTAAGCAAGCCAGCGAGCCGGACACATCCTGGTCAGCTTGAAATTGAGGTCTCTATGTCCTATAGCTAAAGCATGCAGTATGTTCAGCCACGGGGTTTTGCCAATGTATTTATGATGTTTCACCAAAAGCAGAGCAATAGTCTGTGTTATTTTAGAGACCTCCGAACTCTCGGTGATGGATAAGTTTTAAGTATTCTCTGCCGGTCACTGTGATTTTTGTTTAATAACCCACATCTTCTGTGAGAGCCATTGTTGTCCATTTATGGAACCCCCACCCTTTTTTAAGTTCTATTTAAAAATAGGATTTCCACAAGGCTCTTTCATAATTCCTCACTTTTGGTCAGAACATTAGTAACCAGCAGACTGCCCCTGCTTTCTTAGTTGTACATTTCTCATTTTCACAAGGAAGCTGGAAGAGTCCCATCTTGTGCCTGCACACCCAGCAGGTTATCTACTTGAAGTTAGTGGAACAATCTCTGATCAGAGTAATGTGCTTCTCCTTGCCTCCTGTCCTCTTTACTTTCAACCTTCCCTTTTTACCCACAGTGTGATGGAGGAAGGTCATTGGTTAAGTAATAAAGAAACTGCTTGGCCTCAGAGGTTAAAACATAGGTGGGTGGAGTAAACAGAACAGAATGCCGGGAGGAAGAGGAAGTGAGCTCAGACTCAACAGCTCTCCTCTCGGAAGCAGACGCCTCAGAGAAACGCCATGCTCCCCTCTCCCGGGCAGACGCCGCGATAGCTCTGCTCTCTGAGGCAGACGGCAATGCAGCCAGCCACCAGGTCAGACATGCTGAATCTTTCCTGGTAAGCGCACCTCGTGGTGATACATAGATTATTAGAAATGGGTTAAGAGGCTGAAACTAATGGGCCAGGCACTGTCTAAAAGAATACAGTTTGTGTGTTGTTATTTCGGGGCATAAGCTAGCCAGGCGGTGGGGGTGCTGGGGACGCAGCCCTGCCACTCCTATTACTACAACTGTGTACTTTGGCTAAGTGTGAGCTAAACTAGAATATTATAATCAACCTAAATTTGCATTATATGATGCTTTTTAAACATCACAATTTTAAGATGTTTACATGCTTTCTTTTTGTAAATGATTATCAAAAACATGATATAACAGATCAAGTTTAAAAGTGCCAAGCTTCTAGAAAGAATCTCTTCAAATCTATAAAAATAATCATCATATTCTGAGCTCTCAATATACCATTCAAAATATGTGGGTTTACAATAAGCCAACAGAGAAGGGAAGGACTGATCCTAGAGACAGAAACATATTTTCAAGGGAAAGTTGTCAGAAGAATGTGTTTAATCATAGTTTTAATTCATGAATGGCATTGATACCTTCAAAAATTATAACCAAGTTCATATTAATATTTACAACAGTTTCCACATTTATGGAAATCCCCTCCAGAAGTTCTGTGTGTACTGAATTGGTTTAATTCATACTGAAGTGTAACATCCTCTTTGCTTCCTATAGAAATATCAATTTATCCCCTAAGACAACTTACAAAATTTAAAGTCACTTGAATTGTTTTCAAGTGATTCTAGGCAATACATACACAGAACATGGAAAGTTTTAGTATCAAACTGTGTGCTGGCAAAGTATTTGAAAATGACTGGCATATGGGAAAAAAAGAGGCATTTAGAAATACATGGTTACCTTAATTATAGGTATTATACCACAAAGGTTATAATAATTTTTTTATATTGCATTTTATTTATTTCTAAGAAACCAGAGCATGTTCCATAAGCTAAACTCAAAGTCTCTTCGAATTAGTACTCCATGATCCCAGTATCATTTACAGTTTGGAAAAAAAGGTGACAAGAAAATGCCCATCTGGAGGCAGGTACAGCACCCTCTATGCCAAAACAAACCCTAAAAAGTGGGAAGCACAGATCTATGGCCCTTTCTCCTTCCTCTCTCTGCTGCTCATAACATAACACAGAGCAATCTTCTAAAAGCCACTTATAATTTGCTGTTGTTTTAAAAAATATTTTAGCCTATTAATTTATTATTGTGAGATGGAAGCAATTAAGAAATGTTCCCCCAATACTCCATGCTATTTCCACAGCGGACCAATGGCTGTGTTTTCTCAATGTTCTGGAAACCAGCTCCTTGATCCTGGTGTGATCAGACAACTGTGCTGAGCTATAGACCACCTTTACTGCTTGTAGTGTTCACGTGTTGTTCAGTCGGGTTTCATATGAATAGCTGTTCAAGAAGAGATGTGCCAGGTTATAATTATGGTAGGAAAACAGTAGAGGACTGCCTACTTGATGTAATCCTAGGACAGAATGGTCATTCCTGTCTTCCACTGAAGAGATACATTGCAGTCATTCCAAGAGATGCATTACAATACATTACAACCCTGTCATTCTCTATCTCATCTCTAGAGCATAGACTCCTCACACCCTAGGTAAACAAAAGCAATTGTGCATATATTCTTTAGGGAGGTGACTGTTTTAAAGATCTGATTTTATTTTTATTAGCTACAGCTATGTCACTGTGTGGGTATGTGCGTGTAAACACAGATACAGGGAGGACAAAGGCATCAGAGTATACTGAAGCTGGAGTTACAGCCTGCTGTGAACAAGAATTGGGAACCACGCTTTGATCCCTCTCCAACAACAGTCCTTTCTCTTAGCTGCTAACACATCTTTTTAGCCCTAGGGACTTGACTTGTATTGATTTCACAGCTAGAGAAAACATTATTCTCAGAAAGTTCAATTATATTGTTACTAGAGTCATTTGTTTGAGGTTACCACCAATTTATTCATTTTTAGAAAGATATTTTATGTCAAGGAAGTCATTGAGACTTGGTTCTGAGTTCTCAGACAGTTCTTATATAAAAATTACCTTTTCTATTTATTTGTATTTCAGAGAATCCAAGAGACCATCAGGAAATTAGCAAATTCTTATCTCAAAGTCATTAACTGCAATCACTCATTCCCATTTCTTTCTTGCTAAGAGGCTAGCTTCCTTTCGTATTATGGAAGATGTTTTGGTAGATAGTTAAATACAGAGTGACTATGGAGGTGAATATGGAAAAGGGGGAGTGTTGAAAACAAGATTTGTCTCTGCAGTTTCCTGGGGTGGCGCATACCAAAGTCAATGACTCCTTGCTAGCACTGTCTTAGTTCAAAATATAATTTTTGACATAGATGTAGCAAGTGCACAGACAAGCCATCCTGCCCCCCCCCCATCAGCCTTTGTGAAGTCATGTCAACACACAGCTCTTGATGGTGAAGGTAGAAAGTGATGCAGTACTGACAGAACTGTGAACCACTATCCACTCAACAAGCAAACTTAACTCACGAAAGGCACAAAGAAAATAAACCAGTGTCAGGAAAATAACAACGAGGCATTTTCCCTGATAGGCTGGTCTCAGATCATACATAGATACATAGTGATATGAACGTATGATGTGAAATTAAAGGCAAGAATATCTGAAAAATTGAAAGGTACTTAGGGGAGAGGAAGGAAGGATAAGTGAGGGTGGTGAATACGGTCATAGAACATGAACCTCATTACTGCGTAAAATGAATATATACCAATAAAAAGATAATTCTGATAAAATATTTTAACAAGTAATCAGTGGAAACCTAGAAAAGACAACTGTGAATTCTTTTACTCTGAAAATAATGTCAATAAACTCAGTATTTTTAGCTTTTAAGTACATACTTTAGATTATGAGAAAATATGCATTTATATGTCTATGTATTTTCCCTGTGACATGGTTTTATAAGATAATTTTCACTTTGAATGTTTTAGGCATAATAAATGGTTATCAAAAATATCCTTTGCCTAAATGAGCATCATTCAAAACAATTATTTAACATTTATTTCTGTTTATTTACTGTTTCGAAAAATTAAACACTTGTGAACTTAGCTAAATGTCAGTTAAAACAGGCCCTAGGAACCTGTTCGTAATGAAATCTTTAGATTTTCTTTTTTACCACTATGCTTATTTTATCATTATTATTACTAATATTGCATGTGTGTGCATGTGTACGATGTGCATGGGTGAACAACTGGGTGCACGCGAAGCTGAGGGAATAGCTATGTAGAGTCCGTTTTCTCCTACCACCTACCTTTACATGGGTTTGAACTCAGGTCATCAGGCTTAGCGGCAAACTCCCTTCCCTGCTGAGTCATCTCCCTGACCCTAAGGATCCTCTCAGCACTCACACTTCACCTACGGCCTATGGAAGAGACACCATAGTCACTAAAGTCTGACTAGGATGATGCTGTCTACCACAAATATGATTGAAAACAGCTACAAAGCAAGCAAAACCCTACCTGGGAAATATATTCTAATGTCAATGTTTAGGAAATATTCTGACCAATGATGGTTAGAGGCAGATGAAGGTGAAGGTGCAGACAGATCCTTTCAGCAAGATTCGCCACAGATGTCCATGGTGCATAATTTAGCAGAGACTGGGGTATCATAGTCACATCTGCAAAAGGAAAAGAATGCTTTTCTTTGGAAAGACGCATTATTTTTGTAACATTTGAGAGGTATGTGCACATGAGGAAATCAGCCAGGACCTTCATATTTCCTCATACTTGCCATGGATAATAAAACTGTAGTATACATATTCATTTCCTATTCATGTAATAATTCATGGTTCTTTTGTTCATCTCATGGTACTAAGGAAAGGAAGCAATATTTGGTCTGTCTCATCAATCCAAGTCAGCGTGCACCCCAGATATTTGCTGACCAAGTTTAGGAACAGAGTTGACACCGTCGGACGCATTGCTTAATGGTTCATTAGAGTAGAGTTGGCCTCCTTGAGAACCCGTGTTACTTCATCTGAGTCTACAAAACAGATTGAGAGTTTAGAACCTCTTAGCTGACGGGGCCAAAATGCTTTGCGACGTTTTTCTGGAACATTTGCAATCCCTGAGCACACTGCTGAGTGGCAAACATCCACCAGCCCCCTCAGAGATTTTGTCCCAACGCCCAGCTTGTGCTGAGGTCCAGAGAGAAGCTATGCAGACCTGAAGCCAACAACCGCACTGGCTGATAGCGCTCCCCACAACTCTAGGATGGGAAAAGGCAAGTGAAGGGGACAGCTCCTCCAGGACTTCTCAGCTCCTTCCAGAATATGTTCTGAACATGCATCATCACTGACCTTAGCTCTCCTCTCGGGGAAAGGACCGGCAGGGCAGGACTTCCCAGGAGTTTATATTTCAATCTGTGCATCATAAAAATCAAGAATAATGTGCCTTTCAGATAAAAATCACTATTTATGACAGTGATATCAATGATTGCTTGCTACTTACAAATGTTCTCTACGTATTATTAAGCTCGAATACTTCAAGATTCCTCCTCTAGGGAGAAACATCAGAGGCCAAAAATTAAGAGCTCCAAGATATTCTTCACCTTAAGAAAATATCCTCAAGGAGCAAATGACCAAAGTGAAATACATTTGTTGATTTTCTAATAATAAAGGCAATATTTTAAAAGGTTAAGCTAAAAAGTCCCATTCATTGTGCAGATACCCCCAAATAGGGCTCTTTTGTGAATTTCTGTATACATAAACTGATAACATGCTCACAAATGTGGAATTTATTTAGGCAGTTTCTAAAAGAAAAGTTATAAATTGCCTAAAGTTGCCTAATTTAAAATCCTTGCATTTCACAAGGCTTGCAAGTGAATATTGCTCAACCTACTTTTCTGGCAACACAGTAACATACATAATTTATAACAACATATTTATGTAGTAATTACGACATATTGAAGTACTGTGATTTCAAAGAGATAAGCAAGAACAAATAACTAGATTGTTAATATAAAGGAAATGGCCGTTTACCCATAGCTAAGTCATATTGGGAAGAAATATTGCCAGGCCTGGACCCAGATGTTGATTTGTGTGTGTGTGTGTGTGCGTGTGTGTGTGTGTGTGTGTGTGCGCGCACGCAAAGACTGGTAGGTAACTATGGTGTTCAGACATGGAGAGAAAGTCCATGACATAGTGATAAAGAACTTTTGTTTAGTTTTTTTTTTTTTTTTGCTGAGCTAGCTGCTTTAAGTGACCCATGGGATGCAAATGGGGTAATTGAGAAAAACTGTGCATTCCGTAGATGGTGCTCATCTACAGAAGCAAATACAGAAACCTAGATTTTAATGAAGTGATTTTATAAGATAGTAAGGAAAATATGATGTAGTTGATTATTTTCTTCAGCAATCTTCTTTCCAGAAAGACTCAAAAACAAATGAACAGTTTTAACAAGCAATGTGACCCGGGTGTTGAGGCGAAAGTCTGATTTACCAACACTCATAAGGCAGGAGAACTGTGACTAGTTCAAAGCATTCCTGGAGTACCAAGTAAGAAATTGTCTAAAACATAGATAATCAATGAGAGAGAGAAAGAGAGAGAGAGAGAAGTAAGAGAAGGAACCAAAGGATGTATTACATCTCCACCATTTCAAATTTTTCTGGACTAAAGTCTAGTGGCTAAACCACAGACAAACATTAAAAGTAGCACTAATTGTGGCTGTGAGTCTAAAGGCAGAGGCAGGTGGATCTCCATGAGTTCAAGACCAACCTGGTCTACAAGAGCTAGTTCTAGGACAGCTAGGGCTGTTATACAGAAAAACCCTGTCTTGAAAAAGGGGGGGGGGGGGTAGCACTAATACGAAACTTCTAAATAAACTCTGGGTGAGCTTAGACAAACAAGATGCTTAGTGTTGGGATTTTTAATAATAACCCCAGCAGTTCCTATGTTTCAATGTTTGCATAGTTAGCGAAATTGTTTGGGAAGGAATACGATATGTGTCTTTGTTAAAGGGATTGTGTCACTGGGAGTGAGCTTTGAAATTTTGAAAGCCCATGCCAGGAAGCACCCCGCCCCGTGTGTGTGTGTGTGTGTGTGTGTGTGTGTGTGTGTGTGTGTATCCATCCCTCTCTCCGTCTGTGGACCAGGAGGAGGATGTAGCTCTCAGCTAGTATCCCAGCGCCATCTCTGAGAGTTTTCAACCATGATAATCACGAATTAACCCTTAAAAAATGCAAGCAAGATGCTAAATAAATTGTTTCTCTTACAAGAATTGCTTTGGTCATATTGTCTCTGTACAGCATAGAATAGTATCTAAGACAGAAGTGTAATATTATTGAAGGACTGTATAAGTCTTAACAATATCAGAAGAAAATGGTAAGTCGTGGAGATCTAAAAGAAGCACAAAATGTTAAAATGCTCAAGTCTGGGTCATCAAAAGCAAACAGGATACTTAGGTAGTGCAAATGTTGCCTGTAATTTTAGAAATAGTTATCTTGGAGAAAGAAAGACGTGTCATCACGTCTGTGACAAGAAAAGTGAGAAATGAGTAAGTAGAAATCTGGTTCAATTCGGAAAGAAATGTCTAGGGTTAAACATTCTCAACAATTGAAGAGGCTACTTAAAATTTATAGAGAATGAGTTGGGTAGAGAGAAAGGTAGCATGATTGTAGCCTCATCCTTAGTTGTAGGGACCACAGAGACAGAAGTTAGAAAGATGAAGTGACTGGAGGAAGGCAGATGAAAAGGGACTGCGGATGAAGCCTGCTAAGCCTCTCTGCTTGCCACCTGAAGTTCCTTTCACTACCTCACACCACCTCCGAAGTAATGACACATCGTTGTTGTTTTCATTTGCTTGGAAAGGATCAATAAATAACAGCAACTGCTTGGAGTTTTGCAAATTAAAAACAAAAGGAAGGAAAGAAAAGGTAAAGATGGGTAGAGGTTGTTGAAAGGTCCATTTTAAAGAATGGAGAACACATGGAGACCGGCAGCTAGTTATTGGGCAGGACTGCCCCAGGCATGTGGACTGCAGATCGAAATGAGTTTAGAAACACAGGTTTAGCTATGGAACTCTAGACACAGTAGGGGTAGGAAAGGAAATATGAAGTCAAAAAGACAACTCTAGAGAAAGCACAGTGAACGACAGTGAAACTGTAGTGACTACCAGGGTCTGCTTTGGAAATCAAGACATGTAGTCAGGTTTTAATTTTAAAGATACTTATATTTTAAAGGCTTTGAAGTTAAGGGTTAAGATAGCACATTTTAAATGTAACAAATATCAATGTAACACATCCATTTCTAAGCAGCTGGTTGGGAATATAACCAATTCGAAAAGCTTCTTCTATACTAGCTCTCCTTTCATCTACTAAATATTTTTGGGAGGAAAAGTTCATTGATTCAAATGAAGCTATTGTTCTTCGCTGAAAGAATAATATAAACTCACAATGATTTTTTTGTGGATTTGTTTTGCATTTGAGAATTGAGGCTTTTGCTTTATTAGCAAAATATATTGTTTTTAAATTAAATTTCTAATAAACATACTTGGATGTGAATTCAAGGAAATATTTTGCAAAACTAAAAAGACAAATTAGCATCCTAAGCTCTAAACAACATTCTAGTGGGGTTTTGTTTGTATTGAAATATTTTCAGGGTTAATTATTACCAAGGGTTTTTAACATAGTGAATTTTATTCGCACGTGTCCAGAAAAGCTGCTAATCACGGCATCCTTCTCTTCTATATATAAGTTAACAGTGACATCTTGTGGTCAGTTTTGACTTTGAACCTACACATGGAAGCAAAGTGAAGGTGCTTTGGATTTTATTGCAATAATATCCAATTTTCGCTTCCATTTCCAGACATTTTACGGCGTTTATTTACTGTGAAATTTTCTTTCCATGCCATCAAAGTTAAGCAGATGGTATCATTAAAGCTATGTCATGTTGTCAACATGTTCCCTGGACGAGACAAGAAAGGCACAGAAAACATAGCTGGGACCATCCTCTGCGAAATAAACAATCCCAATCAAACCAAGAAGAAAACGTCAGACAAGTTCAGCCTGAAGCAGGCTCCATGGAACCTGATCCCTACTCCTCACGAATGTCAAGGTCAATACAGTGAGGAAAATCTCAGAAACTATTACAGGTGAGAAATGGGACAACTAAATGCACCATTGAATGTTGGACTGAAACCCTCAAAGAAAAAGATCTCTGTGGAAAATCTACATGACACATAAATCTGGGATTCAATTAAGGGAAATGCACCAATGCATATTCTTGACTTTTTTCTTCTGATGCAGGCCCCAAGGGAATGGATAGTGGTGACAATAGCCTCAAATTACTTTGAAATTTTGATCAGTGCATTTAAATGAGAAAACACCTCGAACAATTCAGACATCATAGGTTTGATGGAGCTATATTAATTTCCATTTCCCAAAGAATAAGAACCAAGTTTCAGCAAAGGAAAAAAGTTTAGTTTCTAAATGTTCTAGATCCTTAGGTTGCTATAAAAATTTTACTCACAAGGATGAATTCTAGTGATCAACTCAAGATTCTACATGTATGAGTTCCCTTTTGGTAGGCAAAAAAATTTGTTATGACTTGGGAGTACAGTGTAAATCCTTGTTCTTACCTATGAGGCTTCACCCTGCCTGCCATTCCTCCCCTTCCTCTTCCTTCTCCATTTCCTTTTCCTTCTTCTCTATCCTTCATCTCTCCCTCTATTTCTACTCCATTGATTTCTCTCACGCACCTAAGAACCTTTCCACTTCATTCTCCACCTACCCAGAGGCTTCCTTACAAAAAGGAAGGAAGAATAGATAAGAATAGATAGAAAGAAAAATTTGATTTTCAAATTCCATTTCCTTAAGTTTTCTCTTCAAATATCCCTTATCAGAAAAATATTGCCCAATCTGCCGCCACCGTCTGCCTCCTTCTCCTACATTCTTAGTCACCAGAGAGTTCATGCTACATGAAACACCACACAATGGGTTGTTTCTCCCTAGGTTGGCGTGTAGCTTTTGTGAAACAGTTTCAAGCTGTGTTTTCTTCAGTTGTTGACACTGCAATGCCTCTGTAAAGCACATGATAGGCACTCAATTGTATTTTTTCAATGAGACCAAAATCTCCCCTGAAACTGGTTTATCACCAGTCCTGGGAACCTGGTTTGTCTTCCACATGGCAGCCTATCCAATGGAGCTTTCAACTCCCATTTCTCTCTCCAGGTCTGCTTGTGCACTAGGTGTTCCCCATCTGCTGCAAGCTCCCTTCTTGGCTGTGCTCTGAAAAGCCGAGGCTTGTGATTTTGTTTCTCTACCTTTCCGACTGATTCCTGGTTGAATCTGGATGAGGATAAGAGAAAAGTTTGGGCATTTCTCCTATCTGCCCCATATGTTTTCAATTTGAATTTCTCCATGACCACAGCTTCTATCAGATGGATCTTCAGCAGGGTAAGGTGTCTCTGTCTCTGGGCTCTGGCAGTATTTCTTTCTCTTTTGCCTCTGCGAGGTAGATATGTCTGTCTGCTGCCCATTGTTGGTTGTTTTAGTATTCCTGTTTGTTCTCTTAAATCTGGTCACATGTCTGTAAATAACACCTTTGTTAAAATCTGCTAAGTTAAAGCATGTAAGGTAAGGGTCTTTTCTAACCCATCCCTAGAATGATCCCCCAGGGTAATGTTTGTTAAACTTTAACAAGCAGAAGAATTGCACCACGGGGGGCGGGGGTGTAAAAATACAGAGTGCTGGGTATCACCCTTTCAGGTGCTGATGTAGAAGACCTAAGGTTCCACAATTTACGTTTTGATCAGTTTTCCAAGTGATACCGAAGCTTCTGGTCTGAGAACTAGACTAGCTCTGCCCTAAAGTGTGTTATTTCACAGGTTAAGTGGTGTATGTTCAGTTTCATGAATGAAGAAATCTTCCTTCAAATAGGTCTTAGAAATTGTGTAGCAAATTGAAGTAGCAAAAAGTGGAAACAGACTCAGAATAAATAGTATTTATTACTCATAAAAATAGGAATTGCATATCACTTAATCTTGGGGATCTTTGTTGCTGCTATTATAGAATGGGAACAATCAAAATAGCTATTTTTATTGAGATAATTTTTTTGTCTGTCTTCTATTCTTCCAAGCACTGTGAAACATTAGTGTTACATTTAAATTATCTTTATCATGTAGATATATTGCCACTTCCACCTTAAAGATGTGTAAATGGTACACAGAAAATGCCTAGTGACTGGCCACGCGGTCACACAGAACTGTAGTTTGCATGCGGTCTGACTCCAGTGTACCTACTTATCCACTAATCTGAAAAACCAGTCTATGGGTGCCACTATGTTCAAGCATCTTTGTCATCCACGTTTGGGGCTCATTTCGGAGGTAACTTTTTTCTCCTCTGTGATATATTACAATTAAAATTCATGATCTTTTTTTAAAAAAAATTACCTTTACAGATATTTATGCTTTAAAAACACTTGAATAACTAAAGAAACCATACACAGGAGTGTTGACAGTTACGTCCATGTTTACATACATGTGTGTTTCCATGGACAGTGAAATGAAGAACACATTTCCCCTTATCACTCACCCTAGACCAGAGTGAAGTATTGGAATAGTTCCAGCTAGAAACCTTAATGACCTATTATTTCCTACTGACTTAGTGTGTTCTCGTAGGGTATGCTATCTTTTTTTTTGTCTTTTCTACTCCACCAAAGAAGGAAAAATGAAGCAGTGTCTTTATTTCTACATATAAATTGAAGTCTGTACAGTGACCTAGTTCTTCGATAATGTTGTAATAGACTTCAGACTAAAGTTTTCGAGAAAAATGAGTTTTAATACAGGAAATTATGGCTAGAGTATGCTTCCAGAAATCCAGGCATGCAGTGCTTAGAGTTCGAGACTATTGGTCTCAGCTGCCTACATACAGTATAGAATGAAATCATTTATTAGTCACACCGAAAATAGGAAAATCAACCCTTACATCACACCGAGTACAAAATCAACTCCAGATGGAGACAAAACTACAATGAAAAGGGGAAAAAATCACAAAAATTTGGAAGATAATATCTGTAACATAGGATTGGAAACTACTTCTTAAACTGAATTTTTAAAATGAGATCAGAATAAAGATGACCAAACTGAAGAAGTTCTTTTCAATGAATGATACAAGGTGAAACGTAAAATCACAAACTAAGAAATATATTTGAAAATCATTTTTAAAAGACAAGCAAACCTTTAATAGGCATTTAACAGCAGAACAAGAAAGATTACTGTATTGAAACATTTTTTAATTCATTAGTAGGAACGGAATTATACACTAGAAACACAGAAGATATAACTTTTTATTTTATACCAAATGAGCAAACCCCTAAAGGGCTACCAGTATAATGTGTTGTGCCTGACTAATTGTAGTAAGTACAGACAACATTTGAAAATTGATTTGACCTTAATCAGTGTCCATATGAGTCAGTCAGTTATTACACTTTTTACGTCTGTTCTAGGTAAGTATGTGTTAAAGAAAGATTGTTTTAAATTGTCAAACTTGAGAAAATGAGAATATTAATAGGTGGATTCATCTATTGATATTCACTCAGACTACACAATAAAACACTCCCATTTGACTATAAGGACACCAATGGATCCTTGAAACCTGGGAAAGAAGCACCTCCAATGCTTTTCCTACATGTCCCATTTGCCATATAGAACCAGAAATCATCTGTTTTTCCAAGATTTGTGCTTCCTCTCCATGTTGAATGTTTGACCTGTTATTAAATAAAATAATGGTTAATTTAATACAAGTACTTTGATATTACACCATTTGATTTGGAAACCTTAGTGTCTTCTAAGTGTCAGGAGCTATAATTCAGTCTGAGTACACTGGAAAAAGGATGTCCCAGACAAGATGCATTAGAATAATGTGAGATTTTATCTCTTTTTAGGACAGCCCACAATTGAAGACACTTGAATTGTGAAATTCTGAAATTTTTCTCCTAACATTTTCAGATAGAGATTATGAATAACTGAAACTCTGAAAAATAAACTTTCAATAATATATAATTACTGCAAGATATAAATACAATAATAAACTACAGTTATAAAATTCAGGACAGACACAAGCCATAAATTTAGAGTTGATGATTAGACCTCTCTTGGCAGAAGCTATACAGCATGACTTTACTTGAAGTAAGAAACAAGCAAACTTATTTAATTTGCACCACCTTGCACAATCTCATAAGATCACTGCTCAAGTTTAAGTGAATAATTGAAATAAGGTAGATATCTAGGAATATTCAGTCATGATAAAACTACCTAAAAAAGCAAACAAATGATAAACATAAGTATTTGGACAGTGACTACCTGTCCTTTGGAGGGAGGCGTGTAGGATTCATATCTTGGTAGAGGGTGAACGCTCTTGAATAATTGACAACACTCAATCCGCTGAATTGATAGCCGGACTTGTGGCTCTTTTCTTCTTCTCTTCTCCTTCTCCTCCTCCTCCTTCTTTGAAAGGATTAGCAAAATCATCTTGTGATGATTAAATCTATTCAACTTTATACTCAATATTAAAACTTTTAGAAGAACTCATTGCCTCAAGTTACTCATTTGTAAAACCCAGAGCAAATAAATCAGTTATCCATTTAACTCATGATTATATTCCCTAGTGTTCTTAATATTATCTCAGTTCCTAGATTATAGTTTCCTTCTCACTTAAATTTTCTTCAGGGCTCAACATTAGTTGAGATTTTCAAATATGCTATCTATAATTCTACTCTCTTATGGTTTTCCCAGTACTTCTTAGGATCTTTCTTTTCCTTGGAGAGGTTACTGAAATCTGACAACCCCTGAAATACTGGTGTCTAGAGTCTCCAAAGGACTTTCTTCTCAAATTCCAAGATACCCGCTTTGTCACAGTTTGCTTAGCACATATCTAGTAATGCAGCTTCCAGTGGATATTCCACTAGCAACTCAATCATAATTTTATATTTACAATCAGATTCGTTATCTCGTTCCATCAAGATGCGGTATTTTTCACATTCAGGAAGTGACTGTTATTCACATGTTTTTTCAAGAATGGACAATTTATTTTTAAATAGAAGTATCAATTTGTCTTATTTCAGAATACAATTTCAGGTGATTATATCTTCAAAATCTGTTAAATATATCCTTCTTCATACAATTTCACCAATTTCCTCTTGACAGTAATAGTAGAATCTAAAAATCCTTTTAAATGTCTCCATTTGGGTCATTTTGCTTTTTTTTTCATTGTCGCCAGAATTTATTTCTCATATGGAGCCATTTATCTTCTCCTAGTTTTGTGTCTGTCCAATTTCTGCAGGAGCATAGGAAAATGCATATGCCACTCACGTCTCCGTACATACAGCATTCACTAAAATATCCTTCATCTTCTACTTAGCTTCTCTAAGTCTGAGCATGAGTAAACAGACTTAGGGACTTTGACCTGGAAGGAATTACATTCTAGTTAAGAATTCTTGGAGTGGTAGTAACACATACCTTTAATCCCAGCACTCAGGAGACAGAGGCAGGTGACAGGTGGATCACTGAATTTGAGGTCAGCCTAATCTACACAGTGAATTCCAGGACAGCCAGAGCTACACAGAAAAATCCTGTCTCAAAAATAAATAAAAAAAATATTAAATAAAAATAAACAAATCTACTTGGGAGTTGTATGTGATTGTGTATATCCTCCACTTAATCATCTGACTGGCAAAATAATATCTGTGTGGATTCTAGTGATAAGTTACTGTTCACATCATTTCTTACTCTAAGGTTAGTTTGAATTTTTTTAGAATTCTTTTAGAATTTTAATCAGAATGCAATTACATCACTTCCACCTCCTCTTTCCTCTCTCCAGAATGTCTCATATTTCCTCCAACCATCCAACTCCTCCCATACTCCCTCATGTTCCCTTGAATTGATGGCTTTTTTCTTTTTTATTATATATTAATATATGTGCCTTAAAATATAAATGTAATCTGTGGAGTCTGTTCTTTCATTGTTTGTGTATATATAGTTTCAGGATAGGCCACTTTTTGTTGGGTGATCAATTAGGGATCTCATTCCTGAGAGATGCTAATTTTTCCTTTCTCAATAGTCATTAGTTGCCTGTAGTTATTGGTCTAGGGTATAGGCCCCAACTATACTACTTGGTATATCTATTGGTATTGTCATTGTTTAGATCTTGTTTAAGCACCTGTATTGTTGAGGTATCAAGAAGCAATCTGAATGCAGTAAGTACAGGTTAAAAATTACAAGAAAGAAAAATATTAATAGTCTTTTTTTTAAGTCTTTATTTTTTTATTAACATTTGTTGAATCTCTTTCTTGAGCTTTTCTGTACCAGTATAGGCATGATTTCTTAACAGCATGTATTTTAGTTTATTTATAATACATCTATGGCAAAATTATTTTACTATTTCATAAACTTATTTTAATGACTTTATAAGTAGTACATGTAAAACACAAATGTACTTCAAATCAAACTAGTCCCCATCATTAGGTTGAATAAGTAGGTAGAATTTTATATAAAACCCATGTATTTAAAGCCTACAGAGCATGTATATATAGGTGTGTGTGTGCGTGTGTGTGTGTGTGTATATATATATATATATATATATATAACAGGTATGTGATATTTACTATTATGAATGGGACAGGATGATATTACCAAGTATCACAGGATTATAGATTTTCCCAGTTCTCTCTGCTATTACCTCAGATTACATTAACATTCTGAGGCTGAGAACTCTGATCCACGAGACATATTTTCCTTTATCTCAATTATTGTATGAAAATTGGCATCCAAGAAGAGGAAGAAGAGGTAAAATGTAACTCAAACATAAATGAAATGGAGGAAAAATATAGTCTATACAGGGGGCATTCCTCTATTTGGAGAGAGAGAAAAAAATCATTCTTGGTGGATAAATAGGAAGCTGGAGAGAAAGAAGTGGCCTAAGTAGTGCTAAAAAAACAGAGTCTCTATCTGTAACCAGTTCTCCTCACTCTAAACTCCCAGTTAGAGAGCAGGGACGCATACCTGCTGGAAGGTGACAGTCCAGTATGAGTGAGCCTCTCTCCCCTACCCCGAAGAAAGCTCAGTGTTTCTGGGGCACTGGGTAGAGCTGTTGACCCTAAGGCACCAATAAATCATGAGTGTATGTCTATATACATTTTTAATTTAAAAATGATATTGAGTCACTCTTTTGTGCTCTGAATTATTTCCTAGAGGTTAGAAGTAATGGACATTTTTAAAGGCAGAAATATATCACCAAAATCCTCGCCAAAAAGGTGGTAACAATTTATTTTCCCATTGTGAATATCGCACTTTGATGCCCATTTATTGAGTCTATTTTAACTTCTTGAGTTATTTTAGGAAAATCATGTCTTGGGCCAAGTTATATTGATGTGAACTTAAAGGAAATATAATGAATAATGAGAGGAAAATCATTGTTTTTCCTCTATGTCATATTGCAGACAAGTTTCCATAAAACTGGGATGACTTCATTTGCCAAAGACATTTGATATATCAAATGCAGCCATATGTTCTAAATATAACAGATTATTGCCATGTGCATGAGTTATGGAACACTATGTTGTGTAAGTTGAAGGAACACTGGAAATATATGTCTGATTTTCAAATAAGTCATATTTCAGACCTCAAATATTTCAATGACAGAGCAATAGAAAAATATATAAACAGATGCTTTAAGAGTAATAACTTTGATGATGGAACATTTAAATCATTTGAAATCTAGTCTTCTATTCAAAAGAGAAAATGAAATTCATTGGGGTCCCCCTAAAATGCCTTGCTAGGGAGGAAGCATATAAATTATTCATAGAGCCCATGAGTTCAGGGAGACTCCCTTGTATAACATTTAATGAAGGACCATACACCTGCACTCCTGGAGCCTATTATTACATTATGAGTAGACATAGTCAATCATGCTTTAAAATGCACTATTATGAAGTTTTATTTTAAATTTTTATTTTTTAAAAGGATTTCCAAAAAAATTATTTAATGTAGATGTTTTGCCTTCATGTGTGCCCGGTTTCCAGGGGAGACCACTTGACACTGTTGAATCTTCTGGAACTAGAGTTATATATAGATGATTGTGAATCATCATGTAGGTGCTAGGACTCGAATCCAGGGCTTCTGAAAGAGCAGCCTGTGCTCTTTTTTATTTCTTTTCTTTAATTGAAAATAGATTTTTTTAAAAAATACAATATATTCTGTAGGAGTATGTTTCCCTTCATACTCCTCCTGGTTCTTCCCCACTTCACGTTCCATATAGATCCACACCTTTTCTCTTTCTTCTTAGAAAACAATATCTAAAAACTACTAGTAAAAAAAACTTTTAAAAAGTTAAATGAAAGCCAAAGAAATAAGAATGTTACAAAACAATCAAATAAGGAAAAGAGACAAAGAAAATTTACAAGAAATGCTTAGAGACACAGAGACACTCACCATGTCCATACAGGAATTGCATACAACCTCAAACTGGAAACCATAATGTATACATAAAGTGTGAGACTAAACAGGAAAAATAAATCTTGTAGGTTATGAGTTCTGTTTTCATTAACAATAAATTCCTGTATGTCCTGTGTATGTTTGACCCTTCTGCACTGGATGTGCTTGACTAAATGAGGGGGGAGGTTCCAGGAAAACCAAAGGAGGGGGAGGAGAGTTCAGTATGACCATCTCTTCATTCTTCATTCTTGGTATGCCTGTGACACCTCTACTCATAACTTTACAACAATTTTGAGCCTTTTAAGCATGGAAATGTATGTCACCAATAACTGTTCTTGCTAAAAAAAAAAGAGTGAGATAAGCTGTTCATCAAGGAGAAAACTCTTCCAAAATCCCCAAGAAGAATTTCCTTTTAGCTTTCCTTAGCCAAATTATAGTCAAATGTCCATTTTTGGCATTTAGACTGTCATTAGAGCGGTGAGAATACTCTTGCTAGCTCATACTAATCGGAATGTGTTTCAGTTGCCTAAGAATGTTCCTTCTCCAGAGCAAATGTGAGGGCAGATGCCTGAACACAGCTAAGAAAAAAGATGAATATAGGCAAGATACTAATCTTCAGAAAAATCTCCTGTAACCAACTTACGATCTAATAAATCAAAATTATATAGCTGAAAATAGGAACACTGGTATAATTATTACCTATCCTACATTTTACTATTACTTCCTCATATTCTAATTGGAAAAAAATCAATAATAGGAGAAAAATGGGTAAATGTATTCTCAGCCTCAAAATCTAATTCCCAAAGTTTTCAGTGGTGTTAGTTTACTTTTTCATCTCTGTAATCAAACAAGAAGGAACCTAAGATAGGAAGGACTTGTTCTGGGCTTAAAGGTTTATGGACAAAGAAGAAAACGTCAAGAGCTTGTATGGTTTCCTCATATCCTGGTGCACCAGAGAGCAGATCATTCAGACCAGAATCTGGGGTAGGCTAGGACTTGCATGGCTTGTTGCTAAAGCCACATGTCCATTAGCTTATTCCTTTATCTAAAATGTTTCACAAGTTTCCACAGAAGGCCACTAGCTGGGGAAAGTGGGGAAGAAATTATGAGCCTATATGGGACAGTCTACATTCAGACCATAGTAACAATCATGATTGGAAAGCCTTTGCTACTAGTTAATAGAAATAGATCAACGGACATTAAAAAAGAACATTTATTATTGGCATTGTGGCTTTTCAAATTATTCAGCCAAATAAGTGTTTGATACACTTTCATGAGAAAGGTAAAACTCTCTCTCTCTCTCTCTCTCTCTCTCTCTCTCTCTCTCTCTGTGTGTGTGTGTGTGTGTGTGTGTGTGTGTGTGTGTGTGTGTGAACGCACACATATGTGTTTGAATGTAGGCAGGACACACACATATTTCTAAATACATAAATACAACCTAAACAATCTATGCAATGCTATTTGTATGTATAAGTCTTCAGGACTGATAATTTGGTACTAGACAACCAATTGATGTGTACTTAACTCTTTCAAGGATGACTGACTCATTTTCAAAATATGTGGGCCTTCTTCTGCAAGATAGGAAGCTAGAAGTCCCCAAGGGTAGCTATTTTGAGTGCCTAAAAATCTGATGTAGCAAATGATATAAATAAGTCAAAAAATGAACTGAAGATCAAAAAAGTATCTGCAATCCTTGTGTTTATCTGAGTATAATAAAATTGATATTAATAATAAGAAAAGAATTTCAAAGACAAAGACCCAATAAAAGGTGAAGTTTATTCACATAATCAAAAATCATCAGTTATCTGGTCAGGGGTGGTGCATGTCTTTATTCCCAGCACTTGTGAGTCAGAGGAAGGTTGATTTCTGTGAGTTTGATGCCAGACTGGTCTCCAGAGTCATTTCCAGAACAGCCAGAGCTGTTTCACAGAGACACCTTGTCTTGAAAAAAAAATGGAACAAAAAATTGTAAATTACCAACAAATATGGGACAGTATAAACATTAAGACTAGGTTATCACAATCTGATAAATAAAAGATGAAAGGATCATATAATCTATTCAGTTTGGTTACAGATGTATAGTGTACATATGATGGATCACACTTGGGACTTTACGGATGCCAGGTCAGCACTCTGACACTGAGTTCCATCCACAGCCCTAATACCCTGTACCTTCCAAAAACTGCTAGCATTGTTGTTAAGAATGTGCAAATGTGTGCGATCTATGTACTGTGGTAGATGCACAATTTGTTGGCAGTGCGCTGCAAATTTAAAAAAAAACCACATATTAAAATACTGAAACCCCTCTCTTGAGGGACTGGTCCACAAAAAAGAAGATCCCAGGAACTGGAATAGTTTTAGTATTGCTTATAATATTTAGGAATTTAAAAATAGAATTAATAAGAACGTTCATCTAGAAGAATGTGAAAATAGAAGGTGGAAATGTCACAGAATAAATATAGTGCAGAAATCAAAAAAAGTAATTTAGATGTTTTTGACAACTGAAAATACTATTTGTGGCATGTTTAATTCTTTATTTATTTATTTACCAGATGGTGACTATGAAGGGTGTTCAGGATCTCAGCATAGCACTGAGCCTTTCTCATGGTGACCTTTTAAGCACAAAAGCCTTGTTCAGGGTGACATATTTCAGTTCACAAGAACAATTTTAGTTAGAAGGAGAACTACAGAAGCAAAAAAAAAAAGATTGGTACATTTAGAGACTTTCCCAGAACTGTGGACTTTTGTGGAGTAGGTCTTTTGTTTTCATTTTGGGAGGTAGTACTGTCTATGTGCTGAATTTTATGGCCTGATTGGAACTTCCATCATGGAGTCAGTTGTGCTATGGTCTGGAACTCTTTTACACTAATTGTCTATTTTGTTTTGGTTTTTCAGTTCATGTGGCTTTCTCATTTGTTGGGTCTTCAGGCTATGCTCCTATTTCAGAATCTCTGTGCCCATTTCTCGTTTTTTCTTGAATGTTTTTGTTTGTTTTTGTTTTGCTTTTTGTTTGTTTGTTTCTCCTCTTGGGACCTCCCTCTCCAATATTTACCTGACTCCCTCATTTCTTACTCCGGCCACTGTTCAAATAGCATCTTTACAAAGAGTAGTACTCTGGCCATGCCCTTTCCATTGCGAACTCTTCCCCACACACTATTCTATACTAATATTTACTTTGTCCACTGTATTTCCCCCCCGTGGTACCTAACCCCTTCTAATAAAAACATTATGTACTATGATTATATTTTGTCTCCTTGTTAAAAATGCAAAGTCTCTTAGGTTTACTAAATAAGCTGGCAGGTCAATAGCACATAAAACTGCACTCATAAATACTCATTTAAAAAAAAAACAGGATGAGGGGCAGTCAACCTGGGATCCAGTATCAAGCCTGCCCTTACCACACTGCTTAGTTTTGGCCTTATATCTGCTTCCTTGTATGCAATATAAAAGAACTGGATATCAGAAAAAAAGCATCCTCCTTCCCACAGCTAGAATTTGGCTGTTTCTCCTGAATTTGTTCTTTTGTTCATTGCAGGGCTTCTCCTGCCTCTCCTCTCTTAGATACATTTTAATTATTTTGATTGACTACCACACACAAACGTGACACAATCTAATAGAACTGTCTTCTAGTGTTAACTCTTCTTTAGAGCTGATGTTTGAATCCAAAACCTGTGATGAAATTGTAAGAGGACTTATAAAATGACTTAGGTTTTACATGATACTCTAAAAGAATATATTTTTACACAAACTGGTAGTTCAATTTATATTGTGATTAGGCACCTCACCTTTATTCTTTGAGCACTGAAAATGATCATGAAGGCTGAGATTATGTCCTCCTTTTGTTATTAAAGTTAAAAGGATATTACAATTCTGTAAGGAACTTCTCACATGAGATATTATTGAAACTTAGCTACAGTTCTAAACTTCTGTTTTGTAGACCCGAAACTTCATAAACTGCATTATCAATTGAAACCTAACAATATGCCTACATTCCTTTAAGAGACAAAATGTTTTGGACATCCTCAAGGATTGTTTTTGTAAGTCAAAACCACTCTTATCCTAGCTCTTAATGAGTCACAGAAATGGGTTGTCTGAGATGAACTTAGATTTTGGGTTATTTGGGTTATTTTTCAGAGATATTTCTTGACCGGCTGATTGTTAAAGACTGAAAAGTAAAGTTATCTTTTTCATAAAGAACTTTATTGCAAACAATCAGTTCATACCGAACAGAGTAAAAGTCATACAAATTATTTGACAGTTAGCATGCATAACAAAAGAGATGCTGTATTTATTTCCTTAAATAACTTTCTGTTTCTAACGGGGGTGTGGTATGAAACACAAATGAAGAAACTTAAGAACTGTACGGATTTAAAGTTTCTCTTTGGGAGATCTTTCTAAATGTTTGAGGGTGAGGAAGTTGCGAGTCCCTAAAACAACATACGCACAGTGACTCCTCTCAATCGTATCATTCTTCAGAGTAACAGGTCAAAAACGTCTGGCGTTAGTCAGCCTTTTGCGCACAAATACTCAAAGAAAATGAAATAAACTTCCGGCGCAAGCTGATTGGCTGCAAACTAAGCGACGCAGCGCAGCACAAACCCACTGAACATCCGCCTCCAAGAAGCGATTGGTCCCTACGGCAAGCGGACAGGAACAATTCCTGAAAGTTGACCGCGGCTTCCGGGTTCGCGGACAAAGATGGCGGCGGCCAGGTGCTGGAAGTTGGTGCCCCGCCGGGGATTGTCTCTCCACGCCGCCGCTGAGGCCTCCGCCTCGGCCACCAAGGTGAGCGACCCAGAGGTCACGGCGACGCCCGTGGCGCGGTACCCGCCGATCGTGGCTTCCATGACCGCCGACAGCCAGGCGGCGCGGCTGCGGCGGGTGAAGCGCTGGCAGGCGGCGGCGCACGCGGCCCCGACCGTGGACGAGAAGATACGAATTCTCACCAAGATGCAGTTCAAGAAGTACATGGTGTATCCTCAGACCTTCGCCCTGAATGCCGATCGCTGGTACCAGGGCTTCACCAAGACGGTGTTCCTTTCGGGCTTGCCGCCCGCGCCCGCGCCGTCCCCGCCCTCGCTCGACCTGGCGGGCCTGCGCGCCGCCGTGTGCGACTGCATCTTGCAGGAGCATGTCTACCTGCAGCGGCGCCGGCGCCGGCCACTCTTCGACCACCGCCAGGCCCTCGCCTCTCCCGTCCTGGACCAGCTGGTGGGGACTCTTGTGAACCTGCTCGCCCCACTCAACCCTGTCCTGACCACCGCCGCCCTAGGTGAGCCTGCGCCTCCCTTCCAGGACAGGGACGGTGTGGTGCTGCTGGCTTCTGCAGGATTGCTTGCTATTCCAGGCTTCCCAGCAGGTTGTGTAGCACCCCGTGCATTGGCATCTGCAGCCCAAGTTTCTCGTGACTTGCCCGGCCAAGACTACTTGTTTAAAGTTTAGAGTCAGGTGAAGTTCATCTCGTTTCCGTGTCTTGACTCAGTTTTGTGTCTGCCCAGCCAAAAGTTTGAGAGATTTCTTGAGTGGAACCAGCTTAGGGTTGTCTTTTGAGTCCTCCGCAGGAAAGCCGGGTGACCATAGACAGGTGATCAACCTCCCTTACTTTACCTACTTTAATTAGGGTAATACTGTTTGGTAATAGAATTGTGAAGGTTAAATAATAGACATTAGCTAAAATCCCCAACATTTTCTTAACAAATACTGTGTCCTTTTTCCAAAATCCATAAATACCCACTGATTAATCCTTACAACACAGTAGATATCATGAATTCATTTTATAAATGAAACGTAAAAATACACTTGTTAGGTTTGCTGTCTTAAGACCCAATGTCTGGCAGGTTTGGGGATCAAGATGAGGCCTAGTAAACAGAAACTCCTGTTTGTGCAGTGTGGACATGAAAAATAATGTATAATTCTTTTGTTTGTGTCTGATGGGGTGGGGGTACTTCCCTTTCTCATTAGTAAGGGGAGTGATAGGGTTAGAAAAGCACAGTAACTTTTGACTGCTCACATTGGCGGCTTAGGCAGCTTAGCTTTGCTCAGAGCAGAGTTCTTGTATAAAATGGCAGCGACTGGAATTTTATGTACCCCTTAGAGTAATTGTAAAAGAGAAATTAGTTCTTCATAGAATAGTTCACACTTTGTTCTGATGTGTAGTGTCGCTGCCGCTCAGTCGAGAATCTTTATTAACTAAGTAATTAACTGGTTAGCCTAATGAAGTTTTGTGTGCTGCACTTGAGGCATAATGGTTAAATTATGTACCTCAGCTTCTTAAATTACTGTAATTTTTACATGTATATATTTTAGACATGCCAGTCTTAACATGTTTATGGCTCAGTCTATTACCAGTTTTCTCTTAATAATAAGAAAAGTTTGAATATCTTTTGACAGATTATAAGCGCCCTGTTGACTTTTACTGGCAGCGAGGTGAAGAGCGCATTCCTGCTGGTCATCGGAAAGGTCGCATTGATGCTTTACGGTACCAAATAAATGACAAGCCACACAACCAGATCCGAATATCTAAGCAACTCCCGGAGGTAAGGTTTTGTATCTGTTGGCGTCAGGTTACCAGATGAGTATGATGAGGTGTTGGGTAGATCTCTTGCTTTCCATGATTGTTCCATGATGGTGACCCACCTGGAAATCTTTCTCAGCTTTCTGATTGTGCATGGTATGGTCTATGAAGGTCACATAATGTTAAATGTGTAAGGCATCAATGTGGTAAAATCAGCTTACGATTTTGCATTATAGTGGGATTTTAAATTTTTTCCTATGTGCGACCACTTTGGGCCCATCAGTAGATACTAGTTTAGGTGAGCACTTCTCTTTTGAAAATGTCATCTGAAATACTCCAGAACGCAGAACATTTCAGAGTTTAAATTAGGAATGTTCATCCTGCAGACTCTCTGTGAATACGGTGAAGTCTGAAACACTTCTAGACCCTAGCATTTGATTCAGACACTCATCTTGTATAATTAGACCATTTTGTGAGTAATAATCCATTGGAAAAATGTAGTCTAAGATAATTGTAAAGTAGTGGATAATTTCTGAGTTCACTTTGTGTTTTCTTATTCTTTAAGTTTGTGCCACTGGACTATTCCATTCCTGCAGAAATCCCGGTTATGAAATGCAAGCCGGACAAGCTTCCGTTATTCAAACGGCAATATGAAAACACCATATTTACAGGTAAGTTTCTCCGTACATATTGATCCATAAATATATTAAAAAATCTGTAAAGTAAGAACATGTTTTAACTTTAGTAGAAATTTAATTTTGAATTGTTACATTTTATTGCTTTTTGATGGAGATAGGATTTCTCTAGCTCAGTTGGCCCTGGCTGGTCTTGAACTTGTGGCAGGAGCCCTCTAGCCTCTGCCTTCATAGTGTAGGAGATATACTACCACACCCAGCACAGATTTAATTCTGAGGACTAAGATGTTTGATTGGCTATGAGCAGTATCGTTCCTAACCTCAAGGTTATGAATGAATAACATGAATGACAGTTGGAGCTCTTCATTTGAACTACAGCTCTTCATTTGAACGTTTTGTTGCCTCTGCTGAATTAGCAACATTTAACCTTTAAAAATTGTTATACTTTCTAGGCTTTTTGTTTTATTATGTGGAAAAGTATTTTGTATTTTATGACTCTGGATCGTGTATAGCATTTTATTGAAGAATCCTCCTTGTTCTACACATGGTAGTTACATACATCAGGAGTTCAAGCATTAGTAGGCCTTGTGTCTCCCTAACACATCTTGAATTTTTTCTCTCTTCCATACACTTACTAGTTCCTAGATGACCCAAGGAAGACTTTAAGAAAGCATTATGTTAGTCCTCTCGGCCAATTTATTGGTCCTTTCTCAATCACTTGGTCTTAGTAGTGACTGGGAATTTTTTGAAACCGCTTTAAGAATGAAATTGAGCACATCAGTAGTTCAGAAGAGCTGAACCACCAGTCCTTTCTGCCTTGGCTGTCCTCCCCCTTTCCTTTTCTTTTCTCCTTTTTTATCCTCTGGTTTTGTTTCTCTCTCTTTTGCTTTTTTTCTTTTCTTTGTCCCTGGCTAGCATAACACTCACTATGGAGTGACAGATGGCTTTGAAACTGCACATCATCCTGTCCTGGGATACGTATTGCTGGGGCTGGAGCAGGGTGTGTGCCACCATCAGCAATGTGTATGTTGAGGATCAAAGCTGAGCTCCCTGCATGATAGGCAAGCACTCTGCCCAATAAGCTACGTACTTTTCTTACTTAGAAATGTAGTATGAAAACCTTATAAGTGTACAAATATTAGTACATTAATTGTAAAGAAGTCCTTTCATTGTTGTTGTTTATTGTGAGTTTGTGTGTATAATAGGAGTGTGGGTGAGGACCCCAGAGCACATATGGAGGTCAGAGAGTGACTTTGTGGAGTGCGTTCATCTGCAGCGTGGGCTCCAGGAATTCATTTCAAGTCATTATGTTTGCCCAGCAAGCACTTCGCCTGTAAACCTTCATTAAGCCTCCATGCTGAGGGATAGGGCAATAGTAGTTTCTAACAAGGGTTGGCAAAATTAAATAATGAGAATTATAAGTACCTTTTTTATGTATCCTTCTGGCCTATTTTGTGCCTTGGTAAGCTCTGTGATAATGAGCCAGTTGAGGATTGTTTTCAGGTAACTTTACCATCGTAGTAATGAGGAAGTATTTAAGGCATATTCCCCTTGTGTAGTCTGAGTACTGGACACAGGGTGTTCGAAGAAGAAGGGGTGCTGGAAACAAATGCCGCCAGCGTCTGCATGCTTGCGTTGTATCTCAAGTGTTTCTGTTGTTTCCTTTAGGTTCAAAAACAGCAGATCCACGCTGTTATGGTCACACCCAGTTTCATCTGTTACCTGACCGTTTAAATAGAGAAAAGCTGATAAAACAGAACCAAGCTGAGCAGGTGGAAGTTGTTTTTAGAGCTAATGCCCTTGCGAGTCTTTTCGCATGGACTGGCGCTCAAGCTGTGTACCAAGGTAGGACCAATGCCATGGCAGTTTGCATTCTTGAAAGTATAACCTGCTGAGAATGAATTTATAGATTGTTTTTGTAGGTAAGACACAACCGGGAGTTGAACATTTTGAAAAGTTTACATTGATATAAAATGTAAGCCGGGCGGTGGTGGCGCACGCCTTTAATCCCAGCACTCGGGAGGCAGAGGCAGGCGGATCTCTGTGAGTTCGAGACCAGCCTGGTCTACAAGAGCTAGTTCCAGGACAGGCTCCAAAACCACAGAGAAACCCTGTCTCGAAAAACCAAAAAAAAAAAAAAAAATAAAATAAAATGTAGTCATGGGCTGGAGAGATGGCTCAGTGGTGAAGAGCATTGCCTGCTCTTCCAAAGGTCCTGAGTTCAATTCTCAGCAACCATATATATGGTGGTTCACAACCATCTGTAATGAGGTCTGGCGCCCTCTTCTGGCCTGCAGGCATACACATAGACAGAATATTGTATACATAATTAATAAATATTTTTTAATAAATAAAATGTAGTTATTTAAAAATCCATAATGAAATACATTTTACATTTAAAATGTACAGGTACACATGAGTATTCTTGTTGAACTTTTCCTGTGATTTTTTCCTGTGCAGACAGAAACGTTTTCTAATATTTTTCACAAACATTGCCAAAACTACTGGTGAGTCAACAGGTCCTTGTAGGCATCCTCACTTTAAAAAGTTCTCTAGTTAGGAAAGAAAATGGTAGGGGAGTCAAGATTCCGATGAGGAAGCTCTCCCTCGGGAGGTGCAAGTGTGTTCAATGAGGCTGCGGGCCACAGTATGCATGTGGAGGTCACAGGACAACTTTCTGTGGACTGAATATTCTTCACCTTTATGTGGGTCCCAGGAATCGAACCTGGATCTCCAGCATGTTTCCCACTGAGTCACCTCTCCAGGCCTTGCATGCTTTTTATGGCAGCACTGTTAGCTTTGGAGGCAGTGTTGAATAACAGACAGACCTAACTCTCCTGGGGCTTTTAATGCAGTGGAGAGCTTCTGGAAACATACTCTTTCTAGAGTAGTGATGTTAGGAGAAAAGTAGGCCAGCATAAGTATGATGCTTGCATGGCTGTCCTAAGGGAGGTAAGAGGCACAGTCGATGTGAGCACAGTCATTATGGGAAGATGTCCAGAGATGACTTTCACACAGACCTGGATGGTGATGAGCTAGTCATGCGGAATCTAGGGAAGACACTTTGAGATAAGAGGAATAACCATAAAAGGCTCTGCAGTGAGAACAGACTTGAAGCACTTAAGGAACGATGGAGAGGCTGGTGATTGGAGGCCGGTAAAGAAAGGGAATGGAGAATGCTGTGCACTTGCATGGCAGAAGGTAGAAGTTATACCATGTAGGACTTTTTTTTCTTGGGCTGGAGTTTGAACCAAGAACTGGTATCTATTAAGCAGATTATCTAGCATGAGCTATAATCCTCATCCTGTTCTTCCAAGTCCAGGGTGAGGTGTTTGGGTTCTACTGCAAAGCCTGAAGGTATGAAATATGAACTAGACAAATTCTACACAATAACCCAGGAGTAATATTAATATTGATTATTCTTACTAGAGTCTCCTTGTTCATTTGTAAAAATGGATTTCAATTTTATGCTTCCATTATTGGCTTCCATTTCTTTAATAGGAAGAGAAGATGGTAGGAGGTGGGCTTAGGATAGTCAGGAAGGGTGAGTGATGCCTTCCAGTGGCACTGCATGCTCATTAATGAAAAACTGTTACTTACTGCATTAGAGCAATAACTTTGTTAGATCTCTCCATTAAGGATTAAATAATATATAAATGTGGAGAAGTCAGATTGATTTTTGACTTTGGCAGCATTTAAAAATATTACCCCAGTCAGTCTAGACAGACAGAAAACTTGAGTGGGTAAGGTATTGAGGTGTCCTGGAGCCTTATGACCTGAGACACCAGAGGCAATGACAACAGTTCTTAAACTCTCTTTAAAAATAGTCAGAAGGTTCTGGATTATCCAGGGGCATGGTGTTAGAACCATAGAAAGCTAGATTCTTCCTGAAGATTGTGAGAGCTTGTGTATGCATTTGTCTTTGGTGAAATAAATGGTCATAATGGATACTGGATTTTACATGGTGCCAGTGTGGAAAGTTTTCCGAGTATACTGAAGGCCATCAAGTTAGTATCAGATGCAGGAGGATTCCTTAGGTAAAGCATGTTAGGTAGCCAAGTGAATGCTGGGAGCTGTGGAAGGTGGAAGTTGTAGAAAAAAGTGCATCCTAAGTCTGGGGATGCTCGAAGGGAGGAGCCGTTAATACAGAAATAGAATGTGGAGTTAGTGGCAAAAGCAGGGAAACTTGAAGATCTCAGGGATTTGGTAGGTCAGGATTTTCAGGGGTCTTTACTACCTTCCAGTGTATTTTGTTTTGATAAAACATATCAACATGTGTCAATCCCTCCATTGCTTTCTTCTGCAGGATTCTGGAGCGAAGCAGATGTTACTCGACCTTTTGTCTCCCAGGCAGTGATCACAGATGGAAAATATTTTTCTTTTTTCTGCTACCAGTTAAATACTTTGGCACTGACTGTACAGGCTGATCAAAATAACCCTCGTAAAAACATCTGCTGGGGGACACAGAGTAAGCCTCTGTATGAGACTGTGGAAGATAACGATGTGAAAGGCTTTGATGATGATGTTCTCCTGCAGATAGTTGACTTTCTTCTAAATAAACCGACAGAAGACAGAACACAGCTGTCGGGAAGCCAGGAGAAAGGACTTGATCCGGGACATTGAGGATGTGTAAATTTCACCAGAGAAATAATAAAATCATTTATGGATTCTGTAACTGTCAGTTATTAAACACATTGATTTTTTTTTTTTTGAGAAACAACATTCCTTATGTAACCATTCACTCAAGCTTGAATTCAGATTTCTTACTGAAAGAGTTCAGTTTAGATGTAATGATGATTATTTTAAATGATTCTTTCAGCTGATATAGCTTAGAAGGCATTGAATGGAAGAAGAGCCCTCTAGCAAGTTGTATTCTGACTTGCACACATGTCCAGCCCTTCCTCCCTCTATCCTTCCCTTCTTCCTCTCCTGTGTCTGTCTTTCTATAAATAAATGTTTAAAAGGGAAATGTATTTACATATTACTAGTAACAGTATTAGACTGTTGTGGTGGTTTGGTATTTTGTGTCATTTAAATGGTAATTCAGTGGGAGCTGGAGAGAGGATTCCTCCTGCCCTTCCAAAGAACCTGGGTTTCATTCCCAGCACTAAACAGCTAAATGTGGCCACTGCCCTCCATGTCCTGATCCAGTGCCCCCCTCTGACTTCTGAGGCACCACACACACTCACACATGGTACATAGATGCCTGCAAAATACTCATACGAATAAAATCATTAAATATGTTTTATTAGTTTTTTTAAAAAAATTGTTAATGATGAGAGTTTTACAGCAGTCTTCAAAATAGGGTTACTGTTTTGCACAAGCCAAACAGACTTTTAATGAATTTTTTAACCTTTATTTTAAAAGAAATGAAAATCAGAAAATATGACTAGGATACTTTAATAGTAGACTCTAGTTGGTCAGTCACAGTTAATATTTACTGGGATGTGTCAGTGGTATCCTGCTGGGACAAAGCAAGGCCACTAGCTTTGCTGATCCACTTCAAGAGTCTAGAATCAGATCTAGGTTTTCAGTGTCTGGTGAATGGATGTGAGTTAATTACCATAGTTTCTTTAGCTCGAGGTCTTAGAGCACTTGTTTATATATCTTTAAGATTTATGTATTTGTGCGTCTAGTTTTTCGTAAATGTCTGTTTGTACCATACGTGTGCAGTGCCTGCAGAAGCCAGAGGGCATCAGATCCCTCTGCCTGATTAGTTGATTAGCTACAGTTTGGCCCTTCTCTGGTAGAGCAGCCAGGGCTCTTAAACACTGAACCCTCTCTCTCCACCTTGTCTTTTATATCAGCAAATTTTAGGCCTTTATGTAGCTCTTCACATATTTTATGCTTGCGGTTTTGTATAATTGTGAGTATATTCTTTTTTTTCCCCCAATTCTTAAGAGTTCCAAAATGGCTAGTATTGGCTGTCTGTTTCTTTTGTGAAGGTAACTCACGAATTGAATAGTTTTTGCTTGTTTCTTTGGAGGCTTAGTACCGTAAGAGCAGTCCAACTTGGGTTTCTCTGACCTTGCTTTATCATTATAGGTAGAAGGAAGATTCCATGTGGGACAATCCAGGCAGTGATTTACTTTGTCACACAGTTTGTGTGACTTTGTTGATTACTTCATAAGGAAGCTTTTATTGTCCTGATGGAAACACATTCCTGGCTTTTCTCGTGTTTCATTGACCGTTCTCTGTCTCTCTCTGTCTCTGTCTCTGTCTCTCTCTCTCTCTCTCACACACACACACACACACACACACACACACACACACACACACCACCGGTTGTTCTTCCTCCACTTTCTTCAAATATTGGCATACCTCTGGGTTTTTTTCTCGTCTCCATATGTCTTTACCTAGTCCCCTAGATGGCATCAAATTGCAGGGATTTAGATATAAACACTACAAAATTAGAGTTTGTCTTCAATTTTCTCTTAACTCCATATAACATAATGGAGCTAGTCTGAGTGAGTAAGCTTGCAGATAATTTTCTCAGGAAAAAAAACATTTTGTAATTAGGAAAATACCTTCATTTAAATAAGAAGCCTTTTTGCCAGGTCTAATGACACAGACCTGTAATTCTACCACTTAGTAGGTAAAGGTCTACCTTTGTTATTAGTATTAGTAGTTCAAGGTCATCCTTGGTAACATGGACACCCAGACTGAAACAGTGTTGGGAGAACTCCAATAAGGAGCCATTAACATGCCTAATTCACCTCTAAACTTCATTGTGTTTGGAAGAGCATATTATATTTCCTACACGTCACAACAGCACATATAATTGAGGTCAAAGGACAATTCGAAATCAATTCTCTTCTTGCACCATGCGGATTCCAAGCATAGAAATCAGTTCACCAGGCTTGGCAGCAAGTGCCTTTCCCTGCTGAGCTAACAGGCCAGCCCCAATGATTTATTGCTGTTTTTTTTATTATTACTATTATTTTTGAGCTATTATAATTACTTCTTTCCACCTTTCCTTTACCTATTTTTTAAAAAATGTATTTATGTGCATGTGTAATTGTACGTAATTGCCATGTTGTGAGAGCACCCACGTCACACAAAGGAGTATTGAATCACTGGAACTGGAGGTGCAGGTGGCAGTAAACCTGACTTGGAGGCTTGGAATTTAACTCAAGTTCCAGAGGAGAGCAAGTGCTCTTAACTGCTGAGCTCTCTCGCCACCCTCGGTCATTGTTAAAAAATAATTACCTACAGGAACCTCTTATGAGTTAAGAATGCTAGTAATGGCAATGGGTTTTTGATCCCACTGCACGTACTGGCTTTGTGGGAGCCTAGGCAGTTTGGATGCTCACCTTACTAGACCTGGATGGAGGTGGGTGGTCCTTGGACTTCCCACAGGGCAGGGAACCCTGATTGCTCTTTGGGCTGATGAAGGAGGGGGACTTGATTGGGGGAGGGGGAGGGAAATGGGAGGCGGTGGCGGGGAAGAGACAGAAATCTTTAATAAATAAATAAAAATAAATAAATAAAAAGAATGCTAGTAATACTTCGTATAAATGATACCAACCTTTTGTATATTAGGAAAATGTAAATGAAATTTTGTCCCAGTCCTTGGTGATATGTTCATCTAAAAGAAAAAAAAATCCATTAAGTAAAAGACAAATGTTTCTTTTTGAGTAAATCAGTGATTATAGAGTTCTATGTCAGTATTTAGCCTGCTGTAAGTGAGCTAGCTGTACCTTTTAGTTATTTGAACTCCAGGTTTGAATTACTTAAGATTAATTTCTATTGGGTTTAGCTTCTGGGAAATATGTCTTTGGATGTTTAGTCATATAAAACGTGCCTTTTATTTGCAAACTAACAACATGAATTTTAGGCTCCTCTGAAATCTTTCAAGAAGTTTTTTAAACATACAAACACAGAATGTAGACAAGATTTACAGCCTGAATGTACGTCACACTAGAATAATTTAGGTCAGCGACTGATCTTTGGTCATGCTCTTCATTGTTATTTAATATGTTTTAATTACTTGAAGAGTAAGGAATTGTAAAACACCCAAATTCCCAGATTTTCTTGACAAAGTGAAAGAACTGACCAACTTCACATTTCTGTTCTTACGTGTTAGTAGCACCAGAGAGGACCCAGGCATTGCCTGCTCAAGTCCTTGTGGTGGGCCGTACGTCAGTCTGGTTTTTCAGTGTCCACCACACTTCCTTCCTTTTTAACTCTCCTGACATCATTGGATTTACCTTATTAAGTTTCTGTGAAATGCTTGAATTTATGACTGCCACAGCCTAATTTACTGAGTGGAACTTGCGTTATTGTTGGCAAAACACAAGTTTTGCTGTTGATTTTGGTGCTACAGAATCCATTTTCTAACAATATGCATTACAGTAATCGTAAATTCACAGAAAAGATGCATTTTGTGTTTTTGCTCGCTGGTTGCTAACTTGAGAGCTCCAGAGGTTCCATTGCTGTTGGTTGGAGATAGTCTTCAGCTTTTTCTCTATGGGGCTCTTTTAAGACTGTCTGCATCATGTCATCTAACCGGAGAATCTGTACAGAGTCTCCAAACAAGACTACTGGTCAAAAAAACAAGTCACTATGTCCAATTTCAAACCAGTGAGAAGAGCGGGAAAATGGTCTGTACTCTGTCACATGTATTTTAAATAAATGTTGATTGGCCAGTAGCCAGGCAGGAAGTATAGGTGGGACGGGGCAAACAAGCATGACGTAGAGGCAGGGCAAGGAGAATTCTGAGAAGAGGGAAGTTTCAGTCTGCAGTCATCACTCAGACACAGAGGAAGCCAAACACGGCAAGCAAGATGTGACTGCTTTACTGAAAATGGTACCAAGCCATGTGGCTAACACAGACAAGTTTAATAGGCTAATATAAGAGTTAATAAGAAGCCTGAGCTAATAGACCAATCAGTTTATTAATTAATGCAGGCCTCTGTGTGTTTCTTTGGGACTTGATGACTGTGCGAAACCAGGCAATACAGAAACCTCAGTCAAGAGTATGGCCAAGAGAGAGAGAGAGCCATTGATCGGTAAAGTTTTCTCTTCCCTAATGTTGTAACTACAGCTGAAGAAAATGTATCATGAGAATAAGGATAAAACTAGGATTAATGTTCTTTTCATACATGTTAATTAACACTCTGCTGTTATTTATGCCTAGAAACAACAAAAATGGGTGGACAGAGGCGAATGACAATTCGTTTAGTGAAGGTAGGAGCCTATCACATCAGAGAGTGTCTAATGTGGAAAGAAATGAAGAATTTAGCTGGATTCAGGATTTTCGCTCATTCTGGAGACCCTTGCAAGCCCAATCTGTGCTGCTCTTGTTTGTTTTGCCTCTCAATCAGTATTTTCAATGTTAATTAATAATGTTTCTGTGGATATTCAACGACAATGTTTCTATAAATGACTAGGTATAGCACGTAGGGTCACATGGATTACTTTCTTTTGTAAAGGACTTTCATGGCATATACATTTATTCCTGGAAGTAAAGTTTGTTTTTGTTTTGTTTTTTTTACCACTAATAGGCAAACTTTATTTACAAACAGGGTATAAGCTTTTGTCAGGAGATCTACATATATTTATAAGTCAGAGGGTTAAGCAGTTGCTAAGTCCAATAAGGCTTCTGTAGGATTACAAAGGCATGTCAACAGCAGATTCCGCAGCACAGAGCTCTACTAGTTAGATTATAACACTCAATACTCCCTGTATGGGAAGCAGTGTGGTTTAAATGAGAAATGTCCCCAGTAGGCTCAGGTATTTCAACGTTTGGTTCCCAACTGGTAGCACTGTTTGGGGAGGTGATTCAACCTTGATATGTTACTGGAGGAGGACTTCAGAGTTCATCACCTCGCCCTACTTCCAGTTTGTGTTCTGTGCTTGGAGCTTGTGGCTGGAGATGTGTTCTCTTAGCCTCCTGCTCTTGCTGCCACACCTACTGCTGCTGGCTTGTTGCCTCTAGGCCTCTCCTCCATGGTGGATGCTTATCTCCCTGAAACTGTAAGTTAAAGTAGACTCTTTCCTACATAAGTTTCTTTGGTCCTGACTATTTTTTGTTCTTCTTAACTAGCTTAGTTTTCTCTCTTTTTTTTAATTTCTGGAAATATAGTTTTATTAATGAAATAGGTGATCAGTTTTCAGTTGGCATTGATTTTTGATTTGTGGAGCACGTGTGTGACTCAGTTTCGATCTGGAGTCCATTCTCACTTATAAATCATTTGAGTTCAAGCTTGCCTACTCTGCTTTTTCTAATAACCTTGAGAGCTATGAGAGACTTCCGATTTAGCCCATGAGAAGAGAACACTCTATCTCATAGAGAATATACTTCTGATGACAAACCTTGGGAACATCAAGATAGAAAGTAAGGCTGCTCCCAAGCAGCAAGCGCATGTTAGTTAAGAGGCTGCTCATGCAAGGACAGGAATGGTCTTATGGTTAGACAATGTGCCGTGCTTTGTTCTGCTTTTGTATTTAACCAGTTCTGAAATAAACTCTGGGCTGGTATGACCAAACACACCTCCCAATTCTATCCTGTATTTTCTGTCTCTGTCCCTTTCATCTGACATTTCCTCAGCCTCGATGACCCCCAAACCAGGACCCCTAGCTGACTTTGTAGGAGTGGGCTCCGACTTTGAAGGATGGTGTTTGCAAACATTCAAATTAGCCTTGGTAAATTATCCCCCTTCACCCTTATTTTATGAGTCTTGACAATGAAAAAGGATACCTTGACTGTCTCATAAGAGCAACTACATGTTTTCTCTGTAATCTTAAGTGTGCTGAGAAACTCCCCCAGGTTATTGACTGCCAAGTATGTGGTAAAACATGTAGGTCCCAGCCCTGGCCCATAAGCAGATGTCCTAAACTCCCATATGTAATCTGTACCCAGTCCCCTATTTATAAGCACACCTAGTTAGCATGTTTCTTGCTGTGCATTGTAAAGGTCTCTGCAACATTCCTCTGTGCACTTCCTGCAGTGGCTATGCTGGACTGAGCAGCCTGGTATCGGGCTTTCTAATCAGATTGTCAGGAAAAATAGCCCTTTTAATGTGTACTAGCTTTCTTTAGAATTAATCACATCTGAAAGACCAGGTTCAACTAGCAGTAGACAGGGGTTCTACCTGTGGTTTGAAAAGTAAGCCACAGGTAACTTGGCTGTGCAAAATCCTCTACAAACTACAACTTTATAATGTCTATAATGGTCAAGCAGTGGGGGCACATGCCTTTTATCCCAGCACTAAGGAGGCAGAGCCAGGTAGATCTCTGTGAGTTTGAGACCAGCCTGGTCTACAGAGCTAGTTCCAGGATAGGCAGCAAAGCTACAGAGAAACCCTGTCTCAAAAAAACAAAAATGAAAAATAAAAAAATAATAAAATAAAAAAAAATGATTGTACGCACGATGTTTCTATTCATTGCAACCAGTCTGATCTCCAGCTGGACTCAGATTGAATAAGATCCAGAAACTTTCCACATCATTCAAATATGTGTGCAGGAAGGTGGGAGGGAAGGAAACATATGGCAATCCCATTTCTTAGTGCCAGGTATTACATTGGCATTTAGGCAGCCAGCACTCACATTCCTGTTCATTTAGAACATGGTATGACATCTAGTCATTTCTCACAGGCTCTCCAGGAGACATAGATATAGGGCCCTTTACAGCACTGTTCTTTGTAGCACCTAACAACATTAATACTCACTTGTTTCAAACGATAATGAATTTTATCCTCTTTGAAAATGAAAATGGATGATTTTGTTTATAGAATCAGCTTTTCATAGGGTTTTGATTTTGATTTCCTCTCATCAGTTTTGGATCACAGGCTTTGTTGCTATGTAACTATGATTGTTATAGAACATGTGAAGAAAAAGACACATGGAGAAGAGAATCTCTTGCTGTCAAGCTTTCCATGAATCCACCCTTGAATTGTGTTGCTATTTTATAGTCTTGAAATTATAGCATGGATGAAGGTTTTATTTTCATCTCCCATAAACACTTTCCCCAGTCATCAGTTTTTCTATTGTATAAACAATGGTTTGGAGGTATTTAGTAGAGAATGAAGACTAATATTATTATAATACTGTAGATCTAAAGCATCCTATAAACATGCAAATACTATAATAAATTCAGTCATTTACAGCAGGAAAAAGTCTTAAAATTATCTTCCATTATAACAAAAAGCATGACAATTATATAAGATTAGTTAGTGTGGGTGTGAATGAATTTAATGTGAGCATGGTTCACAAGCACTTGGATAATTAAATACTGACTTTAAACATATTTGTAAGATTTCCATATCTTGCCACCTGCGTGTGATTCATAACTGGAAAAATAAAGGAACCTTGTATTTTGAAAGTTCTAAAAGTTAAAAATATCTATACAATTATCTTGTGGTAAAGTATAATTTCTTTCGACCTTTGGAACTCAGACTTTTAAATGTCACTTAAAGAATAGTATTAGGAAAAGCAGATATGCTTAATTTTGTTTTAGAATCTGTGTGGCAGTTGAATTTGAAAGTTGAGATAGAATTCTTTCTTTTGTCATTAGCTACCTAAATGATGGGTTTAGATCAATATATTATTTTTTTGAACTTACTTTCTTCCTATGAGTTCAGAGAATTGGATAAGAAAATCTTTTAAGTTCCTCTTAACAAGATGAATCATTTTAATCCTCCCATGACTCATGCAATGTGATGCTAACATTGTTGACAGTTTCTCTTTTAGAACTCCCAATGGTGATCTCAAGTGCTAGAGAGCTAAGCAGGTAAGTCTTCTTTTTCCCTGAACATCTTCAGAGGTGAGCTCCCTTTTCACATCTTCTCCCTATAACCATATCCCTGGGGGTTACTGCAGAAACATGCAGAATAAAAGGAATCTTAACATCCATCACAGGCCACCCACCACTTAGTGTAATATCCTCAAAAACATTTGCCGCAAAGGTCAGTTCTTGGAGGATAAAGATGTGTTACCACTCGTGGCCGCTGCTTTCTTGATTGGAACTGTGCAGATAAATAAGCAATGTTTATTTGAGCTTAAATCTGTTTTCTCTAAGTTTCCAAGCCTTGGATTTAGCTAGGTATGTTGAGAATATTTTGTTAAGCCCTTGAGAATGTCATAAGTTATATTTTTATCATATTCACTCTGCCTCCCCCAACTCCAGATAAACCCAGTTCCGTACCAACCCAATTGTGTTTCCTTATTTTTTTTTCTTAACCCATTGAGTCTAATTACTTTTGTTTATATACTGTTCCATTTTTGGCCTTCCGCTGGAGCATGTTTACCTGCCAAGTTCACACTCTTAAAGAAAACTAATTTTCCCTCTCCTTGTAGCAATCGATTACCAATAGCTCCTCAGATAGAGACTTCATGACTACCTCTCCTCCATGCTGGGATTTTGTTTTCTGGATTGACCTTAACACAAGTGGCAAGTGTGCTGTTGCAGCCACTGCGAGTTCATTGTGCAGCTGCCTTATTTTGTCCTGTGGTTTCATTGCAATCGTGTACCATCTCTGGCTCTTACAGTCTTCCATAATGTTCCCTAAGCACTGGAAGGAGGGACTGTCAATTAGATGTCCCATTTAGGGCTGTGCACTCATCAATCACGTGTTCTCTAGACTTGGACCCATTGTGAGTGTCTGTGTTAATAACCACCCACTGTACAAAGACATTTCTCTGATGAGGACTGAAAAATGCACTAATCTTTCTATTAAATGACGTCTTTAGGAATAACTTCAATACTATGTCCTCTTCGTAGATTAGTAATACATTCTCCCATAGGGTCTATGACCTGTCTAGCCCTAGGTTCTTTACACTGTTAAGGGTACCAGATATGTGTCCATCTTGTGGAATGGGCTTTGAGCCATGTGGAAAGTGGATGGTTACTCACATGACATTCATGTCACTATTGCACTAGAAGACAAATCCTGGCAGGTTAGTCACATTTTTGCTTGCATGAATGACAGCTGAGTAAGACTGATAATTTCTTTTCTCCTTTGATATCCTGCATACTACTTTCCAGTTCTATCAAATCTAACCAGTAGAGATGAAACTTCCAGGTCAATAATAGCTTGAGTTTTCCATGTTTTATGAATCAAAGATATAATGTCTGCAGGACAAGTAGCCTTGGTATTGAGTTCTGGAAAATAGCCAAGATCAATGGTAATAGACTGTAATAATGTGTGTGTGCGGAAGGGGGGGGGTATGTTACATTATTGGCCAACAATTCAAATAGAAGTAGCCCATTTCTGGCACTGAACTTTTTATTTGCTACTCTGTTGTATCCAGTAATATTATTATTGCTCTATTTAAACACTTTTAAATATATGTATATATTTCAGTTTTAGGAAGTGTCTATAACAATTTTTTGGGACTTTTCCAGAAGATCTTTGATGATAGATACCCATCTCCATCTTCCATCCTCTACTCTCCAAGCCCACCTCCCAGTCCATTTAACCCTTCCTTTTGCATTCTTCTCTCTTTGTATTTTACTGTATTTCAACTCTCCTTCCTTGAAAGCCCACACTTCCCATAGTCCCATACTAATTTTCTAGTCTTTATGGATATTCCAATGAAGTGCACATATCTAAAGATTCAAATCAAATGCCCCAAATGAGAGGGAAACATGTCCTTGTGGACCTTGGTTACCAAGTCCATAATGAGTGTTTCCAGCTCCACGCAATTGCTTGATAACACTGTATCATTTCATTTCCTAAACATCTGAATTGTATTCCATTGTGTAAATATACTACATTTCCTTTATCCATTCATTTCTTGATGGAAATCCAGGCTGTTTCCATTTCCTGGATATTGTGAATAGAGAATCAATGAACCCGGGTGAGAAAGTATCTCTGTAGTAGGATATCTATCTTTGGGTGTATGACCCAAATACACCAGAATCATGTGGTAGATCTGGGTTTAGGTTTTCAAGGATTCCCTACGTTAATATCCTTCATGCCTGCCTGAGTTTGCCCTCTCATCCCAGATGGATCGAGTTCTCCCCTTTCCTCACATTCACATCAGCACTTATTTGGATGTTAGCTATGCAGACTGGGGTAAGAATACATCCCTAAGAATGCCTGTTTATTTTCCTCACCAGTACTTGATGTGCTTGTTGACACAACCAACATGTATCTAATACAAAAATAATTCATTTAAAAGGAAAGGGTTTATGATTTTTTTTAACGAGCTATTAGAGGAAATCACAGTTTATGATTTTTAGTTATGACTTTATGAAATTTTTATTTATGCGTTTCATTATCCCTATCAAGTTAATTTGCTATTTGATAAACTTCCAGGAATTTTAAGTGCTTTATAAAAAGAGGGCGCCCCACTTTTCTCTGGAGAGTGGAGTGCTTGATATAAAATTTTAAATTAGCTACATGGAAGAAACGCCTTGATTATTTTCATTGTTTAATTTCAAATCAGATTTGAGTTGTTTTATTTAACACAACTAAGTCAAACTCATGCATAAATGTACAATGCATTCTTATTCTATATTTACATGTAAACCTGAGCATTACTAACAGCAGTTTTTGTAAACAATGAGTTCCCCTCCACGCAAACTAATGGCTTATCAACCATGAAAAATATGTGTAATAAACAATACAAGATACACCCAGGCCCATCTATCACTTTTGCTGAGAATGAAATGCATTAAATCTCAGATTATTTCTTCTGACTGAATCATTTCTCCACCATGTCATGACAAACTTCCCAGACCCCACTTTTTTCCTTTCCCATTACTGTGGTGCTAGGTCACCACCCTAGTGGAGGCTTACAATTTCCTTGTGGAGCTAGACTTGCATGCCTCCTTCCTTCTGTTTCCTCTGTCACTGTGCTACCTATTTGGTCATTCTTCACCATCCTCTCTCTTTGGTTCTCTTTGCACAGCAATTTGGTAATTTCATTTTGACCCATGACTTTCTCTCACAGAGAGTTGCAGATGTCCAGTCAGCATCTCCTGTCAAAACGGTGTGAATTTTCTAAATACATGGACTCTTTATTGGATACAGTTAGAAATAAATAACATCAACAGTTGCATGTGAAGATTAGGTAGTTACTACTGTCATAAACAGAACGTCAACCTCCGTGCTTTGGTATAAGAGCAGCACACTCTTGTTTTGAGTTGATTCACACTGTCTCCAACTGTGATTAGAAAAGGAGAGTGCAATAAGTTTATCGGTTAGCCCTGTCTTGTCTTCCCTTGACATCCTAGACAAATGGATTTGTGACAGGTGCTATGGGACATTTTTCTTACTGCCAGACATTTTGAAGAGCCACATAGATCTTGTGGAAAGAGGTTATATTTTTAGTAAAGGAATTGTTTCCCCTGGGGGAATGTAGTGACTGTGGATGCGTTAAAACAAGTGGTAAGGAATGGAGGCCATTTATTGTTTCTGTCCTCTTTGTCCTATATTTATAGTTGCTAAGCATCCCTTGGGAATGGAGCCCAGAGCTGGGATGGTGGAAGTACAATTTTTATATCTTGGTAGTTCTCCAGTATCAGGTATTTATAATATGTTATGTCTACATATGATAAAAAAGAACTTTAATAATAAATAATCTGGAGGTACAGAGTTATAAATTAGCATTTCAAGCTCATTAGATATAGTAATATTAAAGCTTGATTATTTGAAAATGATAAAATGTCTGAAATGGAGAAGGCATTGGACTTGAGGGAAAGTAATAAATTATTCAAGTAGGAGCTGATTTCTATAGGAAATCCTATATATTTATGCCACACAGTGGAACAGTATGAATACTTAAATCTGATAGCTTACCAGAGCCTATTGTGAGAAATATTTCTGTTGTGCAACATGTGGATTCCCAGCTGGGAAGAATCAAATGTTGGAAGTAACTTTACATATAGATATTTAAGTCATCTAAGCTGTCCTCACTCATATGTATGGAATCTGGGGCTGGCTATTGGCCTGAGATCATAGGCATAGCATCATCATGGGACTGAAACTCTAACTGGCCTTTTCCAGGAAGGGTCGGCACTCTGAAAGCAGGTTGACTCCCATGGGAAGCCTTACCCTCTCTGAGAAGTGGATGTGAGGTGGGGTGGGGGACATTGAGGGAAATGAAGAGGGAAGGGAGTGGGTATGTAAAATGATAAAAAATTGCTTAAAAACAACAACCAAACAAACAAACAAAAACCAAACAAACCAGGTACCCAGATAGAACTAATGAAGGCACCGGGGCCTTTTCTGTTTTAGCCTCTTAGCCTCTTCAGAAGGTTCAAGGTGTCTCTTCCTCTATAATCAATCAATGTACAAAGGCTGTTGTAAGTTCACGAAGATTGAAGACACCAGAAGACCACACTTCTTCATGTTAAAAATATCTAAAACGTTTGGATTCACGGCTTGAAATTGAACAAAAATTAGAAAACAAAAGAGAAGTGATGATGCATGGCTCTGCCCTGTTTTCCCAGAGAAGCTGCCTGTGGAAGGCACTTGTTCCTAATTAAACCAGGCCTGCTCAAGAGGCTTCCCCGCAGCTTCTTTTCTTATTGTTTCTGGAGCCTTCCTTTCTACCATTAATTTGCCATGACTGTAAGAATCCCTGATGTGGACCAGTCTGTTCAAAACTAACCGACCTTTCAGAAAAACACTGCAATCCATCTTACTGTCCTCTTTGATTGTACCATGTTCCCTATTTTTTTTTTGTGCCTCTTTCTTCCATGCCTCTGACTCAGAACAATGTACTCATGTGTGAGATGTTGTGACAAGGTCTAATTGACTAGAAGCAGGAAGGCATTAAGAGTAATGCACATTTCCCCAAATGTTTTGGAGAAACATGGGTATAGACTGGCAATATCTGACCATAGCTTTATTTGCTGCTGAGTCAGCAAGGCCGATGAAACAATGTTCTCCCTTAGGACACTCCTGAAAAAGAGGATTAAGACAAAGGTTCTCATTGGTTTTCATTACCATATTTGCTGCACTGTTGAACCTACAGAGGGAGTGAACTTTGTTCAAGACTGCCTCCTTTAGACTTTAGACTTCAGAGTCCTTAGGTTAGACTGTTTTCTCTGAGAGTAGACTTCTTTTATATTAGACTACTATTTGATTAGGATGGGAAAGACCAAATTTCTCCTGAATAAGTTGGGTCCACTCTTGGGTAAATGACAACAAGGGTTAGTCTTTTTTCTCTCGTGTGACCTCATCACATATATGAAGTAAACAATTAAACAATACAATTTTAATGTACACCATTCTGCCTTCGCTGCACAAAAGGAAGGAAAATGCTGGTATACACATCTTTTACTCTAATAAACCCATGCCTCAGAGCAAGCTGTTGAAGACCTCAGGTTTCTTCTCTAGCTCAACATCTTATCATTCTTACTTCTAGGATTTAGAAATCTGGAAGTGGCCCTTTACTGACGTTCAGGGCACTTCCATTTTGGGTTTGTTTTCACCTTCATAAAAAGGGGGTTTAAGACTGAGTTAGGGTTGACCCTGATCTTTGTCCCATTCATCCCTCAACTTTTACGTAGACTGAAACTCTCTCCCCAATTATCCCACCCAGACTTCAATGATGTCTTTCCTGAGTTATGTTTCTTTGCCCTAGATTTAACAGGTATGGGTAAAATTTTACTAATCATTCAGGAATGTTTGACTTACAAACTTCGGCATTACAGACATAATGAATCCCTCGCAGCTTTACTCTTGGGAAGTCAGAATATTTTAAAAAAATGTAATTCTCTGATTTAAGTATATTGACCTTTTAGGGGAAAATGAAGCTTGTAACTTCAGTAGATTATAACCGCATTGCAGCAAATTACAGACATCAACACATTTATTATCTCTCCTGTGTATTTTGTACCTTTTCCCCTACAATCAGCCGAATGCATTGTATATCATATTTGTTCTCTTTTGCAAGGCTCTGTGTGTGGGAGCTCTGATGTGTAATTTTCCCATGCGAGAGGGAAAATGACTACTGGAGGAAAATGTAGGCGGTGTCTGTTCTTACCTTTTGGAAGAAAAATAATTGTTACATAACACGTCTCAAACGCTGAGGAAAATTTATGTCTTAAGATTTTTTTCCTCCTTGTACATATTTGTGAATAAACTTAGTATAAAAGTGTTATCACTTCTTTCTTTCTTTCTTTCTTTCTTTCATCTTTCTGCCCTCCCTCTCTTCCTCCCTCACTTATCTCCTGTCTTTCTTTCTTCCTCTCTTCCTTCACCCCTCTTTCCCTTCTGCTTTTCTTCTTTCTTCCTTTCCTTTTTCCTTCCATCTTTCCTGTCTCCCTTCCTTCCAGGTGCTACTAATACTAGGACTGAACAAGAAACAATTTGCAGGTTCGTTGGAGATGATGGTAGAACATAATCCCTTTCCACATTGAAACTATATTCCTATGAGAAAGACTGGCCACCAAAGAGGCACTGAATAAAGATCTGAGTGAGCCCTGTATCACTCAGAGGACACCTTGGCTTAGAATATTGATTCTGCTGAAAACAGTGAGGCCTGCTTTCTGAACCTTGCATGGATCTTAGCAGTAATGAAGAATTGAGCTGTGAGTTTGCCACTACCAATACCCAGGTGCTGTTTAGTGAGCCGCCTTGAATGCACACTTCATAGAAACCCTATTGGTGTGATTGTGTGTGTTATATATGTGTGAATGTGTAGATTTTGCAAGGGACATATTAGCAATTTACATATAGTCAAATGGAGAAAGCTATGTACGGCAACAGAAGCTTAAATAATAAATCTTCAAAGATAAAAGGTTATTAGAAACTGAGAAACCAAACAGGAAACATCTAGCATAGAGAGATGATATTTACAATTGCAAACTGATTCTACCTGGTTTTAAATGTTCATTTGAAAACTGATTTTTTTGAAAGTTATAATTGATCTCTTCCTCTAAGAAATGTAACAAATAATACACAAATTTCTAGGGTGCCATGGCTTATCTAAGTGATTAAGTATGAAAGTCAGTGCTGGGGAGAGACAGAAACCTGGATTCAAGTCCAAGCTCTCTAAGTTTGTTCCCTCATAACGTGATGCTAAGAGTAACTTTTGCTACATTGTGTCCTTATGGAATAGATGAGGCATTGTTATTAAGCACACAGCAGACTTCCAGCACAGATACTTCTCAATAAAAGTCATTATTTTCTGCCCCTGCAACAAAGTCTTCAGTCTATTAATTGCACTTAATTATAGCACACAATTATGTAATGATTCTACATGGTTTTAAAACATGTAATGATCAAATTCAGGTGGACCTACGCTATTTGATCTTGATGCTCTGCTGGTCAGGCAGAAACTGTCTAGTCTATTGCTGCCACTCACTGCCTAATACAGGACTAATTATTCACTAACTGTGCTGGTAATTTGAATAAAGCACAGGGGTAGAAGAATGAAAGGAAAGTATACAAAAATAAGGTTTCTGGAAGTTCAAAGTCTATTTTAACCCATATTAAGTGAACTAAATGCCATCCAAGGTATCCTTTGCAACATCAGCAGGCCTTTACAAGTCTGTCCTTTATTTCAAGGTCTGTTTATGCTTCTTCTGCCTGTCTCTGTGTCTTAAGACAGAAGTATGCAAGAACAGATTAGAGGATTGAAACAAGGCATATGATTTATGCAGAGTCTCAGAATAAAGCACACTAAAATTGTAATGATGTAAAAATGGGAAAATAGCAATAAATACATAAAGCTCTCTGAAACTGCTTGAAATCACACAGAGCAGGATATTAGTGAGAGAGTCTATAGAATTACCCATGCTAACCAGATTATTTCTGACTCATACTTCCATCTGTGCATCATATGGATGCATAACAGGTATGTATACATGTTTCATGAAGAGCTCTGGGCATTTCCCTCCATTTTTGGAATAGCTTTGCAGCTTTTGCTAAAGTTAGACATAAAAAGAATAAAACGAATCACTCATGATTCCTTTTTTACCTTTCTCAGAAAATTCCTCCAATCTTTTTTTTACCCTTCTTTTCCCTTTCTTTATCTTCTAATCACATACATTACTTTTCACTTGATCTCTCTCTCTCTCTTTTTTTTAAATCAAACTGTGTTTTGATATCTTAACTCGCAGTGATCACCCCATTATTGTTGATGAAGCTGATTACCCTACTATGTATATGGGCCTAGTGGCCCATTTTTCATCATAAAGTTGCTTCAGATTACTTTTTTAGTTTCTATTTATCACTCTGCTAAAAACAGGGGCTTTTTCGTTATGTCACAAATACAGTTTAACAGGAATAGAATGAGGATTATCCCATTTTTATAAGTGGGCTAGCCTAAGTGTTTTAAAGACATCTGTATTGAGTTATCATAAGGATGAAATAACCTTATGAATTAAACTGAAGTCTAAAATCCTTACAGTTTCCTGACTAATGTAAAAAATTGAAGAATGGAGGAATTAGTTGTTCTTAAACCCGAACCACTCATAAGTCTATTGTTTTAAAACCAAAACAGTTCGTTTGTCTAATTGGTTTGTTGTATATATGTTTTTTTTTTTGTATTTTCAACTTTCTAAAAGGAAGGAGCAGTGAAGCATCATCTGAACCACAAAAGATCACAAATTGCCAAAATAATGTCAATGAAAACACAGTGGGAGGTATCAAAACATTTGACCTCAAATAATCCTACAAAGCTACAGTGACAAAGACAATCTGCTACTCATATACAAGCAGATAGTAAGCTAACATGACAGATAAGATGATGAAACTTCTAGAAGAAAATATAGGGTATATACTTCAAAATACAGAAATAGGTAAGAATTTTCTGAACAGAAGTCCAGTAGCCCAGGAAATAGACCCAATAGTTAACAAACAGAAATAGGTGATGTTAAACAGTTAATGTCCAGCAAAAAAAAAACTATCAGCAGAGCAAATAGTCTTTCTGCAGAATGGGGGAACAATGTTTGCCAACTATATCTCAGATTAGAAGCAAATAGTCATAATTTACAAAGAACTGTCAATCAAAACCTGGGCAAATCACATGAAAAGACAGTCTTAAAGAAGACACACATAGCTGATAAATATCTTAATTGTGTACAACATCCCTAGCCATCAGGTAAAGGCAAATTAGAATTGATTTGAGATACCACCTTACCTACTTTAGGACCCCGCAGTATTGTTGAATCTGAGTATTTGCAGTCTCTAGAACACTGGATTCCCTGTCTAAATGTATAATTCAAAAACTACCACTAATTCTCTTCTTCAGTAAAGAGAAAACAAATGGGTTGCTATGAAAAATGAAATTTTGTTAAAAAAAAGACAATTCCAATCACATCAAGAGTGATTGTTTCTGATCTTAAAGATAAAAGGCAACATTGAACCTTAGTTAATTTTTCTTTCATCAAAATTTTCCATGCAAGAAATTATTCCATGTTTCATTTCAAATCAGCTTCAAGAATATCCATCCTTTATGTTGTGCTTTGGAAGAGTTGAGAGAAAAACAAGAGAGAGTATGAGAGAAAAAAATCAGGATATATATATATATATATATATATATATATGAATGTATATATATATATGTATATATGAATGGTCAAATAACCAAATTAGTGAATAACAAAGTAAAAAGAACCCAAATAGACTCAAAAATATAATTTACACATTCATTTAGTTATTTCTACATGCTAGAAAATGTTTGCACATTTAATTCTATGCTTTTTGAAAGCAAGCTAATCTCTAATTGAGAAATTATTACAGTAGGCTTGCTTTCTCGTTTCTATTCTATTTGCTGTCATTTCCAAGCACAGCAGCATGTGCAATGCCCAATTCAGCACCTCAACGTGTTCTCTATGTTGTTCCTATGGCTATGCTGCTCTTTTTGCACATTCTACTTCCAAGCAAAACATACTTTCCTATACACATTTGCTCTTTAAGAAATAAAATTTTGAGCCGGGCGGTGGTGGCACATGCCTTTAATCCCAGCACTCGGGAGGCAGAGGCAGGCGGATCTCTGGGAGTTCGAGGCCAGCCTGGTCTACACGAGCTAGTTCCAGGACAGGCACCAAAGCTACAGAGAAACCCTGTCTCGAAAAACCAAAAAAAAAAAAAAAAAAAAAAAAAAAAAAAAAAAAAAAAAAAAGAAAGAAATAAAATTTTGGACTGGGGAGAAGACTCAGTTGGTAAAGAGCCTACAATTCAAGTATAAGGACCTGAGTTCAAATCTCCAGGACCCATATAATCAAGCTTGTCATGGTTGTGGGAGTCTGTAACCATAATGCATGGTGTAGTGACAACATGGCATGTGTATCACTGAGATTTGTTACCAAGGCAGTGCAGCCAAGTTGTGAGCCCAGGTTTAGGGCAAGATCCTGTCTCAAGAAATAATATGGACAGTGAGTCAGAAAGATGCCTGTTTTTGAGGGCTATACTCCAAATATGTGTGCATATATGTACATACATACACACGATGTATATGTCCAAGTGCACAGCACATAGTACACACATTTGCACACAAACACATATAGGTATCTCTTTTATCATAAAGACATTTATAGATAGTCCCCTTGTAGCTCTCTCTGCTCAAGTGTAGGTAGTTATATAATGTAAAAGCTCTAGAAGGGTTCAGGTTAACATATGCATATATCAGAAGGCTATATTAAAAAGTTTATGATCATGTTTTTCATTGTTGACCATCAATGCTGAATGCACATCATCAATCTCGATGACCTACAAAGATAGACATTTGCATTTTAGTATATGTCAGGTTTTCTCTTTAAGCCCTAACAGTTGCTAAAAGTGCAGGAGGTGGGGGAAAGGGAAGAGAGAGAGAGAGAGAGAGAGAGAGAGAGAGAGAGAGAGAGAATGTGAGCGAGAGCTTTATGATGACATAAGTCTGTGACTCTAGTCCAACTCTTCCATTCAGCACAGGTCTGTCCCAAAGGGACTGTTCTATTTTATAACTGTGCTGTTATGGGCAACTGCTTTAAGCAGGTGTGGATGTGGAAGGAAGTTTTTCTTCCTTCCCAAGTGCAGAGTCAGCCACCCTCTTGTGTAAGTGTCTCCATGCGGTCCTGGGAGAGCCAATATTTACCCATGCCTTCAGGTTTACTTCTCGACCTTCATGTCTTTTCAATCTACTGGTGCTTATTTACAACTTTCTTCTAATTACTTTTACCATGTAATATATTATTTATGACCAATTCAAGTTTTAAATCCTATCCATTCTGAGAATCCTGAGAAACACCAAGCTAAATTCCACTTGACCGTCTCAGCTTCGGTATGCAACAAGTAGTTCCAACTCAATTTATCCATGTATTTTTTCCTCTCTCCTGTTTCTGTGAACAGCACCTCTATCCTGATAAACATCACCTTTATTTATGTAGCACATAATACTGTATGATAGATGAAGAACTTCATCCTCCTAATTTTTTGTAGCCAACTGGCTTATCATCCTGGAGATCTCTGTGACTTATTCCTTTATTGATGTCTATATTCTACTCTTTATCCACAGCCTCCGAAGAACTCACTTCCATTTCTTCAGTAAAACTCAGTATGCCTGCAATTCAGATTTCTCCAGTCCTTTTTTATATTCTATCTATCCTGTTATCTTTCAAAATAAAAGCCTTGGGTATTAGTGGATCATGTAAGATAAAGACATTATTCTGGCCCATTGGGTGTTCAGAATCTACCACATTTGATTCAGCTTTGTATTTCTCCAAGGAAGATTTACTAATTAATCCATCTCATTACTAATTCATCCCCTTTCTATTGAGCCTCCTAAATATTCCATGGTCTCTTTTTTAACTTAAGAACCCCCACAAATGTACCAAGAATACATAGTTAAGCACAGAGGTATACGATGAATGGAGGAGCCCTTGTTTTATGGGGAAAACATAATGACAAAAAACAAATAGAAGTGACTCTTTACAGTGATTATAGAAGGCGTCTCTATAGATACATCATTAGAGTCGAAATATTAGGGTAGAAGGTCCTAGCCTTAGGAAACAAAGGAGGTAGTGTCTAGGAGCAACTCACAGCCAGGAAGACTGCAGTGAGGGAAAGCTATGGATCAAATGTGGAATGATGCTTCCCCAGCTTGATGTCTCTCTCCTGTTGAAGGCTTGATCATCTACCATGCTTCGGGGGAAGAAACTAGACAATGAGGGCCCTGGACTCATCAGAAGATTTATCCATCAATGGGTTTATAGTTTCATAACACCTTTGGGAAATGCGAAATTCTCAGATAGGTGGTATAGTTCAATGAAGTAAATCACTGGTGACATGTTTTGGGGTGCTGTATCCTGAATTCTGCCTGGTGGATTTTCTCTCTGCTTGCTGATCTCCTTGAGGTGAGCAGCCTCCTCTACCACATGCTCCCAATGACAGGAATCTGCCTCACCACAAGTCCATGACACTAACTAGAAAAAAAGAGCCAGGAGCCAAAATAAAACTTTCATTTTTTAAGGTATTTTCTTCAAGGGCCTTCCCAGCATTGTTAAGAGCGACCGACACAGGTGAGATTCACCAGTCAGGTAAAAGCCAAGGGATAGCAGTAGCCAGTACAACTTCATTCATACCTGACTGAGTAAGAGCAGAGAAAATTTGGGGTTACATTTTTATATTTTGAAATAACATAGAAGAGTTCAAGCGTTTTCAGATATTGGCTTCATCTTTCATAAATGCCGTTATTTGTCTCCTGTTTACAAGGTGTCATTCAGAGTGCGCGTTTCACTGGCCTCTGCATATTGAACTGGGAGCCTGCAAATACCAAAATTAGTAGAGCAGTAATCTCTCCTAATATTTAAAATGGACCAGATTCATGACACATCATCTTACTGCCATTTTAAGTTGATTTTAAAGTCTAGTATATAAAATATCCAGTTTGACTGTAGCATTTCCACACGCTGTTTTTGTAGGTCCGTCTCCTCCCCTTGCCTCCCCCACATACTATGCCATCCTTCTGATCACTCTCTGCTGTCCATTGCCCTCCTGCTGTCATGTGGAATGTGTTTTACCATGCTTATCCCTTACTCAGACCTCATTTCCATCCTCATGACCCCCTTCCAAGTTTCATGAGCTATAGCCATACCCACATACACACATAACAACTAAAATCTATAATGTGCATATAAAAATATGTAGCATTTGTCTGAATCTGGATTGCTTCAGTTGATGCCCTCATTTTCAGCTCTAGCCATTTGATTGGAAACTTCATGATTTCATTTGCAACCAAATAAAATTCCATGTGTCCACATCTAACATTTTCTCTTTTTAAATGTATTGTTGTTACTTAGCTTCTTGGGGTGTGTGGATCATAGCACAATTATTCTTTACAGCTAATATCCACTAATAAATAAGTACATACCATTGGTCTGAGTTACATCACTCGAGATGATTTTTTTTCTAGTTCCATCATTTGCTTACAAATTTTATGACGTTATTATTTTTAGTAGCTGAGTCTGTTGTGTAAGTGTGCCATATTTTCCTTATCCATGTTCTTTATCTTCCGGTGAAGGACATCGAGATTGTTTCCAGGTTCTGGTTATAAACAAAGCTGCTACGAACATAGTTAAGCAAGTGTTTCTGTGCTATGATAGAGCTCTGGCAATCGGAGAAAGGACTGTAGGGACCAGAGTGGATAAGGACACCACAAGAGAAGGCACAGAATCAACTAATGTGGGCTCATAAGGGGGCTCACAGAAACTGAACCAACAACTAGGCAGCATTGCATTGAACTGACCTAGGTCCTCTATATATGTTAGAGTTGGGTAGCTTGGTCTTCTTGTAGGACTGCTGAAAGTGGGAGAGGGGCAATCTCTGACTCTTGTTGGCTTTTGGGATCCTATTCCTCATACTGAGTTACCTAGTCTAACCTTAATACAAGAAAGATACCTAGTCTTACTGTAATTTGATATCCCATATTTGGTTGATATCCATGGGAAGCCTTCCCTTTTTTGAAAAGAAATGGAGAAGGAGTGGATGGGGAGGGTAGAATGGAGAGGGGGGATACTCGGAAGAGAGTAGGGAGAGGAAACTGCAAGCAGGATGTAAAAAGAATAATAATAATAAATTATAAAAATGAAAAAAAAACAATATAAAATGTATTATTTTAAGAGCTATATTTTCTTTTTGCGCATTGGTAGATATTTAGACTGGCTCCATTTTCTTGCTAATGTGACTTGGATGCCAATTAAAACAGATAATACAAGTATTTCTCCATTAGGACTTTTACCCAGGCATGTTTTAACTGCTAGTTCTATGCTTAGTTTAAAAAAAAACCTCCATACAGATTTTCACAGTGGCTGCATCAATGCCAAGAGCCTCCAGCACAAACTCAAAGTGAAGTTTCAGGAAGAATTACCATCAGAAGAAAGAACGATAGTTCCTTTCATTTTTGATTCATGTTAAAGAGTTTGAGTTCATATTAGAAGGGAAAAGGCTGGTGTTCTAAAAGTCATATGGTTTCAAACATGCTATCTATTGTCATTATAAATTCCTCCAAACATGGTCCATGTTAAAACATTTAGTTTCCATGATGGCCTAATAGCAGACCATGGGGTAGGGTTAGAGTTTCCAGTTAGAGTTAGGGTTGCCATGCAACCTGAGTTTCCCTATCATTATCAGTGTATTATCTGATCCATCGAGCTTGAAGTTTTGTAATCCATTATCAAATGGAAGTGGTATATGTGAGATCAGACCTGAGTGGGTCCTTCTGGATACAAAAATGTTACATGAAAATGGCTTAAATAACTATGGTTCTTACTCCTGCTGCAACGCCTAATGTTTCTGAGCACCTGTTCGCCCTGGCTCGTGACCATGAGTGTCATGTGACTGGCTGCATCGCATTACCCCAGCCTTGACTTTGATACAGCGCTGGTCAGTAATGTCCAATTATGAGCTAAAGTGAAACCTAAGTTGAATTTTTGATGGCCTATTTTATCCTAAAAAAAATAAAACTAATACAGAAATTTGTGCCAGGATTGCATTGTTGTAAGAAAACGAACTGTGTGGATATTATGACAGGTTTGCCCTGAAAGGTGGAAGAATTTGGAACTCGAGCCCAGGAAAGCTGTGGAATTCTGTGGACGGAGCCTCCCAGGATGTTCTTGTGGCAATTTGGAAGGCAAGAATGACGAGAGGAACATAGACCTGCTTTTCCTGTTTGTATTATTGATTTTGTAGATTTCTTTTTGAATCTCTATGTTAGTCAAGGGAGATCATGTTTCTAGAAGAATGTAAGCCATCAGTAAATTTGAAACGGATTTTTCTCAGATAACAGCATACAAGCAAAGGAAATTGGCAAGATTCTTATCAAGTATGGCACAGATTATTTAAAATATAATTTATTTATTACTTCAAATGCTAATGCTTATCAATAAGCAATCTCAAAATCATTCACTGAGAAAATTACAAAGTAATAGAATCTTTCCTAAATGGAAAAATATGAAGAGCAGAGACCGTATTTTTAATGATATGCATTATACTTTCTCTAGATGCAGGAAATTTACTATAAGGCAAGTTCAATTCAATTTAATCTGTTCTGCAAATCAAAGGTTGTAATATGTGCAAAGCAAAGAAAGATAAGTCAAGGACACAACCTAGACAGATAAATTGCACTTCCTTTTGTGTCTTTGGCATGGACTCCAACCATTGCTACACTGTTAATCATTGAAATGATGGCTGGAAACCCAGAAACTTACATTATTGATCGATTCATCAATAAATCATGTATAAATATTGAAAGCTCCTTAAAATTTTATGAGAAAAAAAAAGAACAGTAGCAAATTTCCCACTTATCTTCTCGAGTAGAGAACATTCTTCAGTTAATATGCACGAGGGGATTTTCAGTTGTGAGTTTACTTCAGAGAAGATTTTATTTCTATAATTTCATATTCACTAAATTGTGTTTCTTTTTAAATTTGTCCTTCTCTTCCTGCTCTTTTTCAGTTCCCTCTGAGTCTTCCTTTTCTGCTTCCCTCTGTTCCCCTCTCTTTATTGAACATGACTCTTCTTAAGTGAATGCAATGGGAAATTCTTTAAAAATAGAGTCCACTCTCTGAAAAACAGAATGAAAATCAATGGTGTACACTCGCTGGCCATGTTTTCTTAGGCGATGCTGATGGAATGCTTCCAAAGCTTATCTTGTCAGGAAGTATACTTCTGTCTGTCAGCACTGGACCGCAGACGGCCCATGGGATTCATGGCCTGGTGAGCAGTCAAGCTACCTCTACTCAAAAGCAGACGCCGTCAAAATGCTAACTGCATGTAACAACGAGTGCTTAGTCATGATGGGATAGCTGTATTGAACCCTTCCAAAGACTCAGTGTCAATTGTGGCAAACGGAGTGGAAAGGATACTAGAGCTGCAGACGGGGATGAGGGCTGAAAAATGCTGTCCTCTGGACAAGTCATGGTCATTGCACACATCAGTTTACAGAAGCTCTGATTACCTGCACAAGACCTGCACGGGAGGAAGCCAGCAAGGAGGCAGAGGTGCTAATGAGACCCTCATCCCTAAGCTTGGGTGCTATTAGCAGTTGACCTTGTCTGTGAGGGGTGGTAAAAGGTAGGTGGCCTATGCCGCAGCATGCATGAGTGAGGGGCAATAATATAATTGTGTTATAAAAATAAGAAAAAAAAAAGAACTTGAAGAGGAAGGGAGCTATACTGGGGGAGCGTTAAGGGGGTATGGAGAGAGTAAGAGTGGCCATAATTAAAAAATACATCTATGAAAATTTCTAATAACAATCGTAAACAGATGTGGGTGGTAGGCAGGAGAGAGGCAAGAATGTATTATTACATTCTATTTTCAATAATAGAAAAAATCTATTTTCAATAATAGGAAAAATAATGGTTTAAGCATTTAGATAAAAAATATAACAACAGGCATGCTTGCTGCCCACCATTGTATACTAATTGTACAAGAGCTATGTATTTTCACAAACCATTTTGAGTATCTAAAGGGAATTTATTTGATTAGATTACAGGAGGTGGTCCAGGTGTCAAACCATGGCTGTCTCAAACAGAAAAGCTGAGAATTCAGTAACTGTTCAATCCATGTGACTCCGTGTTTCAGGCGTCCCTCTCTAGTGCTGAAGATCGGGACGATTCCTGGAGACCTGCTAGTATCAATCGATGCTGGAAGCCTGAAGAAGCCGGTTGTACAGCACGAACGCAATAGCAACAGGATTGATGTACTTGGCAGCCGGAGTGAAGGCAAGCAAGCAAAAAGCAACATTTGATTCTTCTGTGCCCTTTTATGTGGGATGTTGCTGGAAGGTGCCTTGCACTTTTAGGGTGGGGTTTCTTGCTTAAAACAACTTGATCAAAAAATTCCCTCTCAGGAGTGTTCAGCAACTTGTGTTTTAGTTGACTCTATATGCAGCAGACAACCAAGATTAGGTGTTAAATGAATATATTGGCTTGATCAAATATTTTAGAATTAATGCCATCAAGAAGTCACTATAAGTTTAAAATACGTATGTGCTCTTCTGTGCCATAAAATAATAATAATTTAAGATAAATTCACATGTATGTTTTTATGTTACTATCAGTTAAATTCACAATAAAATATTACTTAAAGTAATAAATTGAATACTAGAAAGTGATAAGATTACATTTAATATGAATCTTCAGATTTTATAAATTGTGAGAAAAATTAAAAAATTTAAAATCATTTTAGTGTCAGTCTACAGCATAATTATGGATAGGTGATGTCCACAAGATATGATTTTGTCTTTATAAAATATTTGACAGCTGATACTTTTAATCCTAACATGGGAGAATGAGACAGGGAGATTTTCATGAATTCAAGGACAGTCTGGGTTACAGAGTAAATTGTAGGCCAGTATGCAAACAGAATGAAGACCTATTGCAAAAAAGTAACTGTATTGTAATCTCATAAAAATAAGAAATAATTATAAATAAAAAGCAAAGCAAACAAAATTCCCACCCCACCATTGTAATATTATGTCACCGACCTTTCCCAGAATCAATACGTCCCTTTATGTATAGAGAGACCATTAACTTAGTTTTGTAATAAAGATGATTGAGTATTAGAAAGAGAAGAATTTGCTTAAGTTTATGAATAAAATGGAGAGAATAATAGTACATGGCTAATATGACCTTCAAATTATTGATATAACTTTCTCTAAAAGTATAATGTAGATTCTAGATGAGAAATTACGCAGACTTGAAGTAGAAATATTGGCACCCACTTTGTCAAGATTAATAGACCCTTTTATAGCTTACTTGATAAATGGCAAGGGGCCAGGTTTTTTTGAACGTTCAGCTTTACCAGTGTTTCTTTGAATGCTTGCAAAAGATAACATGAAAGAAGAAAACATTTTGTAAACTATTCATTTGTGTGTGAAAGCATGTACATGTGGATGTATGTGTGCGTGAGGATATGTGCACGTGCCTGTATGTGTATGTGAGAGTGTGTGTGTACATGTGGATGGATGTGTGTGTGAGGGCATGTGATTGTTCATGTGCACGAGTGTGTGTGTGTGAGGGTGTTTGTGTGTTCAGGTACATGTCTGTGTGTGAGCATGTATGTGTGGGAGGGCATGTGCGTGTATGAGGGTGTGTGGTTGTGTATGTATGTGTGTGTGAGAGTGTGTATTTATGGATGTACATGTGTGGGTTTGTACCGTGTGGAATGGGCATGTATATGTGTCAAAGTGTGGATGTGTAGATGTGAGGGTATGTGTGTGAACGTGCATGTTTGTGTGTGAGGGCATATGCATATATTTATGTGTGAGAGTGTATGATTTGTACATTTTATTAAACTAACCCATCCCTACCCGTCTTTCAAAATTGAAGTCTAATTATTTTCTATCTTTCCCAGGCAAGAGTATTCAGTAACATGTATTCAATTCTAGATACTTCTATTGAACTGCTTCAAACTGTTTTCTTTCTTTCTTTCTTTCTTTCTTTCTTTCTTTCTTCTGTGGCTTGATTAGTTTATAAGACTGCAGGTTTTACTTTTTAAATACCCATACAAATAACAATTTTTTTTTTTTTTGATTTTTCGAGACAGGGTTTCTCCGTAGCTTTTTGGTTCCTGTCCTGGAACTAGCTCTTGTAGTCCAGGCTGGCCTCGAACTCGCAGAGATCCGCTTGCCTCTGCCTCCCGAGTGTTGGGATTAAAGGCGTGCGCCACCACCGCCCGGCCAAATAACAACTCTTAAATCGCATATTCTCTTGAAAAGCCTATGCTGAATTTGAGTGATATTTATTTATTTATTTATTTTTAAGATTCTATTCATTTATTTGGAGAGAAAAAAATCTAAGACCAGGCCAACTTATCATGAAAAAATAAAATAGTATCTTATACTGGATAACAAAGGAAGACGTGGCCTAACAGAGGACAGGGGTGAGAGGGAAAGCCCCCCTTTCTGCTGTATGCACCATTCAGCACTTCTGAGGACAGTCTGACACAACGGCAAACTGTAAAGGAAGTACTCTGCAGAGTGGTTACAATTAGCAGCACCACCAATAACAACAGGTGGAGGTAGGATTGTGGACAGGCTGCTTCCTCCACCAAGAATGGGTGTGATGCCAAGGGGCTTCTCTGCGGAGATGTTCTGTTGTCGCGTTCCTTAGACCCTTCTTTGACGTTGCAAATAGCACTGATGGTGGAGGTTTCTCAAATTGATGTTACACTGAACAGGGAACTTCCAGCACTTTTCTGTCTGACTTGCTATTTCCCCCCGCCACGCATTTCTTTCATTTGTACCCAACTTGCTGACTCTCATGGGATTCTTGGCAGCTCTCCAGAGTCTCCCGTGACGGTGTCGACCTGCTGGTCACTGCATGTGCATCCAGAGGTGGATGGAGAAAGAGGCGTTTAGTGACTTCTTTTTCTTCGTTCCCTCCTTCTTATTTTTTTTTTATAAAGAAAACAACCCATCTTTTTTTTTTCATTTTACATACCAATCTCAGTTCCCACTTCCTCCTCTCCTCTCATCCCTTCCACCTACCCCCTACCCGACATCCACTCCTCAGAGAGTGTAAAGCACATTGCTTTGGTGAAGGTCCAAGGCCCTCTCTACTATTTCTAGGCTGAACAAGGTATCCATTCAAAGAGAATAGCATAGGTTCAAACTAGTCCCTCTAAATGTGCGTGACAGTTGGATGGCTGGGGAAGACTTCGAGGCCACTGATAGTGGCACCAGGATTTATTCCTAGTGCTTTTACTGGTTTCTTTTGAAGGATGTTTTTATGCAGAAGAAAAATTAAGGATCTAAACAAAATACTCATGTTGAGAAATCCAGCTCTATCGTGAAGCCAGCAATGCCTCCATATTACCACCAGAGGGCGTCAAAAGACCTGTAACAACGGAGGTTCTCTGCCTACTGATGAGAAATCGGTAAGCAGAAAATTCTTAACAAGTAGTTTACTCAAGATCCTAAGTCCTACTGTTCAGCAGTCTTAAAATTTCTCAGCTCTGGCAGTTAGGATGAATACAAAACCAAAAGAACAACAAAATTGATAGCCAGTTCTCAAATGCAGAAAAGATAGAGGATATTGGAAAGTTTCCGATGTTACTAAAAATTGCGACAATAAGAAAACTTTAATAAACCTTACTGAAAAGTAGAATTCCCTATCATTTATGTAAGCATGAGCTGTAATTATAGATGAATTGTATACGATATGCATTGGAATCATATTGTATGTTTGTGTATACTATTTAAGTTTGCGTTAAAATTTATATTTTTGTCTGTGGGTCTACCCTTTAATATCAGAGCCATCTCTCCAGCCCTGTTTAAAACTGAAAGTTAGGAAATATTGTAGAAGAATTTTTTTTTCTAGAATTTCATTTGTGTGTGTGTGTGTGTGTGTGTGTGTGTGTGTTTGGAGAGGTAAGGAAGGCTCACTATATGTTTGGAAGTCATAATTCAACTTTGGATTTATTCGTAATGTCAATATTTTATTCCATTCGCCTGTCAAATAATTTCTTTTAAACTTCTTTGCTCTGACCCTTTTATTATTGGTTCATTCAGAAACTCTTAAATGTTTCTGTAACCTGTGAGGACTGAGCTCTTTCACCTCCCTCGGCACTTAGACATTGTACCAAGGTGAACTCAGACGGCTTTCTCCCTGAAACAGTGTTATTTGTGTCATTTGTACCTCCTTCCCAGTAATTAGAGCAGCGGGTTACAGATGGCTTATTTCAGCATGATCACACTCGTTTCCAGCCCTCAAGGTAGAGGTACATTGTCTTGCATAGACAATGTCCATTATCCATGGGCAAGACTCCCTCAGATTGTCCTTGGAGGAGAAAATTAGCCTAAGTAGATCTCTTATTTGCCCCGTGAGTCTTTGAAATAAACTGTGCTGGTGCCTGTTGCCTGAGTGGCTGCTAACAGGGAAAGCAACCCAATAATTGTATGCTTTTGATGTCAACGTGACATGAAGTTGAAGAGACGCTGTTATTCCAAAGAGAATTGGGAAAAGAAAAAAGACGTCTTTGAAGTGCAGGTTTATTTGCAAAGTAAACTTGTTTACAGGCTAAGCAGAGCCCACGTTCCTCTGAACATTCTGCAGGTCATGTTACTCCATCGTGATGCCAGCCTCCGTCTTGGGGTGAGGAAAAATTTAGGGAGAAAAATGAAAAGGTGAAGCTGATCCAGAATACACACTCATCTAATGTTGGAATATTAAGGCATATTTATAATGGGGGTCAAATGTCTTGCTTATCCAAATATCTAATCTTATGGAGAATCGGTGGAAAGACATTAACAGGATGTTTATCCCTTAGACAATGGAAAGTTAGTGCTCCTGTATCAGGAACAGAACACCATTTTTTTTTTCTAAGCCAACACATGAATATGTAACTCAGATATACACTTTTTCGTGTGTGGTGTGTGAAGTAATATTACATTTTAAGTCTGATTATTTTTCTGGATCAAGTAAATATTGTAACCAGTTTATCACCATGGGTGGGTTCTCACAAGTACTGGCACTGTCTCAAGTTCCATTAGACAGAATCCTATATTAAAAACTGCAGACAATTTAATTGGTGAGTGGCTATGGTTATAGCTATCCGTCTTTCATAGTTTTCATGTCTCTACATGTCATAAAATAGCAGCTGAAGTCCCCAGTACCTGTATTTCTCTGTAACTCACCCCCAGCATTCTCTGTAGAAATCGGAGTGATACTGTCCTGTGTTCTTTTGTCCTGCCGGGTAGTATACCCTTAAGTGAGTAACTAAGTCTCACTCTTCCCTGCTCACCTCATGGTTACTCAAAGGTGGATAAAGAAGTTTTCATACAAGGTACAAATGATTCTGGAGAGCCGCCATGGTCATGTGCATATGCTTCTCTTCACTAATAGTTAAGATAATTATGAGTTGCCTGAATTGTTACCATATGTGACACTATAATAATCTCTTCCAATTTATAGTTAATTTCCCACGATCCCTTGTTTCTGTCACCCCAGCCCCAGGTATAATGTGTCTTCAGCATTTTTATACCATTGCTATATATCAATGAATTAAGGCTTAGAGGAGGGTGCAGCGTTGCCAACGGCATTGCCACTAGTAAGTCATGGAGTCCCCATAGAAAAGGGGACTCATGTAACTCCAAAGCTAATGCCTTCCTATTAATATTTTGCATTTTACAAGAATGAAATATCCACATATAAAACTCCTGTTTATCAAAAATGAGAGTTTAAAGGTGATGTGTGCGTAAAATATTTAGGATTATTCTCTTTATACAGAATCTAGAACAAGCAGAAATTGTCATTTGCCAGCATGTTATTCTTTTTTAAGTAGTGTGGCGTTTCCAAATCTTATTCGGTGCGTCATTTTGACCTTGTCAGCTGTATTTTCACTTCATTTGCCTTTCTTCTTAATAAATGAATAAATAAACAAACAATTTCTTTTTGATGAATTTGCGCTTAGGGTTGAAACTCAGTTCAACAGGAATTGGGTTCTTGGATCTGCTAAAGACCAAAGGGAAAATTCAGCCTCACTCCACCGTATCCCTGAGTAGTCCAGCAGGGACTCTCAGAGAAAGGGCAGAGGTGTCTGGTTTATGGAGGGACCCAAGTCTTTACTTTCATGGGTCTTTGTGACACTTCATTTTAAGAAGACACCCAGTTCAAACAAGTATTAAATTGGTAGCAATGCTTTTCGGTTTAGTTTTTTCCCCTTTGAATTTGTTACCTAGATGATTTTCAGTATCGGAAAATATTTTTTTTAAATGTCTTTCACGTGAACAATACTGACTTTGAGCTTCTTTTGTAGCTTCACTTTTAAGAGAGAAAATGCCTGAAATTCAGGTGTCTAGTAAGACCGCATGATTAAATTTACTGTTATTCTTATTTATTGGATATGGTCTAGAAACTTTCTCTTCAGGTGTTTTTTTGCATTGTGTTTATCAGATACACATATATGTTCTCCTAATCATAACCTCTTGTCTGATTGTCATAGTAAATAACCTTAGTTTAGACATCCATTGACTCAAGAATAAGTTTCTGGTCCATCCTTCAAATTCTATAATGATATGAAGTCAGCGACACCTGTAGATTATTGACCTTTACATCCTGGTAATTTTGGAGAGACACGACTTAACATCGTGAGTAATATACACGAAGCAGATCTGTTATAAAAAATGTGTAAAGGATCACACACAGGATTCACACACACTTTTAATAAAGATTCATTTTACCTTCTAAGAATGAATGAAATGACTACTAAGAACAAAAAAGAAACATGAAATGTCAAGTGTAGGATATTTAACTCAAGGCATAGGTGGCACAGATACCCATCTGCGTGCTCCTCAGCCTCAGGCATGATAAATAAGACAACAGGCCCCTGAAGATACTGTCTACTGGTCCTTATAGAGAGTTACATGATGTCCAGCTGTTTGCCATTAATCATAGTAACGGCTATAGTTTTTCCTGCACTCTGTTAAACTCCAATAATTTTTGCACGTTATCTGAGCAAACATATTTGGAGGCCCTGCAATAATGAATTGGCACTATACTTCCTTATGGGAAAGCCCTTGTTCTCCATAAATCGAAAATCAGCGAGACTTCTGTGAGTATGTTTCCATTGGCTTTGCCGGACCTTCTTAAGTAATGGATTGTGGTTGCATAACCCATGCTGTAAGAATGCTTACGTGGTAGAAATGAATTGCTTGTAAGAAATCCCCGACTTGGGCAGACGGCAGGTGCTAAAATGCCCCAGAATTCAGGCTTCTTGGTGTGGAATTTTTTTAATAGCTCTGCTATTTTTCTTTGCTATCTCAGCAAGCACTAAACTATTCTGACATTTCAGCATCTCGGATGGAGACTAGACTGTCATTAAATGGCCCTCAATTTTGTTCTCTTTATTTCCACCCAGCCCCTATGCCACAGCCCTTGATGATGTATGCATTTCCACACGAACCAGTTTGAGATGATCCTGCACCACACACTTTCTCTAGCACTATGCATCTTATATTTCTTCCCTGTTCTTCAAAAAGTAAAATTAGGTCGGGTGTTACTGTGTCTCCTTGGCTGCACTGAAGCTTACTATATAGTTCAGGCTGGCCTCCAACTCACAGAGACCAGAGGTTTGAAGCACCACCCAGGTCTTGTTTGATTGGGAAGGAAACATATTTTTTGACATTATCTTTGTAACCAAGGAAATGCATACAGTACCGACAAATACGTGCTGTGCAAACTTGGCGAAGGCATCGCCAATCTCCAGTTTATCTGACGTTTTGCTGCATTCCTTTCGTCAAAACTCTGTGAAGAGAAAACATGTTTCTGACATAAAAAAAAATCTTAAACAAAAATTTGTGTCAATCACTGAAATTATGTTTTCCAAATATTTCCAATTCACCAGGCAACTCAGTTGTTTATCTGGGTCACTCAGTTCTTTCTAGCTGATTCCAATGAAGAGTAAGTCTTGTTTCTATGTGTAGTAAGAGAACTTAAACAACTTTCACTAAAACATCAGAGACTCATTTATATGCAGGCAGTTGACTGGGGATTGCTCTTGGAAACTGCCTGGAAAGATGCTCACATAGCTGTCCAGCAGAAGGGAAGAGTTAATGCGATAGAGTTTCAACTGTAGCTTCCGACTGTGACACGGGAGGCCCTCCTGCCAGGTGGCTTTCAGACATTTGGTGCATTAATCCTGACCAGTCACTACGTGTAGACTCCTCTTAGAGGAAACAGTGGCTTTGGGTTGACCTAATCTCTGCGGGCAAATTCAGTTCTTGGGCAAAAGCAAATCTGAGAGCTTCTGGTCACTCATATCCCAAGATATGGGAGACACGAGATTTTCCCTTCTGAAGAAGAAATAAAGGCAATGCAAGACAAACAACTTTGGCACAACATTTATAATGTCAGCTGTAAATAATGATTACTTAGGAGACTCTACTGCTGAAACTGTTTCAACTATTCCTTATAAGTAGAGGGGAGTCTCTACATTACGCTGGTCAGTGTTTACCTTTATCTTTTGTTTTGTTTTGTGTTGTTTTTCGAGACAGGGTTTCTCTGTGGCTTTGGAGCCTGTCCTGGAACTAGCTCTGTAGACCAGGCTGGTCTCGAACTCACAGAGATCCGCCTGCCTCTGCCTCGCGAGTGCTGGGATTAAAGGCGTGCACCACCATCGCCCGGCTTTTACCTTTATCTTTATATATCTTTAGAGAGACCCGTCTCAGATCCCCACTGAGGACCACGGGAAATTAGAGTCAAAAATTATCATTAGCTTTAATGGGAATAATTTGTACAAAATCCCATGTGTTAGGGAAAAAATAAATATATCACCACATATAGAGCTCTGAGAATCTATTAGTATCTAACGTTTTAATTTGATACAAAATTGCTTTGAATGCAGTTTTTTGTTAAAGATATTATTCATGAGTTTTCATATTTCTGTTGTTTTTTTTCCTAATGTATTTTCAATTTTTTTTTGTTATTAAATTTCGATATTTAGTACTGATATTGATCTGGGTTAATATTAACTGTAAGGAAGAACTAAAACATTAAACAAACACAAAAAATTTAAGCATGTATTTTCAACTTATTCAGGGTTAAAAAGAGAGTATTTGATATAAGTTTTGGTGTTCACTGACACAATCGTCACCATGGAAAAGTTAAATTGAGGTGCTCAGATACACAAGACTGACTACGTGATGTGATTGAATCGAGCTCATGATATGTACTAGTTGAATGAGCTGGTCAATTTGTATTTAACACTACAAAAATCAATTAGAATTTGTAATCAGTGTTGGTGACAGATGGCATAGCTCTATAGTGCCATTTCAGTCAATTAAAAAGTAATTTACAGATGTACTCATGTCTCAGAGCAATTATTTATTAAAAATGTTTATAATTGTTTCTTAAAATTAACACTTTGCGGTATCAATCTTGGTACTAACCTTTTACATAAATTGCACTAGATAAATTCAGTTTAGTTAAATGTTCAGGATACTAGTGATGTTTTAATTAGTTATCATTCCTTTGGTTTTTTTGCTTAATAAGGAAATCTGTCAGATATTGTTCTACTTTGTTTCATCATTTAGGAAACAAATAGCCTTATATTTTGATAATAATTTAATCTAAATAATTGTTAATAGTTGCCTTGATAAAAATTGTGAGTAAATGGCAAAGAAAGAAAATATATTAAAATATAGGGGTGCCACTTTGTTAGATTTGCTTGATATAATTTAAATGCGTCTTTATTAACATTCTTACAAAATATAAGGTTGAATAATATAGGAACATTGAAAGTGTTCAAAAAGGATGCCTGCTGGCAGAACTGTTTAGCATGCTTCTGTTGCAGGGGTGAGCTGTAAATAACCTTTCTAGTCCACAAACCTGAAGCATTTATTAAGGCCTGATTAGTGGTTTACTGCTGCTGAGCATTCCTGCTAGGGCTGCGCGCCTTCCTGCAGTCTCTTAACTTGTTTATAAAGAAGTTTGCAAAAAATACAAGTTTTAAAAAGCATGGGTACCTAAACTTGTTGGATGAACAATGTACAACTAAGAAGAAATACCCTAAGAAAACATAAGGTAGATTTGAAGGATTCACTAATCATTTGTTGATTTCAAATTTAGGAGAGGGAGGGAGAAATTCAGGATACTAATGATGATATAGCTGTATAATTATCATAATTTTGCTTTGTTCAATAGACAACCTATCCTATGTTATTATACTCCATGTTGTTGTTTGCTCCATCAAAATGATGACTCTTACATTGTTTGGTAGCTCTGAGAAATGGTGCGAGACCCTGGTTGGATACATGTAGTAGAAACTAAGGTGTTTTCTGAGATATTTCAAAAGATAACTTATAATATTTCAATTTAAAATAGAACTTAGTAAATGACTGTACACACATCAATAGTTTTGCTTTTACGCTAGAGCAATATTTATTAATGTAATTCTCTGGTTGAGCTCCAAATGATAATGACAGTGGGCTATGAGTCACATCGACCAGCTGAGGTTTCAAAGGTGTTGCAAAGGTGTCTGAGAATCTGACTGGTGACTCATCTCCATCCAGGATGTCAGAAAGCCAGGCAGCTGGAGGCTCAACCAGCGTCTGTATGGAGAATTATGTTCTCAGTGGTTCCTCCCTCCCCAGGAGCAGTGAGAACACTCATTGACCCTCTTCTTTAGTTCATTCCAGAACTGTTTGAAGAGCATGAAGCATTCATTCTGTAGCTGTTGGACGTTTTGTGTCAGTTTGTGATTTGGGCTTGGGATTTTTAGGATGAAAAGATCATTGCTGACAGTGATGTGTGACTTGGCCATGGCCTTCCAGTAAAATACAGTGAAAACAGACACCATGTCTTCTTTTCTTCCCTCCTGAGGCTGGTTGGCTCTGAGGCAATCTCCTTTGATTCTGAGATGACATGTGGCATTGGATATGCCAGAAGTTAGCCAGGAATCCCAGACAATTAGAGGAGCCACTATTCTAGGCCACAGCACTCACACCTGGATTTCCTTTTCATGAAAAAGAAAAATCCGTTTCCTAGTGATTTGGAGTGTGCTGTTATTTGGGAGCTTCTCAGTATTAACAACTCGTCACCTTTTCTTGCCCCTTTCCTTTCTTACCATTCAGAACATGAGGAGTTAGAACTGAGAATAAATTTAAACTCAGTGTAATGGAGGGGAGAAAAGAACAAAACAAATTTAGAGGAGAAGGTTTTTGGTATTGTGCATCAGGATTAAAATACTTCCTAGCTAGTTGCTGATATATTATGCCAATAATTCTTTTTTAAAAGATTTATTTATATTTATTTTATTTCTTTAAGTGTTTTGTCTGCATGTGTGCAGGTATGCCACATGCATGCTTGGTGGTATATAAACCCAGAAGAAGGCATCAGATTCCTAGGAACTAGAATTACTGATGCTTTTGAGCTGCCGTGTGGACACTGGGAACTGAAACCAGGCCCTCAGTCAGAGTCACAACTATTAATATCTAGACTCTCTCAAGCCCAGCTTGCAAGTCTCAGTTAACCTATTGATCACATGATTTTGGAATCTTTGGCTTTGAAGATTCATTGCCCCAGAGAAGTAAAAACTAAAGAAAACAATAACAAGAAATCTAAATTTTTCAATTTTTAAAAATAATTTTATTATTTTTATTTTATGTGCATTGCTGTTTTGCCTGCGCGTATGTCTGTATAAGAGTTTTGAATCACCTGGAAATAGAGTTACAGATGGTTGTGAGCAGCCAGTGTGAGTGCTGGAAATTGAATTCAGGTTCTCTTAGAATAGCCAGTGCTTTTAACTGCGAAGTCGTACCTCTAACCCCACACATTTTCTCATTTTTTTTTGTAAAAAATTTGTATTTGTGAAAAAATATCCAAATGTAGGTTTTAAAACAGAATTTTGCATTCAATCTCTTTTCACAAAACCATTTCAAATGAAAATAAGAAAGCAAGGAGGATTTTTGAGAAAAGACTGAGTTTTGTGGCAAAGCACCATAGTGCACATGAGCCACAGAGTGAAAAATAAAGATAAATTGGATAATTCAGTGGTCTTTGAGGCTATAGAACTTGACCCTGTGCTTCATCTCCATGTTTCAGAGCTACATAGACCTCTGAAGATGATAGAGGAATTGAAGGTCATGGACAAGGACAGAAATCACGTTGGGAGCTCCACAGGGTTTCTCCTGCCTTCAGAATTGCTTGGAAGAACTGAAACATTGCTCCATGCTTTCCAGAATATCCGTAGAAGGTTAAGAAGGAAGTCTCAGAGAGCTCTTGGTCATTCCAGAACACTTTTTACTAGATATAGTAGGACTTCCTTTGGACTGCCAGTTCCCAAATGACAACATGTAGACTTTATTAATTGTGAAAGCATGGCCTTAGCTTAGGCTTGTTTCCAAATAACTCTTAAAACTTAAGTTAGCCTGTTTATATTAATCTACATTCTGCTACATGGCTTGTTACCTATCCTCAGTGTCATATGTCTGACATCCTCTGTGTCTGGTTGGTGAATCTCCTGAGCCTTAGATTCCTTTCTAGAGTTTCTATCTCTGCCTAGAAGTCCCATCTGTCCTCTCCTGCCTAGTGATTGACCATTCAGCTCTTTATTAAGCCAATCAGAAGGTACCTTAGGCAGGTTAGGTAAAACAGACACATGCTCCATCACTTTCAACTGGCCTTAGTGATCTCCCATTAGATCAGTCCCGCCATCTCAAGGACAATGGCACTGGGTTTTGATTCTACTACATGGACAGGCTTTGATGGAGCCTAGTCTGTTTGGATTCTCACCTTCCTGGACCTGGGGGGAGCAGGGAAAACCTTGGACTTCGCATAGGGTAGGGAACCCTGACTGCTCCTTGGACTGGAGAAGGAGGGGAAGAAGGAAGGGGAGGGAAGTGGGAGGAGGGGAGGAGGTGGAAATTTTCAATAAAAAAATAAATAAATTAAAAAAACTACACAGAAGAAATAAACAATGGATAGAGAAAAAATAATTATCATGTAAGAATTACATTTACAATGTCTGCCCATTTTTATTTGGCAACTTTGGAGAAAGTACTTCATTATCTGTACTGTTTCAGTGAGTTCAAAGCTTTGCACCTAAATCACTATCTATCATAACTTGTATTACCAAGTTAAAAATACCTTTTTAGACTTTAAAACTTTTTTTAGATAAACAGCTTAAGATTTTATGTCTCTCAACTTTTATAAACTTTACTTATCTTTTGTGAGTTTCTTTTCTGAATTAGATAGCAAGGAACACTGTAGATATACCTATCTAGTATTCAACCCCACCAGAGACCTGGGGAGGATAAAATATTGCCTGAGTAAATAGGAAGTGTAGAACAAGCAACTTTTCAAACTGTAGAAATGACAGAGACAGCTGGTTGCCTGGACAGTTTTCCAAGGTTTTTCTAAAACATTGGGGCATCCATCTTTGGCCTATAGGCCTAGAGTATCTGAGAGACTTTTCTGTGAAGCAGAACTTTTAAATGGCTGACCTACCTTGTTTTAGCAAAGTTTGCCAGTTGACTTCCTTTGTGTCCTGTTTGTGCAATTTGGATAACATACTGTCAGTAATTGAGGCAAGGACAGTTTCTTACCCAGTGACTGACTGGCTTTCTACGTGGAAGTTCTTTGATGCCCACCATCTTCTCTGAAGTAGATTGGTATTGCCAGGGGCAGGTATATCTCACTGTCAATAAAATCCTTGTGTTATTAAAGCATCTTACATGTCATATTCTGTAGATATTTGACATGTTTGAAGACCACCTCTCTCTAAAATGTATTTTTACTTAACTTTGAAAACATACCTAACATGATTACAAGTTTCATTGTAATAGGTGACTAACTACTAGCCTGCATTTCTTTATTATTCTAAACACTTTGTAATAATAACTTTTAAGGACTAGAACTTTGCATTTTAAAATGAACTGCCAACATACAATACCTTAAACAAGAGTAGAAACATAAATATCACTGTTGAAGTCCAACCTTAATGAAACCCATATGTTCCAGGATAGGAGTATGAAGATTAGAATTATTAAGCTAAAGAAACATAGATATAAGAGAAATAAGAGACACAAATGTAGAGCAACATCAAGGAGGGGCATTAAGTGACTCCTGAATCTGCCTCTCTTATTTTCCACATGTTTACATAAGGGGAGAGGGATGCAGCAGACTTCACTAACATGATATAAACCGTAGACTTGAATTCTCTGACCTTTGGTCCAGGTGGAGTGGATTCACCTCTATACCCAAAATACTAATTAGTCACACCCTAGGTCACACTCTCTCATTTGTAGCCACACCTGTTGTCAACAACTTCAAGAGAGAAAAAATAAGCTCAATCTCTCTGACCTCCAATCAAAGTGTAACAGGCTCACATCTGTGGGTCCCCACATACCATTTATTATAAAAAATGTTTATTTTTGTGTCGAGTTAAAAAATAACCAGCACACATACATTAATAGACAGAGTCTTCATGATCCAGTTGCTTCTCCACAGTCTGGCAAACAAGGCTTTACCACATTATTATAGGACAAATCATTTTGCAAATCATGGGAATGAGGATTCCATGGTAAGTATGAAGATGATAAATAGGTTTTGACAATTAATAGGTTAGAATGTAGAAGTTTAATAGTCTCCTGGGATAGCTATATAAAGTCTGTGACCAATACCCATCCATCTCTACCATTGTTATCACTCTGTGTCACCCATAACAATATACATTCATACATACATACATAATGCATTTTTTTTTTGATTTTTGAGACTGGGTTTCTCTGTAGCTTTTTGGTTCCTGTCCTGGAACTAGCTCTTGTAGACCAGGCTGGCCTCGAACTCACAGAGATCCTCCTGCCTCTGCCCCCCAAGTGCTGGGATTAAAGGCGTGCGCCACCACCGCCAGGCCACAATGCATGTTTTTAAGTAACCATAAAGAATACGTTTTCCTATGGCTTTTTCTTCTTTTCAATTTTATTTGAAAGTAATTTATTTTTTATATAGTATATTCTAATTATGGTTTTCCCTGCTTCCTCTCTTCCCAGTTCCTTCCTACCCACCAAACTGCTTGTCTTCTTTCTCTCTTTCTTTAGAAAATAAACAGGCAATAAACAAATAAACCAGAATAAAACAAAGAAAACATACAAAGAAAAGGAAAAGAAAAAAGAAGACAGAAACAAAAGGAAAATCATGAAAAACACATACAGTTGGGTGAGCAAATGCAGGTGCACACACACACACACACACACACACACCATAAAAACACAAAATCATAACCATAATATACAAACAAAACACAAGACAGAAAATGCCCAAGTAAATCATTATTAGATAAAACTGCCCTCAAAATATCACAGTTTTGTTGTGTGTTGGTCATCTACTGCTGGACCTGCCCTTTGTATACCAAATGAGATCCCACTGGAGAAAATTAGTATTTCCTTTGCAAGTGACCATTAGTTGGAGACAGCATCTGGGTAAAGGATGCAGGCTCATGGATGCTTTCCTTCTCAGTACTGCACCCCAATCTAGTTTGGATCTGTGAATGCTGCCACAATCTCTGTGAGTTCATGTGTGTGTCAGTTCTATTGTGTCTAGAAGGCACGTTTTCATTGGTATCTTCCTTCCCCACTGGTTCTTGCATTCTCTAGGCTTCTCTTCTAGTTTCCTGGGGCATGAACGTTTGTTGAAGGTATCCATTTAGAATTGACTGCTCTCTCACTCTCTGTACATTGTCCAGATGTGGGTCTCTGTCTTAGTTTCCATCTCCTGTAGAAGGAAGGTTCTTTGATGCTCACTTGCAAGACATTTCTCTATGAATATAGAAGAATGTCATTCAGAGTCATTTTATTGTTGGGATCCTTTAACAGAACAATAGTATTTGGTTATCCTAGTTCCATGGGATAGCTAGTCTCAGGTTCTTAGCCACCCAAACAGTATCAGGCATCTCATGGAGTCGTCCTTAAATCCACCCAGCTAGTGGTTTATTATAACTGTATCACCAGCCGATTTTGCAATCAGGTCACGGTTATAGAATGAAGAATCTGTAGCTGGCTTGGCGTTTAGCTTTCTCCTGTGGTAGCCTGCAGAGTACTTTCTAGTTACAGTAACACTGGTCAGTAAAGATGAGGGTTTAGTTAGGCACCAGATTGACTTCTTCATGTTCAATGAGTTGTGTAGGTGATGACTTCAGTAGTAGGATCTTACCTTCAGCTTGTGGAGAGAAACCAATAGCTTTGGCAATATCCTGAGTTGCTTGCCAGTTCATTCATATTGTAAGTCCTCCATAGACATTTGCAGAATCAGTGCGTTTATTGAAAGATAAATGGTTAGAAAGAGAGATCAAATAGAAAGGGAGATTGTCATGAATGACAGTAGAATGCAGAAATAACCAAAGGGTCTTGTGGAGAAACAGAAGGTGGGCAACTGAACTAGCAACTGCCCCTGGTATTCGTTCTTTGTTCTGATTGCTCAGTGGGTATCCGAGATCTGTAAAACATGGCTGTGAAAGTAGTTGCATTAAAACTTCAGCAAAATGGGAAATACAAGAAGCAATGGTTGTAAACAATAATTAAAGTAGAAATCTCCTTTTTTCCCACCAGACATACAAGCTAGGTGAGATTCGACTAAATGCTTTTCTGGCCAGTGATTTTATTCTTAACTATTTGCAGCATATCACTTGTAGCTCAAAATACTGTTTGAGGGATAACTTACATGTAATTATAGCATATATTGATAGAACGTGAAGCAATTGCCAATATCATTTGAATTTCTCTGCTAGTTGTGACATAATTACAAAGCCAGGGCCGATTCCTTGCCTGAGAATTGATGCCTTTTCAATGTTTGTACCCCTAGTGCATGTTTTGTCTCACTCTTGTTCCAGCTTTCCTTTGTTAATATTCATTAGCTCATGATAAGTAGAAATAATAAGGTGTATATTTATTGCACATTTTTTCAGATATTTTTGGGTTTTTTTTTGGTATATGTAAAAGGGAAAGGCCAATACTGACTTCTTAAAATTGCTGTTTGTAGGAAAAGACTTAATGCATGTTGATTTTACATCCCTCAAGCACATATTCAATGCTACCACTTCTGTTCATTAACTCCCTCACCTCATTGAATGATATCCATTTCTTTGGGTGACTGTTGAGTCAAAGATATTACCATATCCAGCCATTTCCTTAGAGGATCTTAGCCTTGATTTATCAAAATAATATTATTCTTCTCTTTAAATGACTACAAATATACATGAGCCTGTCTTCCGTTTCTTAGAATGGTTTGTGGCTACATAGGAAAATTGAGCAAACATTTTAAAACTACTTCAGAATTTAAAAAGCTTGTAAGTAATATATGGCATAGATCATCTTGACAGAAAATTTTTACATGCATTGAATCGATACTCAGTAAAACTGTTGTTTGATATCTGTAAGGAATGATGTCAAATTCACCCTGTCTTGGTGAACACAGACTAGTGTGGGACCTTCTTTTAAAAATAGAACTGTCCCGACTAATCTGCTATCCTGGCAACAGATTTAAGAACTGTAGAGTATAAATTGGGAAGATTTTAGAAACTGAAGAGAAGACAGACTTTTCTGTTCTATCATCACTAAGATAAATGTGTCACTCAGCTAGAACTACAAAGAAATTTAATTTAGATTTTAACTTTTGGATATATAATTTGCAAAGGGAATTTGTCTGGCTTCAAAAATAACTCTTCAAAATTCAAACAACAGAATAATTTTTTTTTATCTCAAATGGAAAACATTTGAGAATATTCTGACAATGGGGTCTGTTCTGGAAAAATATGTAAACAAACTTGGTTCTCTGATTTTCTTAATAAAATGTCAATGACAGGGACCAGACCTACAACAAGATCAGAGAATCAATTTTTTCTAAACTAAAGAAACAAGTGATCATATAGATATAAAAGAACCACAAAGAACACGAAAATAGACAAAACCAGAAAAAGAAAACAATTTCCCCACTGCATATCATAGTCAAACACTAAATATACAAAACAAGAAAGAGTACTGAAAAACTGCAAATCACCAAAGACAAGCCACTTATAAAGTGGCTTTATAAAAATCCATCTGAATTATAGCTGGTTTCTCAATAGAAACTTTGCTAGCTAGAAGAGCATGGGACAATGTACCACAAGTCCTTAAAAAAAATTCTCAGGAATCCACAAGGTTAACCCCAGTTAAGATTCCTAGCAGTAGTAGAGAGGGTCTGTAAAAGGGCCTTCTCCTTTAATCAGATTAGTGACTACCCCAATTGTCATCATAGAACCTACATTCAGTAACTGATGGAAGCAGATGCATTTACCCATAGCCAAACACAGGGCTGAGCTCCTGTAGTTCAGTTGAAGAGCGGGAGGAGGGATCAGATGAAGAAGGGGTCAAGAGCACAAAGGGGAAAATTTGAGCTAGTGGGAGCTCACAGACTATGGACTGATTGCTGGGGAATCTGCATGAGACCAAACTAGACCCTCTGAATGTGAATGACAGTTATGCAGCTTGATCTGTTATGGGTGCCCAACAGATATGGTAGTGGCACCCAGGTGTATGAACTGGCTTTTTGGAGCCCATTCCTTATCGTAGAATACCTTGCTCATCCTTGATACAGCAGGACTGTCTTGGTCCTGCCTCAACTTGGTTTGTCAAACTTTCACTCCCGAAAGAAGGTCTTAACCCTCTTTGAGGAGTGGATGGGTGCTGGTAAGGGAGGAGGCCTGGAGGGCTCAGGAATAGGGAAGGGGTGTGGAACTGGGGGATGGCATGTAAAATGAAAAATAAATCTTTTAAATAAAAAAAAATCACCACTGGTTGAAATGCAGTGAATAAAAAACTTTGGAATTCTCAAAACAACAAAACAAAAAAACAGAAAACAAAAACAAAAAAATAGACTAACAGTGTAACGTAACCACCTCAACTATCTACCATACTTGAGGAAAGAAAAATTTCCCAGGATATAAACAGATTGAAAATCTCATAGCCAAAAGACCAAACCTAAAGATAAATGGGAAGCAGTGTTTTGTGCAAAACAGAAGAATAGGCAAAGCATCAAGCTTCTGAAACAAAAAGACAAACTGTACTTAGTATAACACAAAGTTCCACTGAGAGACAAATTACAACAAAAATCAAGAGTGCAAGGGCTGTAACCAGATTCACCTTTCAACAATATCTTTAGATATTAATGGCCTCAATTCTACAATCAAAAGGGACAGTATGGCTGAATGGATCAGGAAACAAAATCCTTCTTTCTTTTTTTTTTAATTTATTTATTTATTAAAGATTTCTGTCTCTTCCCCGCCACCGCCTCCCATTTAAGTCCCCCCCCTCCTCAGCCCGAAGAGCAATCAGGGTTCCCTGCCCTGTGGGAAGTCCAAGGAACCCCCACCTCAATCCAGGTCTCCTAAGTTGAGCATCCAAACTGCCTAGGCTCCCACAAAGCCAGTACGTGCAGTAGGATCAGAAACCCATTGCCATTGTTCCTGAGTTCTCAGTAGTCTTCATTGTCTGCTATGTTCAGCAAGTCCGGTTTTATCCCATGCTTTTTCAGACCCAGGCCAGCTGGCCTTGGTGAGTTCCCAATAGAACATCCCCATTGTCTCAGTGTGTGGGTACACCCCTCGCGGTCCTGAGTTCCTTGCTCGTGCTCTCTCTCCTTCTGCTCCTGATTTGGACCTTGAAATTTCTGTCCGGTGCTCCAACGTAGGTCTCTGTCTCTGTCTCCTTTCATCGCCTGATGAAGGTTAATATTCAGGAGAATTCAGGAGAATTTCTTTGGGTTCTCCTTATTTAGCTTCTCTAGGATCACTAATTATAGGCTCAATGTCCTTGGTTTATGGCGAGAAACCAAATATGAGTGAGTCCATCCCATGCTCCTCTTTTTGGGTCTGGCTTACCTCACCCAGGATAGTGTCTATTTCCATCCATTTGCATGCAAAATTCAAGAAGCCCTTGTTTTTTACTGCTGAGTAGTACTCTACTACAGAGCTACAGTATTGAAAACAGCTTGGTATTGGCATAAAAACAGAGAAGTCGACCAATGGAATCGAATAGAAGACCCTGACATTAATCCACAAACCTATGAACACCTGATTTTCGATAAAGGAGCTAAAAGTATACAATGGAAAAAAGAGAGCATCTTCAATAAATTGTGCTGGCAAAACTGGATGTCAACCTGTAGAAGAATGAAAATAGATCAATATCTATCACCATGCACAAAACTCAAGTCCACATGGATCAAAGACCTCAATATCAGTCCGAACACACTGAACCCGATAGAAGAGAAAGTGGGAAGTACTCTACAGCAGATGGGCACAGGAGACCACTTCCTATGTATAACCCCAGCAGCACAGACATTAAGGACCTCATTGAATAAATGGGACCTCCTGAGACTGAGAAGCTTCTGTAAAGCAGAGGACACTGTCACTAAGACACAAAGGCAACCCACTGACTGGGAGAAGATCTTCACCAACCCCGCAACAGACAAAGGTCTGATCTCCAAAATATATAAAGATCTCAAGAAACTAGACCGTAAAAGGCTAATCAACCCAATTATAAAATGGGGCACTGAGCTGAACAGATAATTCTCAACAGAAGAACTTCAAATGGCCATAAGACACTTAAGGTCGTGCTCAACTTCCTTAGCGATCAGGGAAATGCAAATCAAGACAACTTTAAGAAACCATCTTACACCTGTCAGAATGGCGAAAATCAAAAACACCAATGATAGCCTTTGCTGGAGAGGTTGTGGAGAAAGGGGTACCCTCATCCATTGCTGGTGGGAATGCAAACTTGCGCAACCACTTTGGAAAGCAGTGTGGCAGTTTCTCAGGAAATTTGGGATCAACCTACCCCTGGATCCAGCAATACCACTCTTGGGAATATACCCAAGAGAGGCCTTATCATACAACAAAAGTATATGCTCTACAATGTTCATAGCAGCATTGTTTGTAATAGCCAGAACCTGGAAACAACCTAGATGCCCTTCAATGGAAGAATGGATGAAGAAAGTATGGAATATATACATATTAGAGTACTACTCAGCAGTAAAATCCTTCTTTCTGTTGTTTATAAGAACCACATTTTGATGTTAGGCACTTTCTTAGATGGGAAATTTGGAGAGAAGTACTCCAAGTAAATAGAAGCTGCTATCCTAATATCTGAGAAACTAGACTTCAAAATAGAGCTAATCAGACTAATATAGAGGAATACTTTCTAATCAAAAGAAAAATGAAACTGTCTGACATTATAACTTTAAATATAAACTAGGTGATTTTAATACTTCTACTTTCACCAAGACATGTCATTATGGCAAAATATAAGCAGAGAAATGTCAGAACTAATCGACATAATGCATCTAAGTGACCTTATGTATATTACAAATTATTTTCTTCAAATACCAAAGAATATACATTCTATCCAGCAGCATATGGAAGTTTATCTGTTGACAGTGGTTTCTGTCCTTTCTGGTCCCACAGCCATTCAGTCCCCCCCCCCAAAAAAAACACACAGAGGTTTACAGTAATTCTGAACTGGTTGGCCTATTAGCTCAGGATTCTTATTAACTCTTACATATTAAATTAGCCCACAATTCTTGTCTGTGTTAGTCACGTGGCTTGGTATCTTTTATCAGCAAGGCATTTTTATCTTGCTTCCTCCGTGTCTGACTTCCTCTGTGATGGCTACAGACTCAGCCTTTCCACTTCCCAGAATTCTCCTGTTCTGGCTGCCCCATGGATACTTCCTACCTAGTCACCCCATCTATACTTCCTGCCTGGCTACTGGTCAATTAGCATTTTATTAAAGCAATACAAGCAGCAAAACTTTACAGGGTAGAAGACCATTGTCCCACAGCTCTTATCTAAATTAGACCCGAACACAAAAGAAATCTTAACAAATTCAGAAATATTGAAATAATTCAGTGTGTTCTATTTGACTATGATACAACCAAATGGAAAATTAACAACTAACAAATCTCAAAGAAGTACACAGATGCCTGGCGATGAAACATCTATTTACTAAATAACGAATGCGTCAAAGAAGAAATAAACCAATAAAACTTGTCTGGAAACAAATGAATGTGAAAACATAACAAAAGAAAACCCCTGGAATACATTGGAAACAATCCTACATGCGACATTTATAACTCAAATGCTTATGTTAAAAAAATCAGAAAAAGCCCAAATAAGTGGCTTAATGACTCAAATCAAAAATTTAGAAAAACAACAAACAAAATCTAAACCCAATAGGCAGCAAGACATAGTAAAAATTAGAGCCAAAATAGATAAAATATAAACAAAGGAAGCAATGCAAAGAGCAAACAAGCATAAAAGATTGTTTATTGAGAAGATAAGCAAGATTGAAGGACCATTAGCCCAATTTGTCATAAGAAAGAGATACTCTAACCAAATCAGAAATTATTAAGGAAATATTACAAAGGATACCTAAGAAATACAGAATATTATAAGCAGATGCCTTAAAATCCCATGCTACATTAAGATGGACAATCTAAAAGAAATAAAAACATTATAGACCAGTCAAACTAACAAAATTCGATCAAGAAGAGAACCATCATGTAAGCAGGCCTACAACAAATAAAAAAAATTGAAACAGTAAAAAAAAAAAACACAAAGAAAACCACTTCCAATTAAAAAAAAAAAGGTCCAGGCCTAGAAGGATTCACAGCAGAATTCTATCACACTTTCAAAGAAGCTCTACAGCCAATCCTTCCTAAATTATTAAAAATTGAAACAAAAGGAAAATTCTCAAATTTCTTCTTTGAAGGCCTCATCACACTGCTACCAAATCTAGATAAAGACACCAGAATGAAACAAAAATGCAGTCCACTATTTATGATGGAAATACATTCAAATATGTGCAATGTCTACCAATTTAGTTCTACAGAAGTCACTAGAATGAAAATTTTAATCTGAAGAAGTTACCTATACCCAAGAGGACACAAATAATAAATAATACGAGAACAGTAAATCAAAAGATGAGAAAGAAAAAAAAACATGTGAAGAATAAAATAACAGAAATCAGTTAATAATTAATAAATATCAATATTTACAGTCTCAATTTCCTGCTGGAATTGGATTAGAAACAGAGCTTTATCACGTTGTTACATCCAATAAGCACACCTTTCCATCAATGACAGATTGGACAAAAGCATTAAGGAAAAAAAGGATGGAAAAAGTTATCCTCAGAAAATTGATCCAAGAAGGAAGTGGGTCCAGCAACTTAATATTTGACAAAAATAGATTTCTAACAAAAATTAATCAGAAGAGTTCTCTGAATAGTTCATAGGAAGGGACACTACAAATATGTAGGAAAAACACACTAAACACTTACTAAAGGAAAAATCCACCAAAAGGAAATAATAATTCTAATCATTTATTAACCAAACACAAGTACTCTAGTTCATAAGTGCATGCACTACAGCTGCATATTGGCTCAAATACGACGAGAGTCGGTGACTTTAATATCCTCCACCTGCCAATTGATTGGACAGACATCCAGAGAAATTCTGGAACCAAATAACATCACAAATCAAATGGACCCATTAGAAATCTACAGAATATTCAACCTGAATAATAATGAATACACACCATTTGCAACAGCTCATAAATCATTCTCCAAATTTGACCCCAAAGCAATTCTCAACAGGTAAAAAAATGTAAATAGCACCTGCACACTGTCGTATCACCTTGACTTTAAGCTGGTTATCTGCAACAATAGAAATGGCAGACAGTTTACAAACTCATAGAAACTGAACAACTCACTACTGAATGAAAAATGGGTCAAAACATTAATCAAGAAAGAAATGAAAAACTATTTAGAATTGAATTAAAATGAAAATACAGCATATCTTAACCTATGTGACACAATTCAGGGAGATCTAATAATTAAGTCCATAGCTGCCTCTAAGTATCTACATAATTATTTAATAATTCTTTACTAAGATTTTAAAAGCTTAAAAACCAGGATTTTTCCTATGAAAAATTTAGTGAATTTTTACTCAATCAGACGATCTTATTTCTTCTATTTTAAAAAATTTAGACTCTATCACATCTTAACTTTACGAAGAAAACTCAGAGTATCTTCATATATTGAACTACAATTGGATATTATACAATCTGTTTCCAAATGGTTTGCCACTAGCTTTCTCCCTTAATTTAAAAGAAGTAAACTCTTTTTTAAAAGAAAATCTTTCTCCCTGAAATAAATCAATCTTGTCACTTTGAAAAAGTCAGAATTGCCCTGAAATAAATCAATCTTGTCAATTACAAAAAAAAGTCGGAAACTCTGTTTTTAGATTGTGATGCATATTGGAGGACTAACTGGTTACATACTGAGTGTCCTGTCTAGGCAAATTAAGAACAAAGTGAGCTCATTATGATGGGAACTTCTTATGTCATTTGTCAGCCATTTGGCCTTTGGATATAATGACTTCAGCAATTCTCTTGCTAAGTGCATGTTCCTTACAGTTTATACACATATTCCATTTGCAGTGTTTTTACCATCAAAGGTTTGCTAAAAACTGTTTTTTAGACTTGGGCTATTGGCAACTAGAATTCTGAAGACTGTAATGAGGAGAACTGTGTAAAGACCAATGACTCCATATTTCAGCTTCAAATCCATGTTGAATCTCAAGTCAAGGGTTTTAATATATGATTTTAAATAATTTTATTATCTTATTATTTCTTATAGAAATATGATTATTGGGAATTTGCTTTTAAAATATGAATATGTATGTGCGTGGGGGGGGTAAAGCAACAGGAATGGGAAATTTAATTCCATCAATTTGGTACCAGGTATAAAAGTTAGTTTGCCAGGCTTGGAAGAAAGTGACTTTAACCTCTGACCCACTTTAGTGACCCGAAAATTAACTTCTTTAATTTTGAGAATTGTTAGTGCCTTTTGTACTGTTTACATAACATAAAAATATTCTTTATTCCAATAAGAGAATTATCCAACAAGGATAAAATCATGTGTCAAACATGATCAATGGAATATTTAAAATATATTCTAATTTATGAATTTGGAAAGTCTCCTGTGTCTCATTGCCTTATTACTACTTTGATAAGTAGTCCTTGCATGTGTGGTGTATTTGGAATATCCACAGAGTTTAGGTAACTCATGAAGAACTAGAAGGGAGGAAGAAATCTTCCAAGGAAGGAGATGAAGTGTTAATAAGAGATACAGGGATAGCTAGAATAGGAGGATTAAATGAGGAGGATCTTGGGAGGACAGGGTAAAATAGGAAATATGAGGACATGTAGCTAACAATAAAGGCCTTTTGAAAATCCATATGGAAACCAACTACTCTAGAAGCTTTCTAAAATCCATAAAAATGAATTTACATGGAGTCACCATATAACGGGAAAGACAGTGCCCTAACCAAACATCACATGCTATCAACAACCCACAGTACCAGGAATAGGCAATATCCTATTGAGTCATTGGCCAAAGGAGTCCAAAAAACATTTCCACCAAACATTGTAGGCTGCTGCCAAATGCCATTGGTTATATGCCACAACCTGATGATTTGTCCTATGGCTGGAGACACAACTTATTTATGTCATCGAAATTGGAGAAATTTAACTGTTGCCTAACAAGAGGCTTTAGCACTCCTAACTAGATTTCATAGTACTACAAGACGTTATACACACTAACAGAGGAGAAAATTAAACGTCAATCTTACCAGTTTACAATCTCTGCAACCTACAACAGCAACCTACCTGCAATATTTATTTTGCCATGGTGGCACAGACATGAGAGTAATCGATCACTTCTTTCGCCCATTGGATAAGGCTCATTCCATGATATAGAACCCATACCTGACACTGTTTATGAGGTCAAAGATCAGAGACTAAACAGGTCATGGGCCGAATGGAAAACCTACTATATCATTTAGTTAAAAATCATAGCAATAAAATTAATTCCAACAACATATTGCTGTATCTATAGATCAATGCCCAGTTTAAGCCATGGAAGCTTTTTCTTGCAGTGTGTTAGAATTAATACAGAGACCCAAACTGGGCAATGTGTAGAGAATGGGAGACCTTGGGGCATTCAGTCCTGAATGGAATCTTTGTCAAGTTCCTTCCCTTCCAGGCTCAGGAATCTCTGCAGAAGGTAAGGTGTAAAGATTGTAAGAGCCAGAGGTGATGGGTGACTCCGAGGAAACAGTGTTCTCCAGACACAACAGAATGGATACATAAGAACTCCCAGAGATTGTTCCTGAATGCACAAGGTCCCTACAAAAATAAACCAGACAAAATTTCCAACACGGAGAAAGGGAACTGGACCCAAATTTCTGCCTTCAGTCAAACATTTATTTGTTGTTGATAGCTTCTAAGAGAGGTAAAAAAAAAATCAGCCTTCTTTGGTGAAGTCACTCTGAATATACCAACCGTACCCCAGGCTGCCTCACACTAAGGTGTAGCTGATCCACACAAAATAAACTCCATTTTGTGTATGTGTGTTTCTTATGTTTACATGGCTTCTTTGTCTTTATTGTTTTTCTTGTGTTTTCTATAGAGATTTATTTTGAGAAAAAGAGAGAGAACACCAAGTTTGGTAGGTAGAGAGATGGGGAGATCTGGAGAAACTTGAGGGAAGGAAAAAGATTCCGATAAAAATATATTGTATTTATAAAATAATTTAAAATGTAGTAATTTTTAAAAGTAATTTTTGCTTGGAAAATGAGGAACATAGCCAATAAGGACATTTTGTCAGATATGTACATCACAGAAAGAATGAAGAATAAAATAGCCACACAGTTATAAAGTGGAGGAAAACAAGTACCTCCATTTTGTCAGATTTGATTTTGTCCAACGACGCAGTAAGAGACAGTGATGAGTGATGTGATTTAGGTCATCTTAGACGTCTGAGATGCTGACATGCCTGCTCACTTAACAGTTTAAGAAGCAGAGAATCCAAAGCAACTCTGAGTCAGGACTGGTGCCCTATATGGGCTTCCTTGACTTGAGATGTGAGGACTGCATCTGTGAGAACTGGCCGGTTAGGGGAGTAAGCCAGGTTTAGAACAAAAGAACCTTTTATGCTTAACTATATAAGAACCAAAACACAAGGGGCAACATTGTTGCTACGGAAGGCCCAGGAACTCTGGCAGAAACACCGGTCAAGTCATTCTTGCTGATTTGGCTGCACATTACTTCTTATAGGCAGGCTGTGAAAACCAATCCGCTAATAGTGAGAAAAGCAACACTCTAACTGCAAAATTGTTTCTTGTAGGAGAGAAAGAGTTCTACATTATTTCAAGGGGTTTCATGTGACCTTTACAAGATGAATATCACCATTATTTGGCACAGTGCAAGAACTCAGTAACTGCTGGATTCTACTTCATATATACACATCCATATACCGAGCCATCCATCCTGGCCATGCATCATTTTCTAAAGTGCATCTGCAGCATTGAACTTTCACCTCAGACTCCCTGGAAAGGGAATTAGAGTGTAACTCAAGACTGTCCATTTCTCCAAAATGGTAGATTTCTTAAATTTAGAGGAGAAGACCAATGCTTTTGTATCAAAGCCATTATATGTTATAAAATCTGTTATTCTGGGCTTCTGATGAAACAATTATTTTGGCAAAAATGGGATGTTGCACACTGGGGAGTGGTAAATGTAAAAGAATGAACTGAGTAATTTATAGAGACTATAATGATAAAGAAGTCACTTGTAGTCAAAGCTATGAAGTGAGTTCTGAGATCCACCTACACCTCCAGGAGCATTGCCTTCTGAGTCACCATGATGGAATATGGGTGAGGACAAATCCTGAATGCACCAAACCTCTACTTCCAAGCAGCTTAGCAGTGATCATCTCACATTTATTATGCTTTTTCTAATAATACATTAAAAATTTTGGCCTTAGTATCAAGGAACTTACTGTGCAAATTAAATATTAATTATATTAATATTCCATCTATATTTCCTGGGAAATTCCCCACTTAGGATAGGCTACTTTTTTTTTTCACCTCAAGAACCACATTTGAATTGCTCTGTACAACTGGGTATGAAGTGGGTTATGAAATGGGATCCAGTATAGAGTTTGCTGGAATAGGAGGCAAGATTTTAAACTGTTTGTTTTTTTTTATACTCTGTTCACCAAATGATTCTTCAGAACTCAAATATTAAGAGTCCCCCCCCAAGTCATGAAAAAGGGCATTTCCTTATAATTATTGTGAATTTACAGCATAGCTAGAGGAAAGCTTCTTTGGGGGTGCTTCTGAAGGTCATATCAGGATCTATGACACACTAGACAAAGATAATTTTTTTTAAATTTATTTATTTATTAAGGATTTCTGCCTCCTCCCCGCCACCGCCTCCCATTTCCCTCCCCCTCCCCCGATCAAGTCCCCCTCCCTCATCTGCTTGAAGAGCAATCAGGGTTCCCTGACTTGTGGGAAGCCCAAGGACCGCCTACCTCTATCCAGGTCTAGTAAAGTGAGCATCCAAACTGCCTAGGCTCCCCCAAAGCCAGTACGTGCAGTAGGATCAAAAACCCACTGCGATTGTTCTTGAGTTCTCAGTATTCCTCATTGTCAGCTATGTTCCTAGAGAAGCTAAATAAGAAGGTGAATCCAAAGACAAACACATAGGCATCCTCCTGAATATTAACCTTCATCAGGCGATGAAAGGAGACAAAGACAGAGACCCACATTGGAGCACCGGACAGAAATCTCAAGGTCCAAATCAGGAGCAGAAGGAGAGGGAGCACGAGCAAGGAACTCAGGACTTCGAGGGGTGCACCCACACACTGAGACAATGGGGATGTTCTATCGGGAACTCACCAAGGCCAGCTGGCCTGGGTCTGAAAAAGCATGGGACAAAAATAATTTTATTCTGCATACATGGTCCTCATAAATGGAGGTGTTGAACGAGTTGATAAACACAAACTTTCAAGCTTGCGTAAGGATAATCGAGGAAATGTAGTTCTGCATATTTCCAGATGAACTCTATTTTTCAAATTCCCCCAAAGAAAGGGGTTAAACCCAAGGATAGATTTCAGCTCAGCGTCTGTAACCATATGGTATAAATGCCTTATTGTCAGAGAGGACAAGAAAGACCTAGAAAATCAATCTTTGTGCCCTTCTACTGTGTGTGTTGAGGAGAGTCCATATATGGTGTGTGTGTGTGTGTGTGTGTGTGTGTGTGTGTGTGTATGTGTGTGTGTGTGTTTGCATGTGTAGGTCACGGGAAGTTGACCTGTGTCCTGCTCTACACATCCCCGTGGCAGAATCTTTCACTGAGTGGAGAGTGCTGTATTGGGGTCTAGGCATGAAAACAGCAAGTCCAGCAACTGCTTGTTCCTGTTTTCCACAGAACTTGGATTAAGGACACATGTGGCCATACCCAGCTTAATCCTGGATATCTGAGCTCAGGCCTTCATGCTTGTGTGGCAGCCTTTCTTACCCGCTGAGTAACTGCCTCACACCAAACTGCATTTTTGTAAAAGAGAATTACTGTGAAGATCATGCCTGAATTTCATGTCTGTAATTCTATTCTTTTTTCTCTTGAAATTTCTGAACAACTTAGTTCACCTGGTCAAACAGTTCAGGTATTGGGCTACTTTTATTTTATAAAGTTGTTTAATATTAGATAATGCTTTTCATCTGGTAGTGATGCACACCTTAATCCTAGCACTCGATAGGCAGAGACAGGCAGATCTCTGTGAGTTTGAGGCCTGCCTGGTATACATGAACTAGTTCCAGGTCAGGTCCAAACCTACAGAGAAACCCTGTCTCAAAAAATCAATAAAAAAAAAAAAGAAATATAACATTTTAATTTAAACAATCCAGCTGTCAGCAAATTTCTCATGTCTTTATTCTTTTGTAAACTTCCTTTAATTTTAAATGTGAATGTGTAAACCATATGAAGATGCTCCCGTGAGGTATTTTTTCAATTTATTTATTTATTTATTTATTTATTAAAGATTTCTGTCTCTTCCCCGCCACCGCCTCCCATTTCCCTCCCCCTCTCCCAATCAAGTCCCCCTCCCTCATCAGCCCAAAGAGCAATCAGGGTTCCCTGCCCTGTGGGAAGTCCAAGGACCACCCACCTCCATCCAGGTCTAGTAAGGTGGGAGCCTAGGCAGTTTGGATGCTCACCGTGAGGTATTTTAAAGGAAGATGATGCATCCTAATCCACTGTCATTCACACACAGCAACAATTCAGCTGCATAGTTTGGCTTTCAAGATTAAATTATATCAGCCATTTAATTCATTGCATATAATTTCTAGAAAAATCAAACTTGAGGTCATGTCTTCCTAACACTACTAATTCTTTTCTTCCTGCTTGACTTCAGATTATAAAGTTTCTTATGTCTTCCCCTTTGAAGAAACTATTTCTAATGGTGGAGGTACATGAGGGGATGAAGGGCTCTGATATAGGAATCCCGTCTCTGTGTACTGATGCTTTTATGAAAATACCTATTATTCAATTTAATGCATGAAGAGAAATGAAATGAAAATGTCAGGAAGCTCAATTTTGAAGTGACATTACAGACAGAATTTTTGAAAATATTGTGTCATCTACAAAGATTACTTACATGTATCATTAGGATATTAATTGCCTTTTAAACCTTTCCTATTCAATGTATTTCTTAGGTCTAATGAAAACAAAATCAAGAGTATTCTTGATGCTAGAGAATTTGGAACAAGCAAATAATTTAAACAATGACTAGACGGTCTTCAAATATGTACTCATTGGCTAAATTTAAAGACAGTAATAGGGTGGCAAAGAAGTATTGATGACTCACCAAAACAGTTTTGTGCATGTGCACAAAATTGTGCACTCTCTTTACACACACACACACACACACACACACACACACACACACACCATATATACATACCACATATACTCAAAATTTTTTCAGTCATCAATGTTTCTGGGCTTCAAAAATCATTAGGGGACATGGGACAGAAAGACTGTAAGAGACAGAGGCTGTTGACTACAATGACAGAGCAAAGTAGTTGCATGTACAAATTCATAGCAGCTAAGACAGCATGTAGCAGACCTGCGCAGGCTCAGGTCAGACAAAATTCCAGCATAGAAGGGGGATAAAATTGCATTATACAAAGTTCTCAAGGAACTAAAAAATAATTTTAAAAATAAACAAATCAAATACAATCTCTACCCTCAGTAAAAATTACATGAGTTTGTTTATTCTTCTTAACCATTTTCTACAGTCTGTGTTTTACTCACCTTCCACAATGAAGTATCTTTCTTATGGTTTTGAGTCCTTGAGTTGGGGTATGTTTTAGAGGTTAAATTATTCAATGTTTGTCCTCTACTCATTTGCCAAGCATAAAGTGCTCATCTTCTGCAATAGCAGCAAGTATTCATAGCCATTAAAAAAAAATCTCTCCAGGTCCAAAATAAGTAATTCTTTAAAAGATTTGTATATGGTAGTCTACTTCGGAGAACTGGCACTTAGCTTGTGCAGTTTCAGCCTAGTAACATGAAATGGTAGTTCATGAATGTGTACCAAATTGAATAGATGGGCATTAGTCGGTATAGCTTTGTGTGGTTGTGATTATTACCAAGATTTGATACCTAAACTAATTATTGGTATTTTACAAAATATGACAAGATAAATGGTTGTCTTCTGGAAGGAGTAGTTAGAGAATCACACTATTAAATTGCCTAATTTTCCAATTGTCAATTGTTAAATTACCTAATATATTTTGTCAGTGGTATTTCGTTTTCCTCAAAGAAACAAATAAACAAAGGAACTCTTTTATCTCAGACATCATGGGGTAAAGCCTCTCACCCAGCAATGTCTCTGTATGGCTTCTGACTGGCATTAAATCACCATTAAGCATTTAAAAAGCAAACTGCTTTGTTTATAGACATTTATTGTGCTAGGACAATTTAATTGCAGGATAAAAACCTTGCTCTCTCACTTTGATGCCTGTGGTAACCTTGAACTTGATTACTTGTGTTAACAAAAATTAAAGTACTGGGTGGATAGTTTAACAGTAACTCAGCATGAAACCTAATAAAAATGTAGTTATCATTTGTTATTGCCAGTTAAGTATTTACCGGGAACAAAAAGCTCTATAGGGAGGATATTGCAAGAGAAAAGCTTTCTTTTAGAAAATGACACAAACACACGATGTGATGACACATACTCCAACTAGAGAGCAGTTCACTCTCAGTATCTGAAAACTGAGAAAGCATATTGAGAAATAAAGCCAATTGTCTGCTATTCAGACTACTGCCCAATTACTTCTATTATGGCTTTGCACTTTTGTTGAGTTTGCCCTTTGACAATTTCATACATGTAGTATGTATACTCTTATTAAAACCCCTCTCTGTTCCCCCTAATATCCCTAGTACCTCCTCTTCCCTACATGCACTCTGCCCATCTTCACAATTGTGTTGCTGTATTGTTTTCTTTCTTTTTCTTTTGTTTTGTGAAGACTGACTGAGTTTAACCAGGATCATCTATGTGACCCCTGGTTTGTTGCAGTCCACTCAGCTAATACACAGTGGGAGACAATGCTTTTCTCCCAGAACTCACCAGTAGCTAACAGTTGAGAAAGCATTGGTAGGTCTGGGTAAGCTCCGTCTCAATTTATACAGACTGCAGAGAGAGCATAGCCTTGCAAATACCTTGGTTTGCACTTGCAGCCTATGGGGTTGAGAGAAGATAAATCTCTGCCGCCCCATGCCACTTGTTATTGCAACCCTAGGGCACTAAAACAAAAACAAAAACTTCCCACCTAGGTCTTCAGATACAATAAGTCACATTCTGTGTCCTCAGAACAGTCATTACACAGCAAATGTTTTTGGCAGTCACCCTTCTTCTTTCTGATTTTTTCCTATGTAGTTGGGAGGGTGGTGGGGCTTGAAGGATTCTGAAATAATTCTGTTTTTATTTAAATTCTCACAAGATATTCCTTTGCACATGGGACTGATAATTGCCTACTATTCTTAGTATATGGCTTTAGGCAAAACTGTGAGTTAAGGGAGGATTTTCATTTAACATTCCATTAAATATACATATATTCCTACAAGTCAGGTTGTATGCTGATGTATTCATGTAAAATGTGAGAAAGACATGGGTAAAATATAACATATTGTTGCTGAACTTATGGAAACGAATGGAAAAACCTGCTTCTATCAAAGTGAAATTCTTTTAAAATAGGAATGCTGAGGGAATCCTGGCATACTCACAGCTATAACTGGATTGTCTCTTTTTGTTTTGAATAGCTTAAAGAGCAGTGGAAAAATTAATGAGTAACTCAGACCAAAGTAAATTCCCATCTCTAGGCCACTATTTACTATCTTATCAATTTATTCCCTGGGAGTATCCCTGGAACCTTTTAGTGCCAAACATCAGATTCTCATGGAGCTTCCTCCTTCATCCTGACATCTGTTACAGCACTTTGCATTTCTTATGCGCTCACCTGGATGAGTTTCAAGTCACCTGAGCATATGATTACAAGGGGAAAGACCATGTTGAAGTCATTTGACATTTTATTGATCAAGATGTTTAGTAAACTTAAAAAACTGTCTTAAAATTTTAATGGGTGAAGAAACGGTGACACTTTTTTTCTTTCTAATTCATTGCTTTCATTTGGAAATTAAGAATGTTAAAGTCTTCTCATATTCACCCTAAAGCAATAAATTTGGATATTTAAAAGAAATCTGTATTCTCATGATTAGGAAATATTATCAGATCTTGAGTCTGTAATTTATTTTACAGATTTACTCCCCTTAAGTATCAAAATTCTGTTGATGATTTCAAAGAGAACTTTTGAGATGAAAGCTACCTGGAGACATTGCCCTTTGCTATAAATTTTGGTTGATTTGTTTATTTATTGCTTTTAATTTACACTATGACTTTTGTATGCTATTGGCAAGTCAAATATATCTTGAGTTTTCCTGTTATTTCAGGGATTTGGAAAGCTAATTTTCTTTAATCTAGTAAAGAAAGTTATTTTATGTGAAGTTTGATTAAGAGCACAAAACATTTCAAAAACAACACTGGTTTTCAAACAGACATGAAATGTTTTCTTACTTCACTTGATCCAAACCAACAGGCTGGGAGTGATTCAATATACTCCATCAAGTATCATGGCTTTCAGGGACATTGGTATGAAATTAAAGATGAAAGTATGAAATTATAGATGAGGATAAAAACAATCGTGTGTAGTGAGCCGGACAGGATCGCCATTACAAGATGGCACCGACATCCTGTCTTGTTGGAAATAAACAACTCCATATTTGGCTAAGCCTTTGAGAGCTGCGTGTCCCCCACTTCCCGCATGCGCGGTGGATAAGGGTCCCTGGGCCTATCCCAATGCAGTCTGGTGCCAGCTGTTGGTGGCAGCCAATCACAGGGCGACCCGTGTGCCATTTCCAGTTATAAGCAGCTGCCTTAGTGCTCCCTGCCCCTCTTGCTTCCTGCCTCCCTCTCGTTTCCTGCCCCTCGTCTCCTGACCCTCGTTTCCTGCCCCCTTTGCTTCATGCTCTCTCTCAATCAAGGGCACTCCAGTAAAGCGTGATCTGAGTAGAATCCTGGTGTGGTGGTTGTTCTTTCTCGCTGGTGGAGAAGTCCACTGCAGCTGGTGCCAAAACCCCGGGAACTTCGGTCACCAGGCAAGGGGCCGAAGAGGATTCAGAACTCAACACGCGGAGTGGTGACATCGGTAAGTCTTTCCAAGTATGCTGATTGCAGTCAGCGGGTGCACCAAATAATCCTCAAGGTAAAGATTGGGGATCTGCAACAAAAAGCGGGTTTTCTGCTCTAGCGGTAGATGGGAAAGTGGAGGTAATAGGGCCGCGGACTATAGCGGATGGATAAAAATGAAAGTATAGCCATGACCAAAGTGGAAGGTTTAAAATGAAACTAAAAGAAAGAATGGGAGTTTAGAATGGGCACTTCAACAACACACCTGATTTTTCTAGCTCTTAACGAGCTGTTACAGAGCGCTTTGGAGAGGTTTTTGGCTGAAGGTGACACAGTTGCACCTTGGTTTGCCGCCTCTGGCAATCTTAATGTGTCATCCTGTGATAGGCTTGGTAGAGATCTGGATTTTGCCGCTAAACAAAATATGCTAAGGAAGGGAATTATATTCTTCTGGTTTGAGTTACCGAAGCCTCCGGATTTTGTAGAATGTGAACAGCTGCGGCTCCAAGGCCTAGCAGCACTGAGGGTCTGCAAAACTGCAAACACAGGACCTGCCTTGAGGATCTACAAGGCTAGAATGCTAGGCCACTCCCAGTGTGGGCCTCAGGGCATAGAAGTGCAGCAGGACCGTGGTAAGGCTCACCAGCTAGAATGGTCGGGCCCAGCTGCTCTGCTCAGCCATGCCTCCAAGCAAGGCTGAGCACATGTTCCTATGGATAAACAATTTTGTATTTAGGCCAAAAAGGGGTATTGCTAAGTTTTGAGGTAGACATTTGCCTAATTTTAAAAAATAGACATAATGGGAGACTCCCAGTGCTGGGGAGACTCTCACTTAGGTCTCGGGATGGCGCCCCCCCATGGCTTGCCAAAGGCCGTCCTTGCTGAGGTTGTGCACGTGGCTTTGACTGGCAGGGGAGGAGTTTGACCCCTAGTGACTGGGAGAAAGAATTTTTAAGAAAAGAGGCCACAGCCCTATGGTCAGGGAGAGTCATAAATTCCAAAAATACAATGGTGGTCACAGTAGGACAGCTCCCTGCCTCAGGACCACTCCCAAGGTGGTAATCCGCTAGTTCCTAAAACACAGCAAGCTGATAAATCACAAGGAGAAAACTCGCTGTTTCTCAAGATTATTCCCAAGATATGGTCTGGCTTTCTCTTGGGCTAGTTCCTAAAACAGTACAATGACAATCTGACTGGGGAGACTCATTGTTTCTCGGGATTGTTATCAGGATTGCAGTCTGGTTTTGTCTTCAGCTAGTTCCTAGTCCTGGATTTTTGGTTCTTCTCTTCCTGCTGGGAGAGTCTGGTTTGTTCAGGTTTTTCAATACAATGTGTGATCCAAAGATGGCTGTGTTGGTTTACACTTCCAGCAATAAGGTTTTTTCTTTAACCACATATTCTTAAGCATAAATTGTTAGCAATAATTTTTAATCTTGGTCATTTCTACAAGGATAAGGTAAAATCTCAGAATTTTGGTTTGCATTTCTCTGAGGGCTAAAGGATGTTATGTTTAAACATTTTTTAAATGTCTTAGTCATTTTTAAGTTCGTCTGTTGAGAGTTTTCAGTTTAGGTCTTTAACAAATATTTTTATTGGATTAATTTTTAATAACTAATTTCCTGAGTTCTTCATATATTTTTAAAATGGGTAAAAATGGTTTGACAAAATAATGACTATGATCAATGTTTCATATACTAAACAATAGATTCATTGATAATTTTAAAATTAATTCCTGGACAATTGTCTTTGCTCAATTCAAAGGCCAAAAAACAATAATCTTTTCCCAGATGATCATTGCTACAGTTCACACAAGTATATTTTGCTAATGTTATAGCAAAAAAAAAAATCCCTTAAAGGATTTTATGCTAAATTTTACAAATGGCTCTTCCAATGGAAGAACTGCATATATGCCTAATAATAATAATAAAAAAAATTATGGAGCGTAACAAGGCTCCTTGAAAGCAACTCATAAAAAGTTGCAAGCAGATCCTGATGCAAATGGATCTGGCGTGATAACACCAAGCTAACCTTTGCTAGGGCAAGGTGGAAAAGCCCTTGCAATGCATTATAAAAAAACCCGACCTATATATATTTGGGGTCGAGGATATGTTTATGTTTTTTTCACAGAAAGAAAGTAAAAGCTGGATCTGATGTCGAGGCTGCAGATGCCCACAGAGGAGTTCCAGAGGCGACTGCGGAGAGGTCCTTGGTCTGGCCTTTCCAGCCCCCAAGGAGAGGAGTGCCTGACAACACAACCTGCTGTGCCACTCTGCAGGGTGTCGTTCTGCCTCGAGAGTCCAGGGAGACCTGGCTGAGATAAGTGCCAGGATGTGCTTCAGATAGCTGAATCCAGCTCACCTCACCCAGGAATCCCACCTGCCCTGAAGCACAAATGCTAAGCTGCTTCTGATGCAGACTAAACATCTGCTTTAATCTTTGGGACACAGAACTCATTTTAATTAAAATATTAACCCCTCTTCACTTAAGAAGGGGAAAGATTGGGGTTCCTGTCACTGTTGCTCGGAGACTGGAACTGGTGGTATTTAATAACAACAATGTATGTCATTGTGCTCTTACTGCAATTGATCTAATGATATTTGTAACTGCTTATAGATGTTGGGAAAAGTTTGACACACGCTGTAAAATGTTTGGGTTTAATGCATATACTAACAATTTTAGATTTTGATCCCTTTTACACTGCCCTAATTGTTGGCAGGCAGCACACGTAATTTTATGTGAAGTAGGCATTTAGGAAGGAGGATATCTAAGGCCAAACTAAAAGGTGGATACTGGGTTTGGAAAATGCCCTTTCTTCTTGTCTGGAGATGGAGTTATTGGTGCCCAAAACTATATCATTATATCTTTTGTTTGAGGAGCTCTTCATCCTCACAATGTTTTCATTAATGATAGACGCAGGGGACCAATGACGGGAGATATTGTGGATCCTTGCCTGAATAGCACACCATACAGAGGTTGTAGAAACCGGCTCAACATGGGCATGGTACCAGGCATGAGGGGTGCACTCCACATGGCCTAAGACAGGGTGCCCTGTGATCTGCTTACTTTAAATCTCGCTAGATACCTTTTATTTGAGTAGCCCCAAGGACGGGTGACTTGTGGCAGGACATCCCCCAACCTAAAACAGGATACTGGGAATCCTAGGACGGGTAAGGGGGAAAAAAGACCTGGTCCTCACTCGACCTAAGAATCATAAGGCACCCCTCTGTTCCCAGGAGAGGTAAATTGCTTCACCATTCGAGAGGTGGACCTTTCCTTGTCCCAGTCCCTTCTCCTTTAGATATGACACCATGGTTGGACTCTGACCTGATGCCCTCCACTTAATAGCTGCCTGTCTTTATAAAAGAAAGGGGGAACTGTAGTGAGCCGGACAGGATCGCCATTACAAGATGGCACCGACATCCTGTCTTGTTGGAAATAAACAACTCCATATTTGGCTAAGCCTTTGAGAGCTGTCCCCCCCCCCCCCCCCCCCCCCCCCCCGCTTCCCGCATGCGCAGTGGATAAGGGTCCCTGGGCCTATCCCAATGCAGTCTGGTGTCAGCTGTTGGTGGCAGCCAATCACAGGGCGACCCGTGTGCCATTTCCAGTTATAAGCAGCTGCCTTAGTGCTCCCTGCCCCTCTTGCTTCCTGCCTCCCTCTCGTTTCCTGCCCCTCATCTCCTGACCCTCGTTTCCTGCCCCCTTCGCTTCATGCTCTCTCTCAATCAAGGGCACTCCAGTAAAGCGTGATCTGAGTAGAATCCTGGTGTGGTGGTTGTTCTTTCTTGCTGGTAGAGAAGTCCGCCGCAATGGTGGCCATGATGACTGGCAAGACAAGGAGAACATTGATTGAAAAGCATCACAACACCTCCAATTGCTCTTTAGATTGCATATTTGCTGGAAGAATTTTAAGAAAAGCAACAACCCCAAGTCAAAACATTGGCATCTATTTTACTGAGTCATTTTGTTTGTTACCTTAACTCAAAATTAATAATAATAATATTATGCATTAAGTACTTTTTAAAAGTTTATGAGGAGATATTATTCTTATTGTCATCACCATTGCTGGTGTCATTTTGATTGTATTTATTGGAGTAATGAATATTGCCATTTGCTACTATGATTTCCTGTTTATCTGCCTCCCAAAAGCTGTGTGATGAGAGGCACATTGCTCAAGGCCAAGACAGAAAGCAGAAGATAACACTAAGAACACAGGGAGAATTTACTTTACAGTGCTCTGTCTGGGCTGTAAGTGACACATAGTTCTACTGACACGTGTCTCTGCAGTGACACTGCTGTTAACGCTGCTGCAACCCCTTGGAAACAATCTTGGAGCAAATGCTTATCTGAAATTGGAATCATTTGGCAAAATCAGATTTTGTCAAAGACTCTTGCTCCTATTGTGTATATGTTTTTGAGCATTTCACTCAGCTCGAAGAAGGGAAGAAAATAATGACAACATTGTATTCTGCTTTAAATGAGCCTTCTGTCTGCAAATTTTGAAGTAGATCATTTTGTAATTTTCAGTTCTCTTCAAGTGAAATTCAGAATATTTTACCATGAGCTTACTTGGTGAATGGCTGCCAGGATTATACGTCTCACCTGAGAAATGCATCCACATGTTTTATCCGCCATCCAGCACATCTGCATTCTTATTAAGACTTAATCACATTGCCAAGGGACATACATTCATATGAACAGTATTCAAGTGGGATTCTCTTACATATTCAAGATTAAGCAACACTATATGATCCTGAATTTGTAATTTAGCTTATCGCTCTCTATAACCTTATTATTAATTGTATTATAAAAAGTCATACATATTCCAGGAGATAGCCATTATTCATGCATGAATACACTTAAAACTATTCTATCTATTTTGTAATTGTCCAAGTCCAGACGACACATTTCAGTTTTTCAGGAACCATTAGCAAATATAAAAATGCTGCCTATTCCAGGAAGTGCCATCAGATAATGGCAGCATGAATGGTTGTTTTCTAAAATATGATCCAAGAGCAAGACTGACAAATAGAAACATCAGTAGAAACAACCTGTGATGAAGGCTGAGTCTCTGGGCTTGCTTTGTGCCAATGGTATTAGAATCACAATTGAGCATGCCTCTGCAGCCTGTGCATAAGAAAACTGAGAACCGTAAGTAGTAGAATCAGGTACTTCATTATATTTTAGGATGGAAAAATCTATTCAAATCTAGCATAATTCAATAAACCTCACACTTTTGTTAGTTTGGGACATACATTAGAAAAAAATCCAAAAGTAGCTTTTATTAAATAAAAATTGGGTTATTGTAATAAACTTACAATTAAAAATATTACTCAGATAGGTTAGTATAGTCATTCAAACTTTTGCCCACTCCCAAAATCTGTAAGATATTTTGACCTCATTTCTCACATAAAGTTTTGCTTTCAGAGAAAATTCTCTCTCATATTCACTGAAAGTGACCTGTTGTAATCTAAACTAGATGATACTTATCTAAGCACACATTTATTCCTACCGGTTTACATCTATTTGAGTTCTTAACTTGGCAAACTGCATTTTACCTAAGGCACAGAAAATCCTAAAGTTCGAGAAATTTTTGTTCTTTTTGTGTTTGTGTGTGCCATTTTCATTTTTAAGGGCATTTTTTTCTTTTATTGGAACGTTAATATTTGCTTCCATTTTACCCTCCAAGATGTTAATACTTCTCCTATTTACACAAATGTCTTGTAATTCTAAATCTTGTCCTGAGAACAGAATCTCTTGTTTGGAGCTAGATTTCTGAAGATAAGTGATGGCTTCCTGTACATTTCTGGTTTTGATGAATTTTGTTCAATCTTCTGTTTGGATCCCACAACTCCCTTTTACCCTTCCTTGTGACTGTGCACATATATAGCCAGTGGCACATTATTAAGAGAAGTAACTGCATGATACCCTAAGCATTGCCATGCCATTAATTGAGCAGGGATTAATTAACCAGGCTTTTAAATTGATTCTGTGAAAGTCAACTCTTAAGTTTGAGTGGACTAGCGAAACCATTTAGTTGCATTGTCTCACTGGTCAACACTGATTAACTGAGCTCCATCCTTGACCTATGAAGACATGAATCCCTTTTATCAGTTTCTGGCTTTTTATAGTTTTGAAGTTATTTTTTAAACTAAATATATATGATGTTTTAAATTAGACAGTAAATTATTTCTAAGAATAAAATTCCCTCTTTCCTGTTTTGAAAATGTCTAGTTCTGGATTTTTTGCAATGAATGTATACTTATTATTTAAAAAAATAGAAAGGAAGCCTGGCGGTGGTGGCGCATGCCTTTAATCCCAGTACTCGGGAGGCAGAGGCAGGCGGATCTCTGTGAGTCGAGACCAGCCTGGTCTACAAGAGCTAGTTCCAGGACAGGCTCCAAAACCACAGAGAAACCCTGTCTCGAAAAAACCAAAAAAAAAAAAAAAGAAAGGAAATTAAATTGGTATACCACTTTATTGCTATTATTTCTAGAATTTAACTTTGAGAGTAATTTTTCAAGTTTAAATGTCTCACGATTATAACTAATTTAGGGCAATCCTTTAGGGGATTTTTTCTTCCAATCAATGATTCATCTACAAAAGTTGTTCCCTAGAGGTGAAGAGCAGCCTTGTCTCCCAGATCTTTCTTTCACATTGAATAAACATTTGCACAGAAGCAAAAACTTCTGGATTTTTAATTCATTGTGTCTTCTAAAACAAATTAGAGAAGATATACATTCCTTTAAACCCATTTGAAGTTTACCAGCAGCCTTGCTCATTTGGAGTATGATTCTTCAACCAAAGAAGACACATAGTTGTATTAATAAGAATAATTGAGAGTGACTAAAAATGTTTTCCTACTGTCCTTCTCTTGGAAAACCAACCAACCAACAAACAAAAATATGGATAGGTGCTTCAGCTGGGAAGGGAGACAAAGGTCAATACATAAGAAGAAGGGAGGAAAGATCATTTGATAAGCGGTCATGGAACTTTAATTTATATTTACCTAAAGTCAAATATGAAACATACATATATACATAAATACATACATACAATATTATATATTACATATAATAAAATGAGATATATGTTTAATATCATATATTAAATTAATATTTATATATTAAAGGAAGTTATACAACATGTCAACAATGCCAACAATGCTTCCTAAAGAACCATAGCCTAACAAAACCCCCAGTATCAGCCACAAGAAATCATTCGAATGGTTGGTAAATGTGGTCCAAGTGATTCCCAGATCAACGTAGGCTATGGCTGTTGCCCTTGGTTGCCTTTCATAAGTTGAATGTGAGCCTCTGTGGCTACTGACACTGAGCACTTAGGACACAGGATTCAGATGATTGGACCTGGATGTAGCCAGAAAGCCTCCTTGCTGAGGTCAAGTATCCATGGTACCAGAAAATACTGCATAAGGTACTAAAGGAGGGAAGCAATCATCTTACCTGGATGTGTTGTACATGAACCACAATGACCATCACAGAAAGAGATCCATAAATGCACTAAGTGGCACTCATCTGCTGCAGGTAACCAACAACTCTCTAATCAGAATTAACTTCCACTCAACCGAGGAGAAACCATGCCTGTTACTGTAAGCCTAGCCAGTTTCCCAGGGCTAGTGAGGTCCCATGTCCTCTCCTAGAAGAAAATCTCCTACTGTGACATTGTTAGATAAGCATAATTCCTAACTACATTTGAAATCTTATCCTTATACCGAAAGAGAATTGCAGCTATCGTCCCTCATCAGAGGGACTTCTCTTTAAGCAAATAGAGACCATTGCAGAAACCCACTGGACATAATTCAAGGTCAAAGCACTGTGAGGACCCCAGCCCCAAATGATGCATCCGTATCACAGATCTGCATGTATAGCTCAGTCAACATCTGGGAAGAAAGAGAGGAAAGATTGTAAGAACCAGAAAACCGCCTGTGAATCAGTCTGACAAAAATGGCTGTATGTACTAGATCTGAGCAATAGCAATATCAATAGACCTGCTAACACATCTGGAAAGGAGCCACAGGCAATGGCTGCTAAGAGAGGGAGAGTTAGCCTCTTTCAGAGATAATCCTTCTAATTGAATCACCCAATGCAAAGTGGTTAGCACTGCCCTGAAATCATACAACCGTATATACCAAAACAGATTCAGCAGGTTGTATATATCCATTTGTTTGTGAATGCACACACACACACACACACACACACACATACACACACACACATACACACACGGGGAGAGAAAGAGAAATAACAGTAATAAAGAGGAAAAGAAGCTGTCAGTCTGAGTAGGAGATGTGGAAAGGGCTATAAGGAGAGGATTTGGGAGGGGCATCTATTTTTCAAAAAAGGGTTTCTCTGTATAGACCTGGCTGTCATGGAGCTCAATATGTAGACACGGCTGGCCTTGAACTCACAGAGATTCACCTGCCTCTGGCTCCAGAGCGGTAGGATTAAAAGCTTGCACCACCATCCCTCAGTTATATTTTAATTAACATGTATTTTAAAAGATTTATTTATTTATACAGTATCCTGCCTGTAGGCCAGAAGAGGGCACTAGATCTCATTATAGGTGGTTGTGAGCCACCATGTGGTTGCTGGGAATTGAGCTCAGGACCTCTGGAAGAACAGTCAGTGCTCACAACCAAAAATATAAAACTTTTTGAAAAGAGGGCAGATGCTGTGGTTTTACAGGAAAGTTATAAAAACTAGAACAGGAATATAGTTGTGAGACTGTGTCTGCTAGCAATTTCAGAAGCTAAACCTTCAAAGTTTCAGTAAGGTGGTTGTCTAAATATGAGCTAAACTAGAACAACACTAGACATTCTGAAATAGACATGGGAAAGTCCACAAAGCTTCAACCTATGCAAAGAACTACAGGAAACTAAAGAATACTGAGATGGGGAGAAATAATTAATATTTCCCAAGAATAGCACACCACTTAGTCATCCATTACAACCCTGAAAACATACAGATGAGAAACATTATACAGACTAAGCAAGTTGTATTTAGAGTTATAAACTTACATATTTATACATGTAAGCATATAATAATAATTGCTGAAAACAACAGGACCATTAATAAAAACAGAGGACCTGAATTTGAAAGAAAGAAAGAGAGAGAGAGATAAACAGAGAAAGAAAGAAAGAAAGAAAGGAAGGAAGGAAGGAAGGAAAAAGGGTATATGGAAGGTTTTGGGGGAAGAAAGGGAAGGGAAAATTGATGTAATTATATTATAATCTTGAAAAAAAAAACAAAGAAAAGAAGACATAAATCAACAATGACAACAAAGTGTCTAGTGGCCATGGATTTGGTTGAGAGAAAGGTGGGGCATAGCAGGACCAGTTGGAAGAAGGAAAGGAGGAAATTTATATGATTATAATTTCTAAAAAGTAAAAAATTAATTAAATAAAATTTAAATGAAAAATTTTCCTGTTATGAAAAACTCACATAAAGCAGGGTTTCACTTCTTAAGTGTGGTGCGAATAGCTTGCCTTTTCCTCCTAGTTGCACTCAGAGAGCCACCAAAGGCTCCTCAGTTTTTGCTCTTTTCCCACAGAAGAGGCCTGTGTTGGAAGGTCTTCAAGTTGGTGGGAACTGTGCACAAAAGGCAAAGGGCAGAATAAAGTCCTTGTGATGTTTTGACTTTCCCCCAAATACCCTGAAATATTCTCAGTGTCTCAGGCAGTCAGTTGTTGCCCTAAATCCTCCTTCCTCCTACACAGCATTAACAATAGTTTTATTATTAGAAACTTTGGAATTAATTAAGATTCCTTTCCCTGAATGCACTACTACGCCCTGTAAGTATGGAATAAATTAGAGCCACGCCGAGGCTTCGACACACCACCTTTTCCACACCAAGCCTCCACAGAATGAGGCGTGTAGGCTTGCAAAAGAGCTCACTAAGTGATTTGAGAACTGATATTCACCCCCTTCTAAATTGCAGAACACAGCACTGGATGTCCTTTTTCACTTGCTTTAATGTCACCAAACTATTCGCTTTTATACATGCTGTAAGTGCGGAGGTTCAGATTTCTGGAAGTGGGCATGGGAGATGAATTTTATACAAAATTGTCCCCTCAAATGGCATGGGACAAAATACATTGACCTTTATAAATAATTCCATGTTTATAGTTGTCCTCCTTAATCATATTAAATTCTTTAAAAAGGAAGTAATGCAAGATACAGATTAGAAGAGAAGGCAAAAGTCTTCTCAGATATTCATACACTGTATAGTCAGAGGATACCAGTAGAACTCTGTGTTGTGGAAATCTGTGGGGTAATTTTGTGAATTTCTTTCTGCATTTTAGAGACAAGGTTCCACTGTTTTAGCTCGGGCTGGCCTGCAACTTGCTCTGTAGATCAGGCTAGTTTCAAACTCACAGAGATCCACTTGCCTCTCCCTCCCTAGTGCTGGAGTTAAAGGTGTGTGCCACTAGCACCTGGCTTAGGTTTTTTTAAATTTTTAAATTTTGTGACTGTTAATGCACTGTTAATGTACATATTACAGGCATAGGTGACTTCCAGAACCAAAAGAAAGTATGTCAGCTGCCTAGCCACACTTCTTAACTTTAGCAGTCTCCCTGCCCATGCATTATTCCCAAACAAAGACCTTTTAGAAACTTCCTGAGATGCATGTGGCTGTAGAGGATTGGCACCTTGTTTTTGGAGAGGCAAGACAGATTTTAGCTGATCCATATTTAGAGATATTTCTGCAAAATCTTCAAGTTCCATCACCAATATCTAAATAGAAAAGCCTAAAACAGACAGCATCTTCCCAAGCCATGCAGAGGTTGCATTATTTCCATAGGGCTTCTCTCTCGTGTCTCTACAGAACAGTTGACTTAGCATGTAACTGGCTTCCTTTCTCTCAGATTGTTACATATGAAGAAAATAATGTAATAGAAATAATTTAGCTAAATTGTTTTGTAGTACTTTAAGAAATAACATTTAAATGGTATTGTAGATTTTGAATTATTTTCATCTTGTCTCACATGTCATACATTTTAAAGAAAAAAAAACATAATCTGTAGGAACCTGGTTAGTGTGGCTTGCTTTTTCTCACAATAATAGCAATGTTATTTGAAAGTTTTCCAGGCACTGATGACAGTCGGTTATTTTATTTAATTCTCATTCTAAAACATTTACAACTAGAACTAGAACTCTGAAAAGTTTCATTTAAAACCGCAAAATAATCAAATTTTATGAAATTCTCATAAACTATGTTTATTATTTCATAGCTATACATCATAGTGCTGGCTACTTTGACCTGAAACAAGCATTCAGTGTATTTGCTTGACAATAAGAAGCAACCCACGAATTTTATCATAAGCAAAACAAACCAAAGTAAGTGAAGGAGAAGCTGTGTTAACATATAAATGTCCACTGGAATTCAAAGTGACTACGGGAGATACAACCAAGTAGTCCACTCACAAAATCGCACAACTGAAAAAGCCGTAAATAAGTTAATCTTGCATTTCTACAGTTCAACGGGTGTATGGGTACATTTTTTGAGGTAAAACACTCTATTTACGAAAAACAATGGCAGAGAGAAAAACCAATTTCTGCTTTTTTGAAATTGTATAAGCTAAGACACGTCTAAAGGGACTAAAGACAGATGCATAATCATAGAAGACGGCTAGGGGACATATGAGAAGAGGGAGGAGAAACAGATGAGGGCATAACAAAAAGTAAACACAAAAGCTGAAACACTGAGTTCTATTCTAGGCCAACTATAATACTGGAAAGAAATAAAATGGCCAATGTAGGTCTGCCCCTGTGTGACCCATATATACTACTATGTGTTTATTGCAAATTAAAGAAGCCAAAAAAGGACTTGAAACTTCAGCTAGGAAATCAAATCTAGCCTTTGCAGAAAACCAGTTTCAAAATCTCTAAAAAGAATACAGATATTTCTAATATTTCACTTTGTGAAAAAAATGATTATTTTTAAAAGTGACATAGGTTAGGAATGAAATCTTAATGTATAGACCCAGAGCATAGTCAGTCACTGCTTCATAATCTAAAATCACAACTATACCAGTATGATTGTAACAGTTTAATATAATGTTGAAATTGCAAAAAAAAAACCCACAAATGATTAAAAGGAAGAATCCAACTTAACAACTTTCATTACATCTATACATTTATTTTGTGCCATGGTGTATGGAGTTAAGAGGACAACTGTAGGATTTGGCTCTCTACCCCAAAATAAAATTTTGAGGGACAGATATCTAGGTCATCAATGTGAACCATTTCTTCTGATATTCTTTGCTCTCATTTGTAAAGAGATAGGGGAGAGATCTTCATATCAAATAGACACATATTTTTGATATTGGAAACATTTCTGCAATAAATACTTTATCAAACAATACTACTTAAAGGTGTTATCTTATGGTCATCAGCATTGCTAAAAATTGCTAGTTGTAAGCCTTTTATTGTACACGTGTGTTTATTTGTATGCAGAATTCACATATTATATATGAAAAGGATACATGCAGACATATATCTCTAGATTTCTGAGATCATACCACTGACAGACTGTTAAGTAGGATGTAGGTATTGGAGCCAAACATCATTTGCTCACTGATTCTGTCACTGTTACTTGTCATCTTAGACATGAGACTTTTCTTTGCCTGAAGTGAAACTTCTGAAACATAAAATGAATTCACAATAAACTATTAAGGAAATTTTTATGTAAGTAAATGATATACCTACTAGGCATGCTTATATTAGTCTCTGGAATCTCTGGAAGAAATGCAAAGTTATGGTAGATATTATAATTTGTTGTTATGATTACCAACATATTTGCAGAAGTCATTCACATGCCTTTCAGAAATCATTGGTTGTGAATTCTTGCTGTGGCATGCTTGACTTTCATGCAAAGAGACAGTACAGGTGACACAATGCCTTGATATGTACCAGACCATTATGACCTGGGAATGAGAAAGGCAATTTAGCTCAGGATTGCACAGAAATTCAAATATCAAGCAATAGGTAATAATTCCTCTGAAGTTTAAAAGTTTACACATAAAGAATCTGGTGCACATCACAACCACACTTCCTTGCCTTCTCTACATAAGAGCCTCTCAAAAGAATGAATTGCATCTCTCAAAACTGAAATATGACATATGGACTTTCCCTGAGTTTTCTTCCCACTTCAAAGGCTTGAATAGAAGTGCCATTAGATCTCAAAAATTACTACGTCTCTTTTTTACTTTTATGATGGAATTATAAGTTCCAAACTTAATACAAAGTCGAGTGATTCAACTTTGATTGTTATCATGTGTTTTGCTTGGTAAGTTAGCTTTTGAAGCAAAATTCAGTGTGTCTTAAGATGAATTAAAAGGTCAAGCAATTAAGTCTGGGTACTGACAAGAACTGGCCATACAGTTCTGCAAGATGTTTTCTATAGACTCAGATGAATGTTATACATACTCAGTGGACCTTGTATCATAAATGAATTATGTTCCTCTTAGGGATCTTGTACCTTTTATTGAAAGAAGCAAGAACGAATTTTGAGAAATGTTTCTGGAACAAGAGCCAACAGTGCCACATGGTTTGGGGGCACACTCATGAAGACATGAGAAATACAAAAGAAACAATGATATCACTGTAGATTGTTGTATTAGAATAGAGATACACAGAACATATTTGGGGGAAATATGGCTTTTGGCCAACAGTAACTAGGAAATTTTGGTTCTTATGCTAAACTGCAATTATGTATTTATTGTACTGCTACTTTTTAATTAAGTTAGTTAATTAAAAATTTTATGTAGGGTGATTTCAATGTTCAAACCTTTTAGTGTTTAAGCCTTTGCATTATTTAATTTCACTTAGTGTAGACAGGCTCTGTGGTTTTCTTTTCATTAAGAGAATATGAGATGTCATATTGTGTGATTGCGTTTGATAAGGTGTACTCTTCCGAACTGATGTGATACATGAGGTACTCTTCTGGCTCGATGAAATCAGAACTCATGTTGGAGATCATTTAGGAAAGAAGTGTGATAATAATACCTGATAATCAGCAAGATTTCCACTCTACAGCTGCAATGACCTGAGTTACATTGAGAACCTAAGCAGCGTATGCTAGGTCACTAGATGCATCTCAGAATCAGTCTCATATCTTGCAAAACCCTAAGTTGAAAACACTAACAAACCATGTTCCAACTATTAACACATATAAACTGTGAGGTTAGTGAGTACCATTTTAATAAACCAACTGTGCTGTATTTGGTTAAACAGCAATAGACAAGTATGCTCCAGAGCTTCAATATGCCTAGTTAGTACTTTTTAGTATTAGTAATTTTAATTATTGTTAATCGGGCAGAATATCATAAAACACTTTTTGTATTAAATACATCTGGGATATTGTTTTTAATATGTCTTTATATGTCATTCTTTTATTTTTGTCTTTAACATTTTATATTTAAACTCTAAGTTTGTCTAGCAATGAGTGATTTCAAAATGTTCGAATCATATAAAATATCATAAAGTTTACTCATTCCTTAAATGCAAGATATTAGTTATGCACTTTTTGGGAAGATTTCATAACATAGTTCTTTTATCTGGAATAAGCAGAGTAGTAGAAAGGCTTTTCCCAGGTCTTGAATATTATTGTTCATAGTGATTAACATCTACAGTTTAATTTTGAAAAATGATATTAATATAAAAATCCCTGATAAATACACATATCCATTATTTATAATCACAGCATTAATAATAGTCTCAAATGAAAAATAATTTTGCTTCTGTAGACTTTTCTTTTAAAATTAGTGTATTAATCTACATTTAATTGATGTTAAATTGTGAGCTGAGCAATCTGAACACAAGTGTCTCCCATACGTTTTCTTAACTTGGTAGTTAAATTCTACCAGAATTCATTGCCAAAAGATTTCATAGTATATCTCAAATTGTGGAACTGATTCAGCTAAGGGAATATTCAGTGTTCACACCTGTGGACTCCTAGGACTGGACAGTGGGGGATTAGCTATTGCCTAGATGCTCAATAGAAAGGGAATCTGTTTCCTCCATAATAGAGTCAGAATAACATTTATGACCACGTTGGCATTGAGCTCATGACAATCCTTCTCTCCAAATCTGTTAAGTTTTGGGTTTGCTGGCATGCACCAACACACTCAGCTTTGAAAGGGAGTTTTTCAGTTAAAAGGGAATTATTGTAGTTTTCACTTTGGTTTTCCTGGGGAAGGAAATAAAATCGACAGTGCACAATTATAGAGCTTATGGAGTAAAGTAAATCTTCACAGAATTCAATTTATGAAAACTAATGGCTTTCTACAAACAGTAATGAGTTTGAACTGAGGAAAGATCCATCAAGCACAGAGAGGAATGTTCAAGCACCAGAAACTATAGAATAGAAAAAAGGCCATCAGTATAGCAGGAAACAACACACCAAACTGACAAGAGATCGTGACCTTAGACATTTTGACTAGGAGTTCGTGACAGGTTCTTATTAAAATGGAACAACAATCTGTGCAGTGTTGAGGGTCATTGATCATAATTATCTACTAGCAAGCATTACAAAACTGCACTCTTTATATGTTTTATGGTATGGATTTCTTAAGGATTTAGCTATTCTCAGTAGATTTTCATAGCATTCTGATTTTAAGTGCCCAGGATATTAGGCATATCTATATATAGATCCTCAGCTTGGTGGTATTTATGTAACATAATTTAGGCTGTGTCCTTAAATAGTAAATGTTTTATAGTAATTTGCCAACATTCTTGATCAATGTCCATTGATTTACTGGTGGTGACCTTGGAATGTATTATTGCATTATTATACGCTTTTTTGCAGGGAAAAGCTTGCATGTACCAAGTATTTAACAGAGTTACAATGTGAAATTGTATTTAAAAATTCCAGTGATCACAAAGACCTGTTATGAAATTGCATGAGTATGAAGCAAAATATACACGTTTATGGAAGTTGTGCTTGTGTGTAGATGCTAATCTTACCATCAATATTGGTGTGATTTTTCAACACACCTTAAATTTTGCAGAAGGGTAATTTTTTAAGTCTGAAAGACTATGACTGAGGTTAAATAAGATATGTTGGAGTATTGGGAGATGCAGTACAAACATTAGGGTGTGAACAGTTCTGTCTTGGCGGTGATCTTACTCACTGATTGTTAGGAGGCATGAGTTTACATTAGCCATCTTTACGAATATCTTATAAAGCACAACAGTTTTAACATGTTTTATATGATATAGCCATTACTACATCATCATTTTCTCATGCTTATGTTGCCCATAAGCTCTCGGTGTTGCCATTTTTATTCCTATAGTCCTAAAGAAACAGGATGTTGGGCGGGCGATTTCACCTCTCAGTCAGGCTTCAGAGAGAGTTGCTGCCCTTTCTGAAGGAAGCAGTGACTCATTTCACTTCCCTTAATTTTTATGGAATTGGCCAAGAATCTGGGATGCAATGAATTTGAGCATTTAGATTGAAGGGACCTAAGTTGATTACCTCCATATTCAAGTGAGGCAAAGGCATTGCTAAAATTTTGTTTTTTTTTTCAGTTTTTCTTATCTTTACTTTTGTGTTTATATGTATCAGGCTTTGATGGGACAAAGTTCACATATACACTTAAACGATTCAAAGTGTGCAGTGCAGCATCTTTTGGTGTTTCCATGGTTCAGCAATCACTACACAGCCATACTAAGGACATTGACACTGTTGCTGAGAAAAACTTGATGCTCATTAACAGTCTCTCCCTACTACTCATTATCTCAGCTCATCTCAAGCCCAGGAAAATTTTAAATCAGCTTTCTCTCTGGATATGGTCATTCTAGATGTGTAATGAAAATGGGATGCTATGATATGTAGATTAAGACCTGAATTCTTTCAGTTAAGGTTTACAAGGTTTGTTATTACCGCATGTGTCAGTGTTTCTTTTATTATATTGGTAAATGATAGCCCATTGTGTGATTAATAATGTATTTCTTATCCAATTGATGCACATTTGAGTTTCTTTTATTCTTTGCCTACTGTGGAAATGCTGTCATGAGTATACATGCAGGCTAGTTTAAACTCTACAGGAATGACCCGAGTGTTTTCAACTTTTGTATCAGTGGCACACAGCAGTGCCAATGTCTTCACTTCCTCACAGGTGCATTGTATGTTACAATGTGTCTTTTTGGATATCCTAGAGGGTGTGATGTGTTATCTCACTAGGTTTTATTTGAGCATGTATAATGATGTAGAAAATATTTTCATGTGCTTCTCTGTGCACTTTTACTGGATATCTGTCTTTCTGGAGTAGATAGTTATTTGGGGACGAGGTGTAGGGATTAGAGATCTGGCATAATTAATAACATCCATTATTCCATTTGCATGAGCATTTGTGTCTCCATGATGGCATAAGGTCCTAATCTGCCAGGGATTATCTCTCCTAATGTAGGAATTTGTAGTTTAAAATGAAATATTCTGAAAGAATGAAGGGGAAGCAAAAAGAAATAGGAAAATTCAAAATCTTAAAGTAATTAGGGCACTAAGTTGAGGAATGTAAAGTATCAAAAGTCACAATGAATATGACAAAATCTTAAGGTGAATCAAAATACATTATACTCTTTAAAGTTGAAATAGTCATTGTTACTCTATCAGAGTTTTAGAAAACGGGGGTATCAAATGACTTAAAGATGTTATTGTCAATGAAAACTTAATATTTTATTTTCAAGTATTTATTCTTAATCATAAGTCAGACACACTAGGACTGTGGGGGTCTCCTCCTCCTTGGGGGAAAAGGACACAAAGAACAACAACCTGACGATGCTTACTTGTTATGCTCTGCTTAGAGTTACTAGATCTGCAGTAAACCGTTGATAGAAAACTCAGGAATACTGGGCTGAAATGATGCATGAGATAAAAGCTAAAAGAGTTGCAAAACTACAACAACTACCAAATAGTGTTTAGACTTCTGCCCATGCAGTATTTCAGAGAGGAAGAGGGAAGGCCACATTAACATGGAATCAATGTTGAACTTCACAAACAAGAAAATGTGGAGCTGAAAATGATGACCCAGAAATTAAGGTCACTAGCTTTCTATACAGAAGATTCAGGGTGGATTGTTAGCACCCACCTGGTGCCTCACAGCTGTCTATATCTCCATTTCCAGAGATTCAGTGCCCTCTTCTGTTTGCTTCAGGCACCAAGCATTAGGTGGGCATGGTGTACACTTATATATACTCAGCCAAAACACTCAAACACATAAAAATAAATAAATTATAAAAATAAATGAAAAGAAAATCAATGAACAAGATATAGAAGACACCAAGCTTGGATTATTTATTTAGAGGATAGTGATCATGATTATGGATATAAGTTTCCTTCCTGTGCAAAGAAGCATTTCCTTAAGCAATAATTATACAACAATATTATAATTCAAGCCATGTTTTTCTGGATCAGAAAACAAAGTCTAAGATTGTTAAATGGGTTTTCTAACTAGGGCAATGCTGTCTGTGGCTATAGACTAATAATATAGAATTGAGATATCCAAACTTCAATGAAGTGATCTTTCTCTTTCAATGTTATTGCAAACATTTTTACATCCATAGGAAATAATTTTAAAATCAATTTGAAAGAACATTAAAGAATATATGATTGGCTTAGATTGAACAAAATCTAAAGACTTTTTTTTTTACACTCCTCAGTATTTCTTGGGGACTACCACTCCAAATACTGTTCTATGCCTGGATTTAAGTGTTTAACAGTTCAACCCATTAACCAAGCAAGGTATTAGACACACATATTGCTTCCTGTACAGTGGATGAAATACTGGGCACAGAATAAACTTATTCTACTATAATACTTCAGTACTATAACTGCAAAAATATGTTAATTATCAAGTCTCTGATGATGGTTAGCACTGTTTTGATTATGGTTTGGGATTTATTTTATTTCAATAATTATGAGTTATGCCTCCAAAGAAAGTAAGTTGAGAGCTTTCCTTGATTGTTATGAAATATAATTTTTTTACATTTAATTTTTATTAATTTCATATTTGTTTACGATATATTATGAATATATTCTTCCATTCTTGCCCACTTTTACCACATTCTCAAACAACTTTATTAATGATACAAACTTACATTATAAAATTGACTAATCTAGTGCCAAGTCGCGACGAAAACAGGGTCCTGTTTCAGAGTCCACAGATCACCGTCAGCCCTCTGCGCAACCAGGAAGGGAGTCTAGTCGCTGCAGAGCAGGAAGTGAAGAGAGAGAGGAGAGGGAAGTGGCTGCTTTTTTAAAGGGAGAGAGACCACGCCCCAATGGGCTGGTATCTCAGCGGCTATAGGCTGGAGGAGTGGGAGGACCCCCGTAACACCTCCCCCTTTTGTTTAAATAAGAGAGTTCTAAACCTACTATGAAATTATATACAATAAGTACAAATATCCTATTCTAACTAGCTTAGGTCTTGTATAATAAATAACTTGGCCAAGTCATGAGAGAAAGTAACTACATTTATATAGTCTTCAACCCCATCGAAGATCTGAGAAGGGAAATAATGTTACCTGGGTAATTAGGAAGTTCAGTAAAACAACTTCCAAAACATGCAACAAATCACAGAGACAACTGGCTACCTGGGCAATCACCCAAAGTCACATTAGCAGCGTTGAAGCAACCAACTTTGGCTAAGGCCTAACATAACTGACATACCATTTTCAAAGGCAAGCAACTTTTCAAAACTATCTTACCCTGTCTTGGCAGGATATGACAGCCCTGTTTTATCCATTGATGCACGCTCTGTATCTTTGTCAGTCGTTGAGGTATGGGCATTTCTTTGCCCCAAGGCCAGTTCTGCCAAATAGAAAGGCTCCAGGTGGAGTGTCTTTGGTGCTCAACATTCTCTCGGGAATAGAGTGGTGTTGCCAGGAGCAATTGTGTCTCACTATCACGAAACTCTGAGTTAGATTAAAGGCCATTTTCTACAGCTCTTTGAAGAAGTTGAAGATTATCTCTCTATACTGAGTCTAATCTCTATATATCTAAAGAACCTGATTAGTCTAATTATAAATGACAAACTTAGATGACTATTAGTCTATATAATTCTCAATATCTATCTAACTTAAAGACTAAGACAATAAACGACTGTGAAACAAATGAGGACAATGACCTCCAAATATAAACAATGTACAAACATACATTGCAGTATGTAAATATATATCAATACACAAACATTATATAAGTATCTTAATCAGAGGTAGAAATGTACAATGCAATATGGTAAATATATACAATATATATATATATATCAATACAATATATGTCAATACATAAAAATGTTTTAAACAGAGGTAGAAACATGCATGCATACAATAGTCAATATAATTTAACTTTGTATCAATATACAAGAATCTATACCAATATATTTGTCTAAAAACAGTAACTCACAATTACAAATCTATTATCCCATCATCCCTCTTTTTTTTTTCAAAATGATCCCTGAGCTTATAAAATTCCTCCCCCAACCCTCAATCGTATACTAATTATAATCAACCTCTAAATGATGTCCCTAAACCCAAGGGCAAACTTTACTGGGAGAGGGGACATCATCCTCTAGAATTACTTCCAGCTGTCATGGGGGCGACGTCCTTTCTGGGGGATCCTGTGAAAATAAAATGATGGTTAAATTTCAAGATTAATGTCTTTTTAAAGTGCTAAGACTCCACTGTAGAATGACTAAGTAAAAAGGAAAACAGATAAAGTTATCTTAAGCAATTCATTATAAGAATGATGTGAACATAAGCTGATGCTCATTATTTAAATGTAACTATGAAGCTTGCTGCTTTTACATTTTTTCATTCTTTAAAATTATGTACCATGCCTTATAGATGCCAGAAATAGTCATGGCCTACTTAGAGTGCTAAACATTAAATTTCTGAATCAAATAAAACCTATCTTTGTTTCTAAGTTATTTATAAATCTTTCCTTTCTTTTATGGTCTTCAGGGAATTTAGACTCTGGAAAAAAAATAAAAGAATCTGGTACAAAGCATCTGTATAGCATCAATGGACTGTGAATAGTTGTTGTTAATGAGGTGGATCATAAATTATCACTCATTTTTTTTCTATATCAGAGCATATTTCTCCAGAACATTTCTTGTGAAAAATGATGTTTTCCTCCAGTGCCCCTGATGACTGCTTTCATAGCAGCAGGAGTAAGAGATCCAGTATGCTGTTTGTCATATCCCAACTGGCGTCATGGAGCTCTTGGAGAGTTTGGCTGAATTCTGTTTAACTAGAGTTTTAGCATTTATTTTTACAAAAAAAAAGTATGTGCAAAAGGAAAATTTTGCAATCATCATATAAAAAAATCTTAAAAGATGTTTGCACAAAACAAAAATTTTAATTAGCTTTACAACAACTTTTTTACTATTCCCCTTTTAGAAGAATTTGCATTGTTGGGGAGTATATCTTGAAAAGCCACTTTCTGTGAAGAGAAGAGTTCAAGAAAAATTCTCTCAAGGAATATGGACTACCTTTCTATTTATGCAAATAGGATCAGAGGTAATTAAGTATGAATTTCTCATATTTAGATTTAAATTTGATGTGTAGGTATGGCTACTTACCTTTTCACATGTAGTATGATTAGAAGGCCTGGTATTTGCACAGCATTTATATGCATGGTTCATTTGGCTTTAGCAAAAATGCACAACTACTTGAAATTCAGATAATGAATTTAACACCTTATACATAGAAAGCGTTTATGAAAACTTTAAAAAATAAGTCACCTTTTCACTTCTTGAAAAGTTGAAGACAAATCTCCAGGAACAGGTGATAATAGATGTGGTGGTTTGAAAGAAAATGGCTCCCAAAGGGAGTGGCACTATTAGGGGTGTGGCCTTGTTGAAATAGATGTGGCATTGTTGGAGGAAGTGTGTCACTGTGTTCACAGCCTTTAAGGTCTCTTTTGTTCAAGCTTCACTCAGTGTGACACTCAGTCTACTTCCTGTTGCCTGTACAATGTAGGACTCTCAGTGACTTCTCCAAAACCATGTCTGCCTACATGCCACCATGTCCCACCAGGATGATAATGGACTGAACCTTTGAACTGTTAAGTAAGACACCAGCTCAATAAAATGTTTTTTCTTATAAGAGTTGCTGAGGCCATGGTGTCTCTTCCCAGCAATAGAAATCCTAACTAAGACACAAGGGTTGAGACCTGAGAACTGAAAAGAGAATCAGTTGGGTCAGGAAGCACAGACAGCCCAACTCCAGAGGACACAGAAAAAAATTCCCCATGAGTGAACAACCAAAAGAAAAGGCTCCTGTTTGAGCTTCTCCATTTCCTCCTCAAAGAGGTTAAGGTATTTCCACAAATTTCTGATGATAATCACTAAAACAATTATCTATTCATATTCTCTAGTCTTAAAAATAATGCAATTTCAGGTTAAAATAAGTGTGTTGCTTCCAGTAAGTGTATCTGGAAAAGTGAGTGAGACTTCATTAATTTATTATCATTCTTAATTTTAATTGAAAAATACCTTATTGTATATTGTATTATTTCCCATCTGAAGTTCTGACATATATATGAAAACACATGATAATATTAAGTCAACTAACATTCCATTGTTCCCCATACTTGGTATCTTTGCAGTTTAAATCCTTTAAACCTACTAATTTATTAATTTTGAAATATGTATCATTATTATGCTTCGTACTATAGAACTTTTTTTCAAAATTTTACCTATTTTTGTAACTAAAATTATGGTCACTTTGACAAATATATATTACATTTTTAATCCCACCAAACTCCCAGATTCTAGTAATTTCTACTCTACTATCTACTTCTACACATTTGGCTTTGATTTTTCTCATATGAGTGAGTGAGATCATGTAATACTTGTTTCTCTGTTTTTGCCTGTATATCTTATTTACTGCTTTACACAATGCCATCCAGATTAACCTATCTTATTTTAAATGGCTCAATCCCCTTCATTTTGTACGGTGTGGTTCCACTGTATGTATGTTCTACAGTTTCTGTATTCATCCTTCCATTGATGCACAAATACTTAGGTTTCCCTCCCGTCTTTGTCCTGTGAGGCAATGAAGAGAGTACAGATATCTCTTCAACGTACCGATTTCAGTTTCCTTGGTGATGCATCAATCAGTGAGATTTCTAACCCGTAATATATTTCTAATAGTTTAGGGCAATGTCGCATCTTTTATAATGTCTATGTAAATTTAAATTATCCTTGTCTTCACTAACATGCATTAAATTTCAGCTTTCAAATAAAAGCTATTCTAACAGATACAAGGTTGATATTGTTATTCTAATTTGTTTCTCTTTCATTGAGTAGTGACTTTTCACAAGTCTTTGGGGCATTCGTACATCTTCTTTTGAGAAATGTTTGTTTATGTTCCTTGTTCAATTTTAAAGAAGAAATTTTTTTTTGTCACTGAACTGTTTAGTTCTTTGTATACTTACGATTTGTAACCCATGCCAGATATATAGTTTGCAAATATCTTCTCATGAACTATGGAGTTTTCTTTTGTTCTGTGGATCTTTTTTCTTTATCGTGCTAAGCTTTTAGTTAGCCGAAATCCCAATCCTCTATTTTATCATTGGATGATTATGCTTTAGTTATAACAGTGTCTAATGTCAGCTCACTTTCCAGCATGCTTTTGAATAGTTTCATAAATTCCAATTTTACTTTTGTCTTTAATAAACTTTAAGTTGATTTTGATATGTTTTATAAGACAGAGATATGGTTCCAGTCATCTGTATCTGGTTATCCATTTAGTCTAGTATCACTTAGTATCTTATCCCCATTTTGTGTTTCTGACCCCTTTGACAGAGATCCACTAAGTATAAATGCAAGGATATATTGCTAAGCTCTCTGTACTCTTCCAATGTCAATTTGTTTGTTTTAATGTATATGTCATGATGTTTTTGATCATTAGTTCTTTGTAACATGTTTTAAATTAGGATAGTATAATATTTCCATTCTGACTGTTTGGTCATACTAATTATTAAAATATATAAACTATATCCATGAAAATGTCATAGGAATTATGGAAAGATTGATATGTACATTACTTTGAATAGTATGGATACTTTAATATTAATTGTCCCAAGCCATAAATATGTCATATTTTTCCATAAATTTGTATCTTTATCTATTTTTCATTAATGTTTTTTTAGTTTTATACAAACATATCATATTTCAACATCTAGAGAAAATTTATTCCTAGGATTTTCATTTATATATTTATTTTTGCCTTGAAAAATAAATTGTGGATGGAATTGCTTCCAAATTATTTTCTATATACTTAATTGCTCGTATATAGAAAAATTGACTTTGTAAGTTGACTTTATATGCTATAATTTTACTGAATTTACTGAAATCTTTAGTGCTTTTTGTGTAAAATAATTTCACTTTTTTCTCCTACTTATATAGCAGGCATTCTATCTATCTGTCTAGATAGATAGCGTGACAGACAGACAGGTAGATAATGGAAAGATAGAACCCAACATCACAGAAAAATATGTAAATAAGTAATATTCTGCCTAGAATTTATATAAGAATAACCATTGTTAAGGTAAGCTCCTGCCTCAGAGTACTTGCACACACTGCATTACGGTTGGTAAAATCTACAAACATGGCCTATTTCATTTGATTATCAATATGTACAAAGGAAACTCAATCTAATAGTTATACTACTATTTAACAAATTCAAAATTTTAAAATAGTTTTTGAATATCAGCACATAATTGTCATAGTTCCCTTTTTATTAAAAACCTCAATGTATATGCCTCTGTACATATGTGTACAAAAATAATAAAGATAGTACTGTTACATATAGCTGCTCGCTTTGATCTTCTCATATGTGTTATTGTTAATAGCATATAGGTAAAGATCAAGAAACTACAGTTGAGAGAGGTCCATTCTCTTTGGGAGGTAACCTTAGTGCCACTGATTGTCTCCTGATAGGAACACTGGGAGAGGACTAAACCTGAGCTGCTGTTTAATAGGGGCTGTTGTTACTTTGGAATTTAGGATATGACACTCCAAATGTGTAAGCAGGTCTAATTGAAGCAAATCAGAAGTCAAAAATTTTGGGAGTTTTATGCCCTTTAATTTTTTAAAAATATTTCTTAGCATGTTTCTATTAGTTCCTTATCTTGAATGCTGAGTTGGTTTGACATCTGAGTACTCCAGGAAATGTAGGGAGGGAGATGTTTTAATTATAGAGGGCCATCCAGAAAGGAAATACTTTCTTGATTCTCTCTAAATGGTGGTATTAATATGGCAAGGTTGGTAATCTGCCATCTAGAGTATGCAGTGAAGTCACTGCAAGACAAATAGCTTGAGTGTTATTCTTTTTTTGGTGTTCTTTGAAACTTCCACTGGCCACGCTTTAAAACTAATGAATTGCCCTTTAGTTCAATGAAGGCTATCTGCTGACAAAGTCCCTGAAGGTATTTGGTCCTCCAGTGAGAGGTGTAAAGTTTGTGAACTGGAAGCACAGATAAAATTTCAATTGTGTTTTCACTCACCAATGGCTTAATAGGGCAGAAACTCTTACTCAGACAAATAATTAGCCTTCACAACAGAAAGGTAAACAAAACTATAAATTATGATTAGTTAAGTGTTCTGCCCTGCTGAGGCAAATTAGTCAACATTTATCCTTCAGCTGTGAATCAGAAATGTAGGGAGAGAATTTCTGGATCAATTTGATGAAAATCATTAGAAGATTCTGATTGTCACATTTTCCTCCTAATTGTACACTTGTTGTGATATGGTGCTTCGATTTATATCTTGTTTTGGCATTTACTTTTCTCTGTTAGACATAAAGAAAAATCAAGAAGAGAATTAAATGTTTCAAATGCAAAAGGAAAAGAAATATATTGGACTAATTCTTGCATATGAAAACATTCCACAACCAGAAGCTATGATAGCTGAAGATTTTCAAGTAGAATATATATTTGTTCTCAGGTTTATTGTGTAGGAGGTCCTCCTGTCTATGTGTTGCTTTCATTGATTAATGAATAAAGAAACTGCCTTGGCATGTTGATAGGGCTGAACATACGTAGGTGGGGAAAACTAAATGGTATGCTGGGAGAAAGAGGCAGAGTCAGAGAGATGCCATGGATCCACCAGAAACAGATGCTAGGAATTTTACCCAGTAAGTCACTGCCATGTGGCGATACAAGATTAATAGAAATGGGTTAAATTAAGATATAAGAATTAGCCAATAAGAAACTAGAACAAATGGCCAATCAGTGACTTAATTAGTACAGTTTCTATGTGGTTATTTCGGGGCTAAGCTAACTGGGCTGATGGGATGAACAAGTGGTGCCCTGCAACAGGTTCATAGAAAAAGAAGCTTTTTTTTTTTTTTTTTTTTTTTAATCTGGGCTGGCCTGGAATTTCCTGTGGCTTAATCTGGCTTCACACCCATGCTCCTCCAGCCTTCTTCAATGTGCCGGAAGTGGTGGCATTCTTTACTACACCATGCTAATCCTAGATTTTCTTTAGCTGTACACTTACATTAAAAAGTCTGCTGGTTTAAATGCATACCTTTTAGACAATAAAATACCTAGTTTCAAAAAGCAATGTTTATTTTATTTTTTCGAAATTGAAGTAGATCATTTTTTCCTTTCTGTTTTGGTGATATACACACACACACATGCGCACACACACACACACGCACGCACGCACGCATACACACACACTGTCTCACAGTGAACCTTGAGGCAGGTCAAAAAACTCTCCATTACTCAGGCTACCATCAAGCTTATAATAACTATCCTGCCTTAGTCTCCCAAGTGCTGAGCTACAATCATGAAGCATCACACCAAGTTCAGCGATTTCCTCAGAATGAAATTTTGTGTAGCCTCAGTTTCAGAATAAAATAACTCATTTCAGACCAAGACCTAGAATGATATGGAAGTGAGGAAATTCAGGTGTGAGATGATTGGGGCCCTGGTGAGGTCTCCCTTTTTGACTTGTAGACAGCCTCATTCTAGCTGCATTGACACATAACCGAGGGACAGGGTTCTGGACCATCCTATGTTTCTGGTAAGGTCTCCAGCCACATCTCAGCAGAGCTCACCCACAGGAATTTAATCTTTAGCACCTCTGCTTTGTTTCTTGTTCTCTTTTTCCTTCACTAATTTAGCTCTTAAGAGTTTTGTATGTGAGAAGAGAAAGGAAGACTGCTTGCTTTTTCATGTTTATTTCAAAAATCAGTTGCTTATAGCATCAACTTCACACTTTGAACAAAGCTTAGATAATTTTAACAAAGATATCAAAGGCTTTTTTTGCCAAATCTTGGAATTTCACAACTCATGTTTTGGCTATGAAATTTAAAAGCTTATTTGAAACTAAAGAACCAAGAATTCCTATCTTTGTTCTTTGTACTTTTCCTTTTGGGGAGAGACAAAAGTAGAGCAAACAATTTCTGTTTATTAAAAAATGGTAGCTGGGAACAAAGATATACAAGGAATAAAAATATGAGTTCAAACTTAAAAACGTTAGCCTTATAAATAAATCCTGTACTTTTGTGTAAATTACTAAAAGTTTTATTGTCTTCGGTTAAATGTAAGTTCAGGTCATTCTTCTCACATGCAGAATTCTGGTACCTTCTCGCTCTTGTGTTCAGTTGCTTATCAGTTTGAACAGCTACAAATATATAGATTCAGATTGCCTATAAGTTTGGAGGAAGAAATGCTGACTTCATTCCAAACATAAACATGCTAAGACTTGACAAAGTTCCTATTTAATCAAAGGGCCGATATTTCAGCAGAAGTAGAGAGGGCCCAGGGAAGAGTTGCTGACAGCATGCTTATTGTGAATCTGTAAGTGGAGTGTGCTACTTTCAGTGCCTTGTCTTGGTCAGAGGGACCTTGCTAAATGTGTGCAATTTGACCTCTCTCTCTCTCTCTCTCTCTCTCTCTCTCTCTCTCTGTCTCCTCTGTCTCTCTCTCTCTCTATTTTGAGACAGGGTTTCTCTTTAGCTTTGGTGCCTGTCCTGGAACTAGCATGTTTTTATGACACTTGACATTTTAGCATAGGTTTACTATTTTCCTTCTTCTTAAGTAAAAGAGCCTGACTAGTTGGAAGTCAAATTGCTTATGAGTGACACTGTGCCTTTGTGTGTTGGAGACCATAGTGAAGATGGGATAACGATTAAGATAGAATCAGTGTCCTGAAACATCCTTGAGGCAATGAGTTGAGTTGATTTACCATATTATTGCAAATCAAAAATTGGTAAAGAAATATTTTATAAAAAAAATTTTCAAACTTGTGTATTTTTAATTTATAATTTCAGGTACCTATCTTCATTTCTTCCCATAGTTTATATGTACTCATTTATTTTATATATATATTAAAAGAAAAACTTAGAAAACAAATTCTCATTCTAAAAGCAAATGTCCCAATCTCAAAGGAAGATATTAAAGTAAATTAAAAACCTTGATTCATTAGTTGTTCTTTATACCAAAAATAATACTTGAATACATTCTTAGGAAAAATCATTTAATTGTTGTAATCATAAACAAATTCATGCTAATAAATACATATTTGGTTCCTGTCATATCACAAAAATCTCCAACAAAAATCACTAAACATAAAAATAACTTAATTTAGCCAATAATTTTAGCCCATGGGTAGCTGGCTCTATTGCTTTTAGGCTTGGGGTAGGGCAGTTTGTCAGCCTGACAAAAGGGCATGATGGAGTAAGCTGGTTACCTCAAGGCTGCTAGGAATCTGAGTGAGTTAGGAGGGATCCATTAGTAAGACTATTCTGGAACAAACACCCCTTGCACTCTGACTTACTTCAAATAAGTCCTTTCTCACAATAGTCCACTCAGCCGTGCTCTGAGTGGGCTAATCCACCGGCCACGTTATTGCCCTCATCATCTGATTGCCTTCACTAGTACACAGCTGAGATAAAGCTTTTACACATGAGCCTTTAGAGAGAGTCACTGCAAAACACAAACAGTAACAAATGTTCATTTTTAAATAATAAACACTTTCTCATACTTGAATGTGCTTTGTCTTGTCTTTAAGTTTAACTACATATATGCTTTTCCATAAATTTCTTCATTCCAACAATTTTGGAAGTGTTTTTTATTTTAAATGATTCTGTGAACCTTAGGTAATGTTTGCTTTTCTGGTAACCATTTTGTTGCTTTGTGTGTATGCGTGTTTTTCCTGTATGTATGTCTGTATACCACATACATGCCCAGACCTGGTGACACCAGAGAGAGTGCTAGTGCATCTCTTGGAACTGGAGTTATGGACCGTTGTGAGGAGCAGTGTAGGATACTGGGAAGTAAACCCTGGTCCTCTGAAAAAGCAATCTATGTTCTTAACCTCTGAGCCATCTCTCCAGCCCTATGTTTTCTTTTTCTATTGTGGATGTTAACAAGTTGTTGAATTATATAAACATGCCCCCCCCAAAAAAAAACAAAAACAAACCAAAACCTCATGGTTCAAAAAACTGCTGTGGCATTTCCCTTTAGCAAGTGGTGTGGAATCAGGAAATGAGCAATGCCAGGACTCTGTCTTGATTGTTCTGGGGATGAATCTGGAAAGGTGATCGCTATTAACCTTCAAAACATTTGACTGTCTTATTACATTTTACAACCAGGATGATTCTGGATCAGAAAAACATATTAGCCTATCAAGAATTCCTAAATTTAGCAATGTTGGAGTAGCTATTTATCCCAGTCTCTAGCTGGTTCCAAATTTTTATTACCTCAGTAATAACTGCCTGCTAAACGGTCTTTCAGTGCTGTCATCAAGGCTCGCTTTGTGAAGTTGCTTCGTGCACTCTCATTTTCTCAAAAAATGATTGAGAAATATTATATCTAATGGACTATAAGCATTATCTGTTCCAAACTTTATGCTGCTTAAAAGGAAATTGATTCAAAGTGATGAAATGCCAACTCGTGGTCTTCTCAATTGTTACCAAAAGAAGTCATGAAACAAACCTCCTATTATTAATCAATTTCTAATTTTGGTTTTTGCCAACTATTTTTAGAAGAATCTTATCAGTGCTATTTAATGGATCTTAGGCCCTGAGGAATAAGGGTTGCTGTGCAGTTCTCAGGCATCCTATAGATTACCTAAATGGAAGATGAAGATGTGCAATTTGATGGAGGATCTTAAAAAGGTGAGTTTTGTTATTTAGATTCTAGTTACAGAGATTATCTTCATTCTGAAGATCACCCCCTACTCTCTTGTGCGATGGTTCCAATGGGAACACCTGTTAGCTTGAAAGTGTTTTGAATAAAATTAGCAAATAGCACAGGATGGAAAAACTCAATCTTATGGACAATAGAATTTCACCCATGGGGTCTTTAAATTAAATATTTAATTATGAATACAGGAAACTCAAAATAATCTAAACAGAATGGTTTCAAATCAGTTCTGAACTTAAGGATTTTGTGTTAGAATTTTCCAGATTGTATCAGGGGAGGGGTTTACATGATCAATTCTCAAGATATGTAAGACATCTGAAAACTGGGACAGAAAAAGAAAACACTGAGAAATTTATAACAGAAGTATGGAGGAGAACATAGAAAATATTGATTTTCAAATTTTTTTCAAGATTTAATACTAAAGTGATAATTGAACTAAAAATATAGTGAAATATTGAAAAATGACCTTGAAACAATGATTTACTGTTTGGCCTATGATCGTTTCTTTTCTATAGGTCTGATGTTATTGTTACAGGAAAGAGATTTGGTAGGTTGACTTTTATTTTTTATTGTTGTTTTAGTTGCAGTAAGTTGACTTTTAGATGGTGTGACATTTTGAATAAAAATATCCTCCACTGTCTTGTACATTTTTGAATGCTTACTCATAAGGAGGTGTGGTCATGTTGAAGAAAGTGTGTCACTTGGGTAGGCTTTGAGGTTTCAAAAGCCATGCCAAGCCCAGTCTCTGTCTCTCCAGCTACAAATCAGTATATAACTCTTAACTATATCTCAAACTCCACACTGGTTATTGGCATATTCCTTGCCATGAAGATAATAAGTTAAGCTCTGAAACTGTGAGCAAGTCCCCAGTTAAATATTTTCCTTTATAAGAGTTTCCTTGATCACAGTGTCTCTTCACAGCAATAGAACAGTAATTAAGACAGATCGAAAGAATATTTTGTGAAAGTTGTAGGAACTTCACAGGATTAAGAATCATAATGAAAAAATACAAAGCTAAGATCAGATCTAAAAATGTACAAACAAATATATCAGATATGAAGAAACAGAAAAAGGTAACTCTCAGTTACATGTAGCAAAATTAATATAAGAAAATCCAGAACATTCAACCAATATTCTGATGTTTTTTATTTTTTTCTGTTATTCAAAATGATAGTGTCTACTAAACTGTGTTATGGAATATTACTTTAACTAGGCAAAGATGTGTTACATTTTGTTTATGCTGCATTTGTTTAATTATGTAAAAGTGTGTTGCTATTTCACTTTGCCTGCCTAAGGTACATGGCTGGTCTAAGAGACTGCTGAATGGCCAATAGCTAGGCAGAGGAGGGATATCTGGGGCTGGTGGGCAGAGAGAAGAAGTAGGAGGAATCAAACCTGGGGAAGGGAATGAGAGAACAAGGTAGAAAAGAAGAGACCCCAGGTGCCAGCCAACTAGGCAACTGTCATTTATCTGTTGTGCTCAAGTTGAGACCCTCAGAGAGACCACCGGAATCCAGTCAAGTCCAGAATGCAAAAGCACTGTTTATTTTATCCAGCTAGCTGAGAGTTCTCAACCACATCAAAGTGCAGTGCAGTAGGGAGAGCTCCCGTTCCTCATTTGGGGTTGACATATATAGACAAAATCAGCAAGCCAGGTTTACTCAGTGTCAAGGGGATTGGTTTTGCTAGATACAGGGGTTGGGCTACTTCTGCACACCCTCCTTCCCCTGTAAGCAGCTACTTTTGCTTTTGTGCATGCTCCCCCAAGCAGTTACGTCTGCTTTTGTCTAGATAACAAATATGGTGTCTACAGGTGGCAAGGGATATTTAGTGGTTTTTACTTTTGCAGAGGTTCCTGTTTTCAACCAGCTCTTGATGCTGCAAAGTTTCTTGAACCCAGAACTTAACTAACTCCTGATCAAGCGGAGTTTCTTAAAACTTTCCATGTCCTTATATAACTTGACACAGAGTAGAACAAACAGAAGGAAAGAAAAGTCAAAAGCTCTGAAGCAAAACATAGAGGAAGAGAAACAGATAAAATAATCTGTTATATAAGAGCTAGTGGGACAAGTATGAGATAAGGCCAAGCATTCATAACTAATAAGTCTCTGTGTCATGATTTGAAACTGGTTGTTGGCCCAAAAGAAAACCTGCTACAAAACTTCATCTTGTTCAATGATGATTTTGAAGAGGTTATAGGACTGGGAAAATACAACTTGAATTTTGGTCTTTGGTCAGAGATAATTCTTTATGTAAGATGTAATTTTGGATCATAGCAACTTGTCGTAATCAATACTGTCTAAAGTAGGGTATCATTGGCAGAATACTATTTACTTATTTCTACTGTCACAGTAGAAAAAAATTGATAGAGAATATTCCCTTCAGATTATTGATTAGAAAATGTTGAACATACACCTCCCAAAGCATTAATTTTCTTCACCTTAGTGGAAAGCTGAGTGTATGAGGCAATCATATAGATGTACACTTTAGTGTTCAAAATCCACCGGCTGGTACCTTGGTTGTTTTCACCAGTCACCATCACTGGCTTATGGAAATGATGGGGTAAAGGAAATCAAATCAAGGTGTAGGGAGTAACTCCTGAAAGCACTGGCAAACAGAGACCATGGGTCCCGAACATGGACAAATAATCATTGGATATGTTCAAATGTAAGGCTTTTGTTAAGACAGTTAAATAGACAAAAAAAAAAAAGATCAGAAAGAAAAAGGCTCTGCTTTTTTTAGTTTTATAGGAAGTTAGACTCAACTTTCTATCCCTTTTGATTTGAAAAAAAGTGACAGTGTTTGGTAAAAAGAAGACACCTTTTGATTTTTATCTCTTGATTTCTAGAAATTTTAATTTTAATTTTAAAAATTAGAATATAATTACATAACTTTCCCCACATGATGACCCATAACTGTCCGTCGCTTCAGTTTCAGGGGCTCTAATGCTGTCTTCTGGCTTCCATAGGCACCAGATGCCCAAATGGTGCAGTATGTATCTGTAGACACACACACACACACACACACACACACACACACAAAATATATTTCTTGAAAGTAATATTATAAAGGGTTATGTTAATGAACTTGTCTTCACTAAAATATATCACCAAAGGCAGTCCAAAGAGTAGAATGTAATGTCATAGACTAATAGAAGATATTTGCAATCAATATTCCTTGAATGATTGATTTTCCTAATTCATACATAATACTTAAAATTTATCCTGTGAAATATCAGACAGCCTAATTGTTAAAAGGACAAAATTCTTGTTCAGATACTATAATGTGAAAGAAATACTCCCCTACAAAAAAAAACACTGTTTAAAGTTCATTTTTCAGGATTTGATATGATTTGGGGCAAAGAAAGAAATGGTTTGGTCAACACAAGATTAGGCAGATTATCTATACAATTAAGCATGAGGTGAGAATTACAATCATTAGATAATGGTGCTGTTTATTTGTAAGTGTATAATCTTCATTTACTTTTACTGAAGATCAAAATTTATTTTGTTTTTAATGGAAAGAAATCTTTTAGCCTTGGTATCATTTCTCACGAACTATATTCTTCAAGTTGAGAAAATTCAAATGAATGTGTTTCAATAATAATTCTCGCCTAGCCAAAGCTGCCTAACGAAGTTTGATATGGGAGACCTAGGATTTAATCCCCAGTGTTACAGAAATATGTGCTCAGATGAAGTTTTTGTTTCCTGTGCTTGGTATTAAAGTGGTTTAAAGAAAATAACATAAAAAACCCCGTACAGGAATGTACAGTGAATATGAGAAAGCTATGCCTACTCACATAGCTGTGCCTCCATCCTCACTGCCCGTTCCACCCTAAGGCATCTTTCTCTGACCTGAAAGCTGTCCTCACTACATGAAGCAAAGCCCATAATCAAAGTGATAAAAGCAAATGATGGTGCTTTTGAACTGAGATAAGAAAAGAGTCACTGTTTACCAGGGTTCTGTTATATACAAAATGTGCACTTATTTTCCCTGCCAGTTCCCAGGAAGCACAGAAGGGTGCATCTCTCTCATGCAGGGCAAAGACCTCTGAGCTAAAACTAAGAAAATTTTAGATCATTAATGGATTGCCAGTTCAATACCTATAGTGATGAAACATTCAGGTTATTCTTTCAAGTGTTGGCATATATTCTGATTACCAAGATTTCTATATATACATTTTATTTATCCAGAAATTGGCAAAAAATTAAAATCTTCCTGGTTACTGGTCAAGAGATATGCTGGGATACACTGAACTCACAGAACAATGTAAGACTCCTCTGCTTTTGGTCTAGGTTTGAAAATCTGGCCTAGATTTAACACTCAATTCCAGAAACAAATTATATATATATATATATATATATATATATATATATATATATATTCTGTTTAATGATTTGTGGACCAAAATTCTTATCGATAAATTACATCCTAGTCATTTAGATGATGCTCAAAATGCTCTTGTATAAAGGTTTTGACAAAGTCTAAAACTTAAGCTCCCAATGAAAGATACTACTCATTAAATACTCTGTTGTTTGCTTCTTGTTGTGACTCGGATTACAAGCATGAGATTTAATAGAATAAAGTTTTGAGAAAGTTTTGTATGTAGGTAACAGAGAAGGAGTGGAAAGGATACAGAATAAGGATAAAAGCCCCAGGCAAGTCAGCATTGTCCTCTCAGAGTTGACATCAGAAACTCTTCTACTGAGATTTGGATATGAGAAATCTGAACCTTTAGCTGAATTTCCTTCAAACACACAAAAAAGAATGAGAGTATGATCTGCCGTCTACATTCCTGCAAAGCTCTTGCGGTGTAGGAAGTTCTTCTGTTTATATGTTGCTTTTATTGGTTAATTAATAAAGAAACTATCTTGGCCTGATAGGGCAGAGTAGAGGTAGGTAGGGAAACTAAACTGAATGCTCGGAGAAAGAAGGCAGAGTCAGTAAGAGGCCATGTAACCGTGCCAGAGACAGATGCTGAAACTTTACCTGGCAAGGCACAACCTCATGGTGATACATATATATTAATGGAGATGGGTTAATTTAAGGTATAAGTTACTCAGAAATATGCTTAAGGTATTGGCCAAACAGTATTGCAAATAATATAGTTTCTGTGGATTATTTCTGAGGTGGAGGAGCAGCTGGGAACAAACAAGCAGCTGTTGTTGGGGTTTTTGTCCTGCCCAGTTCTGGCAATTGTTAAGTCCCAAAGAATCACACAGAAATCTACATTAGTTATAAAACGGATTGGCCCATTAGCTCAGGCTTCTTATTAACTCTTATAACTTTGATTAGCCCATTATTCTTGTCTATGTTAGTGACGTGGCTCAGTACCTTTTTTGGTGTTGCAATCACATCTTGCTTCCTCTGTGGCTGGGTGAAGAACTGGAGAGGAATGAGCTTCCTCCTTCCCAGAATTCTCCTGTTCTCATTGACCCACCTCTACTTCCTGTATGGTTGTCCTGCCTATACTTCCTGCCTGGCTACTGGCCAATTCGCATTTATTTAAAATATAATTGACAGAATATAGACTGTTCTCCCACACCAAGCAGCCTCCTACAAACACTCTTGGTATATTGATTACTACATGCTGGTCATGTTTTGAAACATGCAGAAAATTGCTGCAAATTCAGATAAAAATATTGATGTACATGTATGTTTAGCTTCAAAGAGTCAAATAGCTATTAAATAATTTAAATAAATTAAATAAATAAACCAATGTCATATAACTTCGACACTGTTTTTTCTTTTTTTTATTACTTTATAAATAATACCAATCAAAATTCCCACTTCCTTCCCTCCTTCCACTTCCTTCCTGCCCGCCCCACACTCCCCCCTAAACACTACGTATCCACAAACCCAGCCTTACCGAAAGTACTAGAAGGAAAACCTCAACTTAAGGAAGCTGACAGCACCCATAATAGCACAGACATCTGATAACTTTAAACACAGTTTTTAAAGAATGGTATGTACAAAGGAACTTATTTTCATGCTTTACATATGCTGGTTAAATTTGTATGTGTTGAAGATCATAGAAGAAATTTAGTAGAAAAAATCAGGGACTTAAAATATTTTTTTTCCTTTCTTTTTGTAATTGGGATGGGATAAAATTTTATCTAGTTACTGTTCAGTTTTCTGAGTCTTTTGAAGTGAAACAATATATTAGGAGGTGACATTATTTTTATATGGATGTCTTTTTCAAAGATGTCTTAGTCAATGTTCTTCTCTTGTAGGAGACACCACGACCACAGTAACTCTCATCAAAAGAATTTAGCTGAGGCTTCCTTACAGTTTCAGAGGTCTAGTCCATTGTCATCATGGCAGAGAGCATGGCAGCATGCAGGCAGACATGGTCCTGGACAAATATCTGGGAGTTTTATATCCCAAACCATAGGCAGCAGGAAGAGCCTAACTCTAGGCTTGGAATGGGTTTTTTAAAATGTCAAAACCCACCCCCAGTGACACACTTCCTTCTGCAAGGCCACACCTCCTAATCCTTTCAAATAGTGCAACTCCAATCTATAAGCCTATTGGGCCATTATCATTTAAACCACAACAACAGGTTTAATGATAAAACTCTTCAAACAATAATGAACCCCAGGAAGCTGGCATTCATGTGAGAGTAAAGCGAAGAAAAAGTTGAGTCAACCCAACAACTACATATTGCTAGACACCAGATAGCAACTAGCAAGGGGTACAGGTATTACTGCCCACTGGATCACTCTTCATTTTGCATCTCATGCTTTCTGCTTGCTTTTAAGTCTTTTGTTTTGTTTTCTAAAACATGACCTTATATAAGAAAAAATAGGAGACTCACAAAGTATTTTGTTTTCATGGTCTAAAACCTTTAAAATTGATACAAGTTAAGAACAATGCTGTTTTAATCAATGCAAATGGAAAATTTCTTGTCAAGTTCTTGTTGTAGGCTTGAAGACTATATGATAACAAATGTAAATGTTTGCTCCCAGAGGCAGGATGTAAAGAAAGACAATCAGATAAAAGAAAAATATCTTGAGATTTCAGTCCGGTGCTCCAATGTGTGTTTCTGTCTCTGTCTCCTTTCATCACCTGATGAAGGTTAATATTCAGGAGGATGCCTATATGTTTTTCTTTGGGTTCACCTTATTTAGCTTCTCTAGGGTCACAAATTATAGGCTCAATGTCCTTTATTTATGGCTAGAAACCTAATATGAGTGAATACATCCCATGTTCCTCTTTTTGGATCTCTCTTACCTCACTCAGGATAGTGTTTTCTATTTCGGTCCATTTCAGGAGTAGAAGAAGAGAGAGCACCAGCAAGGAACTCAGGACCGCGAGGGGTGCACCCACACACTGAGACAATGGGGATGTTCTATTGGGAACTCACCAAGGCCAGCTGGCCTGGGTCTGAAAAAGCATGGGATTAAACCGGACTCGCTGAACATAGTGGACAATGAGGACTACTGAAAACTCAAGAACAATGGCAATGGGTTTTTGATCCTACTGCACGTACTGGCTTTGTGGGATCCTAGGCAGTTTGGATGCTCAACTTACTGGACCTGGATGGAGGTGGGTGGTCCGTGGACTTCCCACAGGGCAGGGAACCCTGATTGCTCTTCGGGCTGACAAGGGAGGGGGAGTTGATTGGAGCAGGAGGAGGGAAATGGGAGGCGGTGGCGGGGAGGAGGCAGAAATCTTTAATAAATAAATAAATAAATAAATAAAATTAAAAAAGGAAAAATATCTTAAATGATATCCCCAAACTCCTGCGTTGGTGAGTGCTTTGTAGCACTTGAGGTCAGATCAGGAGGCATGAGAAAGTCCTTTGTTTTGCTGTTTTCTCGGATCCCAAGATTCCATAGCATAAAAATAAAAACTTTTTCTTTGGTAAGAAAAATGTTCAAATATAGGTAAGAAACAGAAATAATATTGAGAGAATAACAGGAAAAGAAAATATCAAAAATATAAAAACAATATTCTACAGTAGATGCAAACAGTTTAAGTAATCAAACTTAGTGAAAATTTGTTCAGGTTTATTGCTTGCAGAGATATATAACTTTCTCTGTATTTCTATGAAGTTTCTACAACACAGCCATTAAAATATATATGAGTTTCCTGGGACTTCTATAACAAAAGCATCACAAATCAAGTGGCTTAAACAATAAAAAGGTTTTGTCTCGCAGTCATGGAGGCTGACATCAATTTATTAGCAAGTCCAGGATCGCTTGAATGTGAGAGAAAGAGCCAGTCTTGAACTTCTCTCTCAGCTTCTGCTATTCCAAGGCTAGAGACAACATAACTCACCCATACCCCACACCCTGCCGTGTCTGTGTGTGTTTCTTTGTTTCTAAATAGATACCTTTGTATGAGGATGATGTACCCAAAGACTCCATGTTAAATAGTATCTCTGCAAAGACCTCAACTCCAAATAAGTCCCTGAGGTCCTGAAGCTTAGGATCTAACATATTTTATGTGGGATACAAATAAAGCAAACCTGTTTGATGATTTAAGACTTCAAGCATTTCCCATGTGGAAAATACATTTTCGCCACCCTTAGCTCCTTCAAAAACAAAATCACTTTAGCATCAACACTTTGTCTCAAGAAGTCTCCAGCACCGCAACATCCAGAATATAATTTTGTATTTTACTAGGCATGATTTTCTCCCTGTTTAATGGGCCTTAAGCCTAATTAGACAGCTGTTGTTTATTACCAAGTTTTGAGTACCTTTAGTAATATCTTGCTATACTAGTTATTATTCTAGTAATATTATTTAGATGGCATAGCTGAGCAGGACTGTTGATTGCTTCTCTCATGTGGCAGCTTCAACAGCACCAAAGTCAGACTAGATCAGGTTACATACAGCTCTATTCTTCCTAGTACTTGTCTGAAGTGTTTACTGCCTTCAGCAACAGGGACTTATCTTCAACCTCTGGGAGAGAACCAAGGGCAACGGAAATGATTTATCCATTTCTGGACAATACTGACCAAAAATTTTTTTTTTATTTTCGAGTCAGGGTTTCTCTATAGCTTTTGGTTCCTGTCCTGGAACTAGCTCTTGTAGACCAGGCTGGCCTCGAACTCACTGAGATCCGCCTGCCTCTGCCTCCCGAGTGCTGGGATTAAAGGTGTGTGCCACCACCGCCCAACTTGCTACCGAGATTTTTGTAGATAGTAGGGAGCATTGTCAACACAAATGGTATTATTTCATTTAAGATGTGTGTGTGTGTGTGTGTGTGTGTGTGTGTGTGTGTGTGTGTGCAGGTATATGTGCATATATATTATATGTAATTTTAGGTAAATATAATATAGTATGATTCCCTAAGGTTTTTTGAAACATCCTTATTGTTTGTCTCTTATTCCCCTCCTCCTATTTTGACCTCCCTCCCCCACTTCCTAACAAAAGCCCCCTCCTCTTTTTGTTTACTTGGTGTTCTATCCTCCATGACAACCAGGCTGCTTATCCCTGCCTTTGAAGTCATCCTTCTCCTTTCTTGAAGAAAAAGGGCACCTCACTGTTGTACTGTGGCACTTTAACAGACAATTTCCTGCCTACAGCACCCTAGAAATCCAGCAGCTTTCTTTCTCTTCGTGTCCTCTTAGTCTTCTTTATGAGGCTGTCACCATTTCTGTTAGGAGAGTAAACCAGAGTCACAAATCATGCACATTTGTTTAGTGGTAGAATTTTCCAACCATATGCTTGGTTTCTCCCTGGAGCATACTTATTCAATTTTTTATTATATATATGAAAAGAATTAAAAAGAAAATGGTTCAATTTTGAGGTCTTTTCTACTTAACAGTATTTCTAAAATGCTCTCTTCTTTTACATTTTCTCATGAGCAACAGACTATAACTTTGAAATAATGTTTAGAAATTGTGTCAATGTTGTCAGTCACACGTTTACTTTCTATGAGATACTGGAATATTTTCCAGTCAAGCTCTCTACCATTCTAGAACTTCAATTTTTTCCAGCTTCCTGGAACATCTTCTACATTTAGACTAAGGCTGCTTTAGAAAGATCTTTAACATTTGTATTTCTAGCAAATGCCTCTTTTGTAATTACAGGATTTTTTTTCTGGGATCTAGAGTAAAACTCACCTAGCTTCCATCTATTGTCTCATTTATTAGCTGTTTTCAAAGATTTAGGTATCTGGTACTGCATCTATCCCTAAACTCTGCACAGAAAAGAAGAAATATATATAGCAGAGAGATAAGAGACAGGGAAACATGCAAGAGTTTTATTTTAATAAATTTCCTAAAACCCACACATCATGTTGGCATGAAGGAAATTCAGATAAGAACTGATCTTAAATCTACAAGGTGAGTGTGATAGTTTGATTGTAATTAGCCCCATAATTTCATTGGGAGTGGCACTATAGGGGTGTGGCCATATAGGAAAGGGCTTGGTCCTGTTGGAGGAAGTGAGCTTTGAGGTTTCCTATGCTCAAGATACAGGCTAGTGTCACAGTCCATTTTCTGTTGCCTTCTGATCAAGATGTAGCCAGCACCATGTTGTCTGCACACCATCATGCTCCTCGCCATGATGATAATGGACTAAGCCTCTGAAACTGTAAAGTTGTCACTTCAATGAAACATTTTCCTTTATAAGAGTTGTGGTCATGGTGTCTCTTCACAGCAATAGAAACCCTAACTAAGACTGGCCAGATGGAAATACTTGATGGTAGTCAAACCCCTTCTTTAAGGAACCTTACTCTGTCTGCGCCAATGACCTTTGGCTTCCCAGCTGTAGCCCATTTGTTTTATACAAGGCAAAGTACTCAAAAATCTAAAGACTAAAAGTTTTAGCTCGGTTGAAACAGTCACATAACAACATGTGTGCTGGCTGGTGCTTGTCCAAACTAGGTATCACAGCTTGGGCAAGTGGACAAGAAATATTAAATAACATACTCTAGTTATCTGGAGATGAAATTGATTTTTGTAACCTGACAAAGGCTGAATCTTGCTTTAATGGCTATAAGGTGAAACCATAGACTGAACAGAGTAACGAGAGTATCTACACTACCCACAGTCCAACTCTTTTCCATGGACTAAGTGTAATAAAAGTAAAGAGAAGCAAGAGCTGAGAATTTGATCTACAGAATAACTAGATTTTTACAAACTAATTTTCTTCTTTTTCTTATTTTTTTTACTGATCTTTATTGGGTTCTACATTTTTGTGTGTCATTTGAAAGTTATTCAGCTTCTAATTCTTTTTCTTTATTGAAACAGATAAAAACTAAAATTTGTTATTAAGCAATTTTAAGGCTTTTTGTTTTTTTGAGATTTTAATATAATTACTTCTCTTCCCTTTTCCTTTCCTCCAATCAAACCCTCACACACACCTACTCCCTCTTTTAAATTTATAGTTACTACATGTGGATGTGTGAATGCACATACTGTAAATACATAAATATAACCTGTGTAGTTCATTTAATGTTATTTGCTCCAATATGTTTTTAGGGTAAACAATTTGTGATTATATAGGCAAGTGATAAATCCTTTAAGTATAAATGAACTTCAAGAAACCTAGAATATACTGAAAATATTCTAGTTCTACTGCCTTTAGACTCCCGGCATTATATATAGATATGTATTATTTCTCATATTGATTTTGCAAAGAAGTGATGATCGTACATGTTCCCTAATGTCAGCAGGAAAATATTATAAATCAGTAAGTGAATATTTAGTATGTTACTATAGTAACTATATGCTTTATATATGAACAAATTGAATGACGCTTGACAGGTAAGCTTAAAACAAATGAAAACAATCAATTAAAATTTGGCAGGCAGAGAACCTGAGCTTGACTTTTGGTAATTATGAAGATTTGCCCCTTTTAGTATTGACTATGTGGAGCTTGGCTTGGTCAGCTTTCATGATGCTGTTCAAAAGCACTGCTCATCTGAAACATTTGAAATGAAGGCCCTAGGGCTTTGTGAATTAACTACAAGGTGACGGCCAATTATTAAACTCCGTAAATGTCAGACATCTTGAAGATTCCTTATCAAGTTTCTACAGACTGTTTCGCACAGTAGACTTCTCTTACAGGCTGAATCGTTCTGGTTTTAACTCTTGAACTTGTTAGTTAATAAATAAATATCTAGTTTTGTGGCCAGAGGCTACAATAAAGTGCAATGCTAGTAACTACACAGGCTTTTTTGATAGCTTTATAAATTAGAACACATTTGTGGAAAAACCTAGTGTGAATTTAATCAAAGTGTTTTTGTGTTGCCAAGTGAATCAGAGAAAAATGATCTTTACATACTCAAAACTTGGAAGTAATAATCATCAATTAAATCTACCATGCTGAACAAAGATAAACAAATGAAGAAGCACAGAAGAAGGATGTTTGAAAATTACACTCTTGAGCACTGACTGCAAATAGCATTTCTGGGGACAATCTAATGGATTTATGTGATATTTCCAAAGGGTGCCCCTTCTACAATCATTTCAGAAATTGCTTTTCTTGGATTGTGCTTGGCCTAAAGCACAGGTTGGGAGCTGCAGGTTAGAATTAGAAATTCAGTCTGGAGACCATTGTTTCCCTGGTTCTTACCATGCCCCCAGCTTCTTATACCTGAGATCCAGGAACCAGCTTCATTTGGCTGCTCAGCTGTTCTCAATTCTACATTCAATCCTTCTGTGAATCTTGACCCTCATGCCTTTAGAATCCATCTCAAGTTAAATCCTTACCACTCTCATTTCCTATGTCTTTCTAGCAACCAAACTAGCATCATCCTGAACATGATTTGCAGAAATTGCTTCCCAGCTAGTCTCTTGATTTCTTCTATTTTTAACCACATTTAGTGTCTTCATCTTAGTGTCCAATGGTAATTTATTAATAATTCCATGTTTCTTCTTCACACCCAAGCCTCCTTAGCTGAAGAGGGGTCCATGCTAGTAGATTTCCAGCTTCTGATCCCTGGGTGCCAACCTCAGCCTTCTCAGACAAGAGGATAAGGTTTGATCATCTGCCGAGATGACACCCACCAAACTACAGCAATTGACCACTGTGAAAAAAGAGCCTTAAGTGATTTCACAGTTTGACTGGACTCTACATAGTGCTTTCAGTTTCTGGGTGTAACGTCAGAGAATTAGAATTGTTGGCAGGAGGTGTCTGCTTGTACCCCTGGGATGAGAGCGTGAATGGGGTCTGTGGAACATGTCTGGTTGTGGTTATTTGAATAAGAATGGACCCCATAGAATCATATATTTGAGTGGTCAGCCCATCAGGGAGTGGCGCTACTTGAGAAGGTATGGGAGGCGTGGCCCTTTTGGAGTTAGGTATGACTCTTTTGAAGCAGGTATGCCACTAATGGCAACCATTGAGGTTCCAAAAGACCAAGCCAGGCCCCATGTCTCTCTCTTCCTGTTACTTATAGATCTGAATGTATAACTCTCAGCTACTTCTCCAGTACCATGTCTGCTTGTGTGCCACCATGCTTCCTACCTTGCTGATAATGGACTAACCCTCTGAAACTATGAGGAAGTCTGATTTAAGTGCTTTTTTTTTTAATGTAGCAGTTGCCTTGGTCATAGTGTCCCTTCACAGCAATAGTAACCATAACTAAGACACTGACTGAGTTATGAGGCATCCTCTATCAGCCACTACCTCGGTACCCACCCCTGGCACACAGAAAACTCCACAGTCAATCCTAGTACACTACTTGTGGTCCTGGACTCATTAGTAAAGCAAGAAGTCAAAGCTTCCAAATCATTTTTTTCCATGCAGAAGTCTAGCCCCCAAGGCCCAATCACCAATCCTTTCCAGCCAATACCTCTTGAGAAACTAACCTGAAGTAGCTTTGATCATCTAGGTACCCCATTCCCCAAAGACACCCCTAAGTACCCTATTCCCCAAAGACACCCCTAGGTAACCCATTCCCAAAAGACACCCACTTGCATCTCTTTTCTTGGTGAAGGCCCTGATCTTCACTCCATAAAGCCCCTGTTTTTTTTCTAGAGCCCCACCACTAACCCTTTCTCCTGTAATCCAAAACAATGGGCTGAAGTTCCGGCAGTCTTCTCCAATTCCTGATCCCAATACTGTGAGTACATCTGAATTGAGGGACCCTCCAGCCCATCCTTCCTGCCCTCACTATATACCCTCTTCCTGTGTCCCAGACATGCTGGACATGAGAACGGGGAGGGAAAAGTCCCTAAGGAAGACTCTTTTCCTTGGCATTAGGAAGGAGTGTTACAGCTGAGGTCCTGTTCATTTCACCTCTCTCCGAACTCCTGACACCCTCCCAGTCTGAGCCTTTTTTTCTTCCCTCTGTAATCATTGGTGAATCTTTGCTGATGATTTTGGCAACTTTAGTAATAAATAGCACTTCTTGCTGAAAAAAAAATCTGCTGATTTCCCATTAGGCTTATAATAAAATGTAACACGGTTATAGCAGCTTCAAAATGGATTTTTTTCTGCCCTGTCTTAGCCATTTTGTTCCTGTTCTCTCCAGATGGGTTCCATTCCCCTCCAGCTTCTTCCAAGTTCATTTTGTCCCTCCAGGAAGCTAAATTTAACTTTTTAAATGTCCTCTTCAGGCTGTCTGGCCATTTTCTATTGAATTTCACATAGATTTCTGTTAACTTCAGTGACTTTGCCCTTGTTTTCTACCTTTCAGTTCTTTGTCTGCTTGGTTTATTTTATAGCACTTACTGCTGTATGAAATTATGCTGTGTGTGTGTCTAGTCTATTTGTTTCTTGTTGTCTCTTCCATAAAAAGTATAAGTCTTTAGGTTTAAGAGGTTTTCTGTTGTTATTTTATGCCTATGAGCATGTAAAATACTTGTGTGAAAAAATTAAAAAATGGATATGTGAACACCAGTGGAAATAAATCCCAAGTGAAAAATACAGATCATTGGCTCAGGAAATAATTCTGAGAAAAAAAAATCTAATGCCAAAGCAAAGATGAAAAGCACAAGATTGAAGTAAAATATAAGGAATAGAAATAAGTTACATGATGCTATTAAAGCACATGATGATTCTATTCATATTGAAAGGAGTACAAATAGTAGCTTCATTACTTCCTTATACATTAAATATGTGAGACTTTTGCTTTCAGTTTAAGCTAATAATCATAAAATGTGTATATGAGCCTCTGTGTATAAATCTGTGTGTGTGTCTGTGAGTCTGTGTGTATGTATGAGATGTGTATGAGTCTGTGTGTGTATGTGTGTGAGTCTGTGTGTATGTGTGCATGTGTATGAGTCTGTGTGTGTATGTGTGTGAGTCTTTGTGTCTGAATGTGTCTGTGTGTGTGTGTCCCTGTATTTGACTTCATGTGTGTATATGTGTGCGAGAGAGAGAGAGAGAGCAAGTGAGAGAGATTCTATGCGTGGGTTTAATGTGCTCAGCAATTATCAACCCAAACTGTGGTGATGAGACTTGACACATGGTCTTTGACTACCCAGTGATGCCCTACTTCACAGAAACTGATGAATACACAGAAATAGAAGATCTCATTTTCCTTTCATGTTATTTATGACTCATTTCTAAGCCTTTTGCCATCTTTGTCAAATCACCCTGCTTCTTGGAACAATTTAGAAGGAAGTAGAAAAGAGGAAAGGAGGAGGCTAGGAAAATATGTGGTAATAGACAGTCATTGGATATTTGTATTTAGATCTGCTTGATCCCAGGCCCTCCTCCTGTTGGTGACCCTATTAGTCTCATTATGATCTTAAAATACTTAAGGATGGTTTTCTCATACTTGCAAAAAAATAAATCATGAGTAAATCTCTTAGAGAAGAGTAACAATATTAATTAGATGCTTCCAATATTTTTTCTGAACATTTAATAATTTAATGCTGATTGATAGTACTTATTAATTATAGGTATATCATCCTGTTGTTTCCCTAGAGTTTACTCTCCAAGTATAGTTTATATAAACATAATCTTGCACAAAGTTTTGTATATAAAACAAGTAAAAAATGTGGTGACTATCTGATTTCTCCACAGACAGGTCAATGAAAGGGCTCTATGACTAAGCAACTTCCTGCAAAAATAGGAAAACAGCGAGTTACAAATCTAAGAACAAAGAGTTAAAACACTTTGACATGGCATACAACTGTTTGATTTGCTCATGGGCCATACTAGAGAAATGGATGCAGATGGCAACATTGAACATATGTTCTTAGACCTGACTTTTGAGTCACCTCATAATTCTGAACTTCTTAGAAACTTGTAAATTTACAAAATAAATCTTAAACTCTGGTTACCAACCCTTTGATGATCTAACTTTTCCAAACTTTCCAGTCTAATTCTACCATAGATATGAACAGAGCTAATAAATATCCCTAAAAACATGATTCCTTGTATTGACTTTTATTTACACTTATTTTTTTTTTTTGGCCACAATGTTCTCTTAGATTTTGCATATTCTATGCATCTGGTGCTTTGGGAACATGGTCATTATTCAAAAGATGTCTGCATACACGAAGAGAATTGATTTCTTGTCTTTCCTTGGCATTTATTTTCTAGAGAGGTTTGAAAAGTTAAAGAGCATCTTGTGAATTCGATTATTGTGCACAACATACTGTACATCTGGTAAAACCAAGGCTAAAAGAATTATATAGTTTTAAAATTCGACAAATATGGATACATTGTGGTTGAGAACCTGCCATGATTTGTACTGAACACCTATGCTTTGCTCTTCCAACTGTAGGATTCCTGAGTGCAATAAAAACCTAACTGCCTTGGGCATAAAAAAATAGTAATCCCAAAATTTCATTGTTTATCTAAACTACCTCATCAGCAGATAAGACATTATGTTAGCCTGCTGACAACCTAACTCCAGACTTCTGTGCCAGTTCATAACTCATGATAATTTTAATATATTTATTACTAAAGGAAGATTCAGACTCATATGATTTTAGGCTGAACAAATATTTGCTATAGTTTAACTGTATATAAATTCAATATTTTAATTAGCCCTCAATGATATAAATGTATCATAGATAGTCATATTTTGTTCTGAAATCTCAATATTTTACATACACAAAGAGAAAATCAGTATGTTTACTATTATGATAATTTATACAGGCTAATTTCTTTTTAATGCACATTTTATTCTTTTTATGGTTAGAAGAACACATTTCCTGATGCGATCAAGATATTCTTTGGAATTCGACTTTAAGTTCCAGTCTGCCAAGGATTTCATGTACATGTATACTCTTCAGACCCATTATCACATGGAGTCTAGGGATGTATATTTTCAAAGTCTAACAAGAGATTCTGATTGAGGTTGATTTAAGGACCATTAATACAGCAAAGAAAACTAGATTTTCCTCTACTATTCAGGGAAGCAGTAAAATGACAGAGGGTGTTTTTTTTTATTTCCTTTAAAAGAGAATTTAGACTTTCACAGAGATAATTACTGGTGGGTATGAATAACAGCATTGCACCATGGAAAACAGCCTATCATTTAATCACTACTAATGCTCATAAAGAAGAGAACCTGCTTGGAGAAACTAAGTCAGAAAACATTAATTTCTCATGTCAGTTCTGTTGATGAATAGGCTGAACCCCAATAATCTTCACTGAGGGTTAAATTTCTAAAACTATATGGAAATAATACTACCCACAGAGCTTTTAACTTATGTGAATGCAATGACAGAGCCCTTCTCTAGACACCCCCAAAGAGCCACTTGCATTCTCTGGATCAGACATTGAATGCCCTGGAAAATATGATGCCTGGAAAATATGATTTAAAAAAAAAATTCAGAATCTGGAGCAATGGTTTACTAGGTAAGAACGCTTGCTTTGCAAGTATGGGGAACTGAATTCAAATCTCTGGCACCCACATATAAATGCCTGACACTTCTTCGCAACACTGGTTGTTGAGAACAGGCAGACATCAAGAGTTTACTGGCAGACCAAACAGCCTACCTGAAAGAACTAGCTTCAAGCTCAGTGAGAGACCTTGTCTCAAAGCAGCAAGACAGAGATCCTTAGAGAAAGATGCCCAGTGCCCCGCTATAACATCCTCACAAATACCTGCACACTCACATTCATGGTCCACACACATGCATACCACACAACATACATGTATCTACCCTGAAATAAAAGCATGGACAATTATATTTTATTGTTTTCCAAAAGCTGTAACCAGCAATCCCACAGGTGACTATGTCTCCTTTGCAATATCTTTTCTACAAGGCGTTCACATCCCAGCCTCCAGCATTCACTCTTTACCTCACTGTGGTTGTTAAACTTTGTATGTTTCTTTCAATACAACTTTTTTATCATCATTGTTTTCATCTGCTAAATTCGACTATTAAAACAGTATTTTTATAAAAAGTTTTTATAACATTTAAAGATACTATCTTACACACAGAGGCTTAAAAGCACCTGCAAGATAAATTAAACAATTAAAAACAGTAATTAGTATGGAACTGTTTTTCCCTGCTTTTGTATTCATCCATTTTTCTTGATTAGTGACCTCTCAAATTTCCAGTGGCTACAAGATGTCTACCTCTCTTTTCCACACATAGTTCTTATATGGCAGTGTCCAAACACAAGACCTGAAATTTGTCAATTTTTATCCTTCTATAGTCTATTCTCTGAAGTTCTTCAGATTTACTCTGACCTGTTTGTTGCCCATGGTTGCAATTCTTGTCCTACCTAAACAAACTGAATGCAATAAGAATATAACTGTCACACTTTGTCAGACAGTTGAAACCCAAACTCACATCCCCTACAAATACCAAAAGGCAACAACAAGAAAAAAAAAAAAAAAAGCCCCGGACTGGCCTTGTGGGAGCCTAGTGTGTTTGGATGCTCACCTTCCTAGACCTGGATGGAGAGGGAAGGGCCTTGGACTTCCCACAGGGCAGGGAACCCTGACTGTTCTTAGGATGGAAGAGGGAGGGGGAGGGGGAGTGGAGGGGAAGGGGGAGGGAAATGGGAGGAGGGGAGGAGGTGGAAATTTTTAATAAATAAATAAATTAATAAAAAAAAAGCCCTAAAGTTCTACCTCAATGATCAGATTTAGGCTGTAAGAGACTTAGGGAGTTAGTCATGCATACTTTAGGCAAGTTTTTGAGGACGTTTCTAGAGACAATTAGATGAAAACCCTTGTGATTTAATCAGTGGTTTAATCCATTGTAGAGATTCAGAGTGTGAATACATTATCCCATCTAGGGGTGATAGAGAACTGGGGAAGCTTGGGACTTATTGACTGAAGTAGGGGACAAGAATAGCTTCCTGGAAAAGCATGCCATGTCTGCAGCGTCTTTCAACCTGTATCTGCCCCTCACTGCCATGAAATTATGGCCTCTGGCTCATACTCTCACTACCAGGGAGTGCTGCCTCACCTCAGGTTCTAAGATGACCTTGGGCTGAAACCTCAACTCTTTTTTTCTCTGCAGTTTTTTCTGCCATGTATTTTGCTCAGTGAACATCTAATCCAGCCAGTGACCGTTGATATCTTCCAGAAATACAAATTTTGGGAAACTGTGTTCCATAATGACAACAAATTAATTGCCAGAAAAAATGATTAATGTTTTGATCATCCCTCAAGTCGCGGATCCCCTTCTGCCTCCTCCACAAGCATTTCCTTTTCTTTCCAAACTAGGTCAGGTTATTATTCTAAATCATTAGAGGAAACTTGCCAACTGGAGAGCTTTTTGTCACAATGCTCCTATCAGATTATTTGGTTCGTGTATAATTTACTGATTACACTAAAAAATAAAAACAAAAAAAATCAATGGAAGCAGAAATCAGGATTGTTGCAAATTTTTCTACCATTCTTGATTTAGGACACTATAGCTTTTACATAGGACTAAAGCTTTAATTAATACTAAAAACAACCCAAAAATAATGAGGATGTGAAAATAAAACAGAAAATTCAACATAGAATCATGAAAATGTCAAAGGTTAACATAGACAGCACGTACCTGACCAATATGGAGCCAGTGGAGCCAGAGATAGTATTTTAACCCCTTAGATTGTCTTTTAAAAACTTAAGCTATAAACACTGGCTCTCCCAGATCTATATCTCAGCTGTTGAAATCTCCTTCATTTGACCTTATTCTATAACTGTAATATATATATACATATTTATATGTGTAATATATATGTATATACACACTCATATATGAATATATAATCATATGCATATATAATATATGTATGTACATATGTATTATGTATGTGTATGCATGTGATTTTGTGTAGTCTCCATGTCTGTGTAGGTGAGTGTGGTAAAATTTGAGGTCTTCTCCACCTTTTCCTTGCAGATTGCATTGTGTATGCTCAACAGATACTGAATATTTAATATCATTAAAATACTATACCTCCCTGAAATGAATGCAGTTCTGTACTTGGAACATGGTCAGCATTATTTCAACTAGACTATAAAACACTTTTTCAAACCTCACTGTAGTTTGAAGTAATACTTTCAGTGTTGATCACAACATGACTTCTGGTATACATTGGTGTATCTTGACTATTTAACTTAGGGCAATTAGTGATATAAACTTATTAATTCCAAGGGAGAAATATAATTCTTTTTTTAATAAGTAAAATTCCTCATAAATCTTTGCCAAATCCTCATCTTGTTTTAGTTCTTCAAGCCTAATGGGGTTTGCTGCCTGTTCAACTGTGTCATATAGAGTATTTTATTTTGACTCACAGTGAACTTTTGATTCTCATCTACTTGGTGAGGAATGTTGGAGTTAGAGGACATGGACTTCCAAAATTGCCAAGGAAACATTGTTGCCAATATTGATGGGCAAACCTCTTTGAATTGCTAAGCTTCTCATTGATGGTTACAAGGCTTAATAAATATTCAAGTTGAGCCGGGCGGTGGTGGCGCACGCCTTTAATCCCAGCACTCGGGAGGCAGAGGCAGGCGGATCTCTGTGAGTTCGAGACCAGCCTGGTCTACAAGAGCTAGTTCCAGGGCAGGCTCCAAAACCACAGAGAAACCCTGTCTCGAAAAACCAAAAAAAAAAAAAAAAAAAAAAACAAGTTGTCTTAAGCATTTTCTGTCTGACTTAGTCATTTGAGAAATGCTTTCTGTCACCATCAGGATACAGAGTCTCTGTCTTCACTTTTCCTCATGGGACTTATTTCTAGTGCTCACCATTTCTACCTATGTTTGCTTTAAGTTGCATAAAAGTAGCAGTTGAAGTCACTGTTAATAGATTCATAACATTTTAGCTCTAAAGCAATATGTAATCGCGGCTGAGACGATTGCAATATTGATTAAAATGAATGGGCTATAGCACAATCTCTGATTTCTTCATTTTTATGGTAAACTAGAAACACGAGATAGACTGTTATTATGTAATAAGAGAAAACACTTAAAAGTATGCCATAAGTTCCATGGAGTTAAAACTGAATTTGGTTTCAAATATTTATTGGGAGCTTTCTTCTCACTAAATTTGCTTATGATAAGCGACACAGCATGCTTGATTAAAAATTAAACACACTGTCAAGTGCTTCTCATGGAGGTTGTGCCAATGATAGTACTGATGTGCACAGTGACTCCAGCTCTGCTTTGATCTAATTTAAAAAGGCAAAGTTCTGCCAGATCAGATGTCAGCCCTTTCAAGAATGTCACTCCCTTGAAAATAATTTCACCATCCTTTGCCTCCTCCATGCCCTGATGAAGTTATAGTCAGGGCCAAGAAGTGGAAGGAATATATTACAGTCTCCCAACTTTATTTTCTTCTGGAAATTTCCATATGTCTATGGAAGAAAGATTTCCTTCAGTTACATTTGCAATGCAAGGAAATTATATGAACTCACTGATGTTTGGCCTAAACTAAGTTTCTTAAGAAGATATTTTGTAAGAAAGGACATATAAATGACAAATTAGGAATACATTTCAAAACATTTAATGACAATGGAAAGGATAGGCTGTTGCAGGAGAAGGGGATTACGGAGGAATTTTTCCATTAAAGATAATTTAGATTATGTCTTAAGCAGTCAATTTATGTAAATTGAATCCTCTCTTCTCTTTCATGCACTGCCCTGTCAATTTTACTCAAGCAGCTAAAATAATATGCATGTGTGCATGTATGTATTATGTTCAAGATACAGCTTGAAATTCTCAATAATAAACAACCCATTGTTTGTTTATTCCTAGTAAAGTAGTACAATTGAACAATTTATGATAAATATTCAAGTTTGTGATTTTGAAGTTCATCAGATTCATTTATGAAACTGAATTTTTCATAATAAAGTCAAGGTACCATTTATGAAAAATAAGATTTTATTTACATAAAAAACATACGTTCTTTCACTAAAGTTTAAAGTGAGCCTTGTAAATTTTGTAATATATTAAGAAAGAAATGTATTCCAAACTCTTAGAGTCAGGATGGGATGCATAGATTTTTGACAAAAATTTTGTGTTAGAGATGATATGCTAGAGACCACACATCTCCACAGAAATCTGTAGTTTCTTCTCTCATCAATTTCATAGTTTCTAAGGGTTTTATTTATTTATTTTAACCTTAAAAAACAGTGATTTATTGAGGAATAATTAATCACCAAGCACAAGCACATTCAAGCATGTATCTGGAAGAATCTAAGGGTTTTAAATACCTACAATTCACTCTGGAAGCAGAGGCACGTGGATATCTGTGAGTTTAAGGCCAGTCTGGTCTACAGAGAGAGTGCCAATACAGGCCCCAAAGCTGCAGAGAAACCCTGTCTCAAAAAACCAAAATCAAAAGCAAAACCCAACCCCCAACACAGTTCTAATTATTTTTGCTTATAGTATTTATGACAACATGTATTATGGAAATTTTAGTTGACTGTGACTATTAAATTTCTAATCTTTTAGGGATGTTGGCATAGCTACAAGGCATGTGGAAACTGATTGGCACCCCCTCTGTTCCAGGTCATCCTCCTTCCCCACTGAGCAGGAGACAGATGGACAAGAGGACAGATGGACAAAAGGCACCTCCAATGTCACAGACCAGGGAAAAAAAGTTTTTATTGCCAGGTATGAAGAAACTTAAGCATTTTGTAAATCACAGAAAAAAAAATAGACTCGGAAAGCAAATTAAATGCATATAAATAGATTTCAGCTTTAGAAATACCCCACTCACTAAACCACTAGTGATACATGTTAATTCTAATGTTCCTTATACTCTTCGCTGTTCCAATTTTTCCTCTGACTTGCAAGCTCATTCACTTTCCTGTAGACTGCAGATCATATCTCATTTTATCTGACTCTGGACTTGTCTGCAATGCACTCTTTTATTTAGAAGGTTTGATATTTTCTATATGTAAAACTTATGTAGTTGTATCATTTATACTCATATAGTTTCTAAGGACATAAAAAGCTAAATCTATCAGAATGTTGTATACCAAGATCAACAGCAGCTGAGTCTTTCAACATAACAATTATTAGTTTTTAATTTAAGGAAATTGATCCCATGCCTTAATATTTATGACTAATTCTCTAATATCCAGAAATTCAAGAACTTCCCAGAGTATAGAATCTTTCCTTAAGACAGCTAACAGATGTATGAAAAATGTGGCTTTCTGAAATGACTTTTTTGCTGACATCAGTCCAATCCAATCCTCTCCACTATCCATCAAGAGCCACACGTGGTGTTGAAATATGTTCTCCCCGAATCCATGTGCTTTCAAGTGAAGAACGAACTGTCCAAAGGTTTATAATAAAAGATGTTGAGATATGTGTGTGCTTGAGTCGACTTGTTCTGCCCAAATCTTTCTGTAATATTGCCTGATAGCTGAGGTAAAAATGATCAATCTGTCTTTCTTCACTTGCTTCACAAAGTGAGGGCTTCTTTTGCAATGTTAGTATTAGTAACTACTAGACCCCATTTCCCATGTAAAATATATATTCTAGACACAAAGGAGTTCCCATGTCTAAGGGGAACACTATGAACAGTAAGAGTTGCTCTCTGCCATCAAGAAGATTCAAGAGTGCTTCCCTGTGTTTTATATTTTCTTAAACAAAATCTTGTAACTAATCTTAGCCTTTTCAGTTTTATAAATCAAGAATCTTATAGCCACTGTAACACAGTTCCTAAGTATGAAAACTGAGATCAAAACCTCCTGTTTTAATATGAGTTTTTAAGCATATCCTATTTCATCTGGCAAGGACAGAGTAAAATGAGTTCATAAAAACAAAACACACACAGTTTTAATGAGGGCTAAAGAAGGTTTTATGATACTTATTTTAATCCATCCTGCTATGTAGCAAATGTTACATCCTGTTACTTTTCATAAAATTAGAGAACTCTTATTTGAACAGTGAACTAAAGAAAATGAGACAGCCATGGATTTTAAACAATAGAACCAATATAATTGTTATTTCTTTTGAAAATACATAATGAAGTGCTTATTCTTAGATTCCCTCATATCGCCATTTTCCCACCTAAGAAATGTTTAATGCTATATTGTTACAGCATCACATGCTGAACAGTGAAAATTGGTGCAATTTAATTCATGTAGAAAGTGATTACGACTCTTAGCTTAAGAAAAATTTAAAAGTGACAACTCATTCTTGACTATTAAAGCAATCAATTGTTTTATAGTCTGACAAATCAGAGTTAAATGATAGTTAATAACATGTTTTCCATAGAAAGAAGACACAAAGTACGGTACTAACTGTCTTATCTTTTCATGTAAGCAGGGAAAAATTTTCCAGTTCCTTTCAGTCTCCACCCACCAAAAAATAATAGGATTCCAAACAATCTTTAAAATCAACAATATTATTACACTACAATTGAATTCCAGTGGATATATATACATATATACACATATATATTCAGTAACATATATGTATATTCCTATATGCTGAATGAATTTCAAACATGAAAGGTTTACTGGTATGTGTGGAAGTCACCATCTTGTATTTAGTATTTATTTCTTTTATATTAAATAATTATTCTAGGACTAGAGAGGAAAAAAAAACAGGAAAGGTTGCTATGCAGAGAATAATGACTGAGAGATAAGGCCAAAATTAAGAAGAGGCAAAGCGTGGTCACATCACTGTTTCCCATTTCTCTCCACTTCTCCAACCATGCAGCAACCCTTTTTCTGTACGTGCCCAAGCTTTGTTCACTTCTGGCAAAGTTATCATTGCCTTCTTTGTCCTAATTAGCTATTTTCTCCCTTTACTTTTAACAAGACCATTCCTAATTTTTCTGATTGATGAGCTCTCAACAATAGCCCAATAACCCTCTAAAGGATCCTATACCTCTCTTTTAGAATTTACTAAGAGTCTAGTTTCCCTAGAGTCTTTTAATTGTGTGATAACTTACTACTCCAACATTGTATCTAGACACACATGCCATGTGAGTAGCAGGCCTAATGTCTGGATGATTGGGCAGTGTCTTCTCAGCACCCATGAAAATGCCAGGTAAAATATGCCTATATTAGATGCTATGTACATTTTCTCATTTTCTGACCATGGATAATTTATTACACCAGCTGTCTTAAGGGCCCTGCTTCTAGTGGCATTTTGTTTGTAATTTTAAAAAAAAATATTTAAAACACCCAATATTGTGTTTTGGTTTGTGTTTTAAAGAGGAAAAATTTGTCGTTATTAATGGTTAAGATTCCAATAGTCCATATCTTAGTGTTTTAAATAGTAAAAGTATTATCAAATGCCTGACTTATAATAAAAGCTCCATTACAAATAATAATAATGAACTTGAAAACACAAATCCTTCTTCAATAATGAAAAATGTCACACTTCCTTAGCAGCTGATGCCCTTGACACTTCCTGTGAGAATGATTTCCACTGTCTCCAAGGTAACCTTATGTTAAAGTTATTGAATATTATTCTATGTGTGTTTAATATATTTGCCTTTTCAGAGATGTACCTCACTTGCATGTGGCTTTATTTTAATATTTAAAACAATATAAATGATTTAGTTTCTCACATCTTTAGCATCTTGATTTTTTATTTACTATTTTATTGGTAGGTTCACTTATATTTTTAAATTATTTCTTCATTAAAATTAGTAATTCTCACTTTTCAGCTTCACACATTGTTGTGGAGATTTTCTTAGTTTATATTTTAAAAGTTACATCTCCAAAGTACGAAGGCTGCTCTTTTGGGGAATATGTCTTTTCATTTTTGTGTGTAAGTAATCATGTGTTCTAAGTCGATTTGCAATAATGTTTATTTTTAGACTTTTGTCAAGACTTTCACTATACGTACTGGGAATTCAGTATGAAATATAATTGGTCCCCATGGGTTCCCTTGTCCTTGAACTCAGCACCTGAACTTGGTGTTCGCTATCACTTTTTGTTGAGTCAAGCATTTTTCTCAGACTACGCATGGGAGCACTCTCATGAGATACCCAGATTTCAGATCCATGTCTGGAGAGAACCCTAAGTCTCTGCCTCTGAAAGATGAATATTCTGGCATCGAATCAATGACAGACAACAAAGAGGGAACCCTTAGGATGAAAAGAAAAAGAATTGTAATTCTTCTTTAAAACATCCAACATACATTTTCAGTGAGCTTCAAAAAAGGAAGATGATTGGAACCATTTTATAACAATTCCTCTGTTCACACTGATGCTAAAATTTACCCTGCCCTGCCAACAGCATTGACTGAGTTACTTCTCTTACTGAAGTTTTCTGAATGATTTCAAAAGCATTGCTAAATAAATCTTCTGGAGTCTGATCCCTTTATAATAGGCTCTGTTCTGGCTGATAGGTCATTAAACACACATTTACCTGTTGTGCAGAAAATCTTACCTTACTGAGAAAAGGTACCAAGACACATAGATAAACATAGTTAAGAATTATAGGTTAATTTAAATTGTAAGAGCTAGTAATAAGCCCTAGCAACAGGCCAAACTATTTATAATTAATATAATTTTCTGTGTGTTTATTTGAAAGTGAATTTCTGTGGGACTGAGCAGGACAATAACTTCTATCTACAGATCTACATTAAGAGAGTGTGGTTATGGGTTCGAGTGATGGCTCACTGGTTATAAACAGTGGCTGCTTTTCCAAAGGACCTGGTTCAATTCCCATCACCTTCATGGAAGCTTACAAGTATCTATGATTTCAGTTCCAGAAGATCTGACACCCTCACACAGACATACATGCAGACAAAGATACCATCACACATGAAATTAAAATAAATAATTAAAACAAGCAAACATACAAAGAGAGAGAGAGAGAGAGAGAGAGAGAGAGAGAGTTTAGCTAAATGGCTAACATGCAGTGTGTAGTATAGTATATAGTCCACATGACTTCCACAACACTGCTGTACTTTTATTTTCATTTAAAAGAGGAAAGTCCTTGAAGTAGCTAAACTCTGGAGATTTTAGATATAACTTTAGTGTAATCAATTTATATCAGCTAATGTCCTTTAAAAAAATAAAGAAAACAAGGGATATATTCCGTGAGAGCTTTAAATCAGTAGCCATTTAGAATTGGTTGTGCAATCGCTCAACGTTTCAAACAGGAAACCAGTGACTGCAATTGTGGAATAAGTCATGTGTGTCAGCAACTCCTTGTAAGAGCCGTGTAGCGAGAGACGTTTGTGCTTATCATTCTAGGTGGAGGGTTTGAAAAGGCTGCTTCTTGGTTTCTGTGAACTGTTTTGTTGTTGCCATATTTCTTGATGTGGGGTGTTTTCTCAACTTTTGCTAGAAAACCAATTGTGTGGTTAAAAAAGAAGAGATATGTAGAAATGCAACAGTTAGTGTTAGATTTAAAGAAATTCAGAAGTGATGCTTAAAATGTTACTGTAAAATACTATACAGTTCTTAAATGATGCTATACGATTGGTGCTATACAAATGTTACTATACAATTCTTAAATGTCACTATATAATTGTTACTATACAAATTTTACTTAACAATTTTTAAATTTGCTTTCTTCTTATATACCTTTTTGTTTCAAGAATCAGAAAACTTAACACCTATAATAATATTCACTCACTAAATAAAGAAAATATATTTTTATTTATGGTTATTTATTGTAAATTACTGTTGCTCAAAATCCAGAGTAACAGTTTTCAGTAGAGCTAGAGAATTACACCGTCTATATTCACATTAGACTATATACTAGGTTTAGTTTTTTTTTTCTAGCTCAGAAGAGAACATACTTTACTTAGACCCCATGTGTGTCAGGTGCCAAGAAGTTACAAGGAGTACTGTGCAAAATAGACCTTACAAAGATGATGTATCGATATGCATGGGAAGGAAACCTTGGATGGTATTTTGTAGGTCCTAAGCGGTTTGAGTTGGTAGCCCCTGGCCAGTTGAGGCCATGCACAACTCTCTTGGACTAGTTCACATGCCAGAGCCTGGGGAAGTGAATGGAAAAAGGCAGGCACAATTTGGAATATTGCTTGGAAAACCATTGATTTGGTTTTATCCTTTTCAGACTGCATTATACTTCATTATTGTCTTCTAAGGATGCCTACACAAATCACACCCCAGGAACTTCCCTCAGAATTATAAAAGAGGCAAGAAAAAACATGGATCCGATTAATCCAAAGTCTAGTACCTGAGTCATCTTGTGCTTTAGTCTTCATTCGTTCCCTGTACTCCCTTCCTTTTTTATCGTTTCTCCTGTATGCCCTTGTTGATCTGCACATTATTTGGCATAGTAGAATGTCAATTGGCCTTGACCTGAAAATGGCATAGCGGTTAAATGGAGACCCCTGTACGTAAGAAGGACTTGTCTATAGACTTCAGTATCCTTGCTGAAGTGCCTCAGCTTCACCCCATAGGTTCTTACTGCTCCAATGTCTTTCTAGGTAGAAGCTTGAATCTCCAAAGCTAGTCTGCCATTTAGCCCCTAATCAGCATGCAATGAGAATGTCAAGAGACTATTTTAGTAATTTATCAGTCCTAAATGCTTTTTATTGACATATGGATTACTTTGACAACTATTTATGAAGCAATTACCATTTTTATGGGAACTATCCTATGTGCTGAAGATACAAAAAAATTAAACAAATGTCCCACTCAATTGGGGACATGTTGATGGGGCAAAACAGACAATAAATCAATATTTTAAAAATGTCAAGGAATTGAATGTTCCAGAAAGGAAATAGAACAGCAAGTGAATACCAGTTATCAAAAAGTGCTCTCTTACATGTAAGGGTGAGGCTGGAACAGATGCCAGAATAATAACACATAGTATGTGGAAGATTAACAAGGTTACTTGCAGGAGAGTAATGGCAGCTATGAGAAGAAAGCATACACGGCCTGTATTTGTGGGAAGATAAAGACAAGCTGACTGTCACACAAGAAGAATGAGAATAAGAACGACTTCTAAGACCCTAGAAAAGAAAGGCAATTAGGACTCAGATCATGAAGGATCAGGGAAGGAGAACATAAGGTCCCTTCTTTTTCGCTGAGGTGCGTTTGAGGACATCCAGGGTTTGAACAGTGGTGCAATGCTTACTGTGGACTCACAAAGCATGCAGACTGTACCAGGAGCATATGGGCAGTGCGTGCGCATCCACTATTCATCAGGATCTCTGCACATTCAGAAGACTGAAGATTCCCATGGGCATGAGCGTTGTTTGTGCTTATCCTCTGCTCTGATCCTCACACCTTGTTTTCTGTTCCACAATTTAGAGAGAAAGAGAGGACACGTTTTCCTTGCAATTGACCAACAAAGAAGCGGGTTCTCAGAGAAATAGGAACAAGAGAGATGTAAAATGTTTCCATGAATTAATTTAGAAGAGTGCTTCTTGGGATCTGCAGTCTTGAATAGAGCCAGATAGTTCTTGGTTTTGTGAGACTAGTCTGTGTGTTTTAGGGTGTTTAGAACTATGTCTGGGCTCTACAACACCATGCCAGTCAGACCCCTACAACATAGTTGTCTTGGATATTGCCAAATACCTGTAGTGGAGGGAAATCTCCCCAGAGAAAAGTCATTCATTTAGATATTCTGCAAAGAATGCCAGCTTTATTCCAAACATGTTAACCAAAACATGCCATGATCTCTTTCATTAATGACTTTAAATGCAAAATAAAATCCTTTTCTTCTACGGGCCCAGTGAGTTTTGAAACACTGTGTCACTTCTGCTTCCAGCTTCACTCTACTCACTATGAAAATCTCTTCGGTCCATGCTTATTCAGTAAGTGCTCTTCACTCTGAAGTGTAGTATAGAAACAACAGACATCTCAGCCACAAATGGCGTGCTAATAGTAGTTTCCATATAGGTCAGATACCTCTTTATGATAAGATGGTTGTTTCTATGAAACATTACCAAGAGTATATATTACTGAAAGAAGTTTTCATATCTGTACACTATTGCCTTCTGTGCAGCTCACTGAAATATTTGTGAACTGTTAAGAATACTTAGCATATTCTCACAATACTGTTGTGAGTTGGAAATAGCTATATTCTTGTTATCTGGGCCTCCAGTGACTTTTATAAAAGGCTCAATAAAACAAAAATCTTGGTAAAAATCTATTGAGCAGTAAGATTCAGAATTCACTATCATACTTTGGCATGCCTCCTCTTATAAATATGGGATTGTTCATTCCATATTCTGGAGTCAGTGTTTCCATATGTATTTAATAGGCAAGAAATTCTTGGAGTTGGGCGTGACTGATGAAAGAGTAACGTTTAGTAGTCATTCTCATAAAGTTTCCGGTGAAACTTGAACTATAAAGCATATAAATGAAACCCTCAAAAGCACATGTCTTAAAGGCAACAACTGGACAACAATATGTGGGAAGAATATGTTTGCCAAAGACTTTGAGTATCATGTGATTTAACTCTTTCCTAAAGAGATGGCCAGTTATTTCATGATCCCTCCAGATGGTCATTCTCTAGGCATTCTCAAAGGCTCACTCATCTTCAAACACCCTTAGCTTAGTATTTTTTGGATTTTATGAATGTTTTATCACATGGATACAACTGATTAAACCCCTGGTGTTTTGTGATATGTTCAAACATCAGGGCTTCTACCATTTCAGCATCTACAGGAATACACTGAGGTACAAATCATCACTAATGCCTTGGTCTTATGGTGACTAGTTTTTATCCTGAAACTATTAGAGAATGGGGGATTTCTTTGATATAAAAAACAACTTTGGAGAGTCTAATGATTATGGAACTTTATATCAGGAAGTAAAATGGAGACCAACTCTATAGTTTACGTATTTGTCCAATATAATTTTTGGCCTTTGTAAAAAAATAAACCAACTTCATTAAGATTTAGTTTAAGAAATCAAATAACAGTTAAAACTTGAGCTAAATATTGAAGGATGGATAGAAAATGAAGAAAGATATGGAGAACATGACCCTTGGAATCAGTAAGAAGCAAGAATGTCTATTAAGGCCACTCATGTGGATGAGTTAAGCAAGGGTAAGGATTTTTCCAAGAAAGTAACCATAAAAGTTTTGATTACTACAAATTTTCCTGGAAATTTTATTATTAAATATGTTTTGTATGTGTTTGTTTTGTGTGGGTTTTTGCTAGAATTCTCATTTGTCAAAAATGATTTAAGAATATATAGCAATTCATTTACACCATTATTGTACAATCACTTGGAATGTTTTATTGTGTTTGTTTGGATTAAACGGAAATTGAAAAACTTTTGACAAGAATGGATGAGAATATAAATGGATGAGTTTTCCCAAGGGGAAACATGTGCAGCCAAGCTTTTCCATGAGAACCTCAAACAAGAGAAAGCAGAGTAAGGATACCTCATCAGTAGAGTAGGAAAGAACCCCATAAGTCAAATGCTTACATAACTGTGAGGAACACTTCGCAGAACATCATGCTTTACTTTACAGGTGTTTGTGAGCTGTTTAAAAGATAATGTGAGAGTTCACAGTATTGACTCTCTCAAGCACAAAATATACTCTGCTTCTTGAGTTACTGAGAACAGGAAAACCAGAGAAGGTGATGGTGTGAAGAGGTAATCTACTTAGAAAGTGTACTTATGTCAGTTTTACAGGTCTTTTAACAAGGAAGCCTGATAAATCTCTTCAAGCTTCTTCATAGTGATGAATTTTATGCTGTAAACATTCCAAAAAAAATTCTAAAAATTGGACTAGGAATGTTGATTTAGTTTAGATTGGTAAAAGAAAAATAACAAATACTAAGGTTTTTACACAACTTACTTCATATTCTAAAAAAGTAGGAAGTGTTAGATCAAGTTTCTAGTCACTCCGGTTCTTTATAAGGAACTTCCTAATTTGCAAAGAGATACCTTGCTGTATTGTCACACAGTATAAATGTTCAAGGCTTGTCCCTTAATCTCCTTGTAAAAACATTAACTTCATCATAACATTTATCATCCTAAATTAACTAATTCTTCCTTCTTCTCAAAAGTTTCACCTCCAAATACTAGCACACTAAGTGTTAGAATTCCAGCACATTAATTTTTGCATCATGCTCATATTCAATTTGTAGTAAAAGAGGTAGCTATGTAACTATTTCCATGGATATAATTTCTAATTATTATTTTGATAATTTTTTTTTAATTTTTAATTTTTTTTATTCATTGAAAAAAATAATTTCTGCCTCCTCCCAGCCTCCCGTTTCCCTCCCCTTCCTCTCACTCCTCTCCCCCTCCCCCCCACTCCTCTTCCCCTCCCTCTCCAGTCTGAAGAGTAGTCAGGGTTCCCTGCCCTGTGGAAAGTCCAAAGTCCTCCCCCCTCCATCCTGGTCTAGGAAGGTGAACATCCAAACTGGCTAGGCTCCCACCAAGCCAGAACATGAAGTAGGATCAAAACCCAGTGCCATACCATTGTCCTTGGCTTCTCAGCAGCCCTCATTGTCCGCCATATTCAGAGCCCAGTTTTATCCCATGCTTTTTCAGTCACATTCCAGCTGGCCTTGGTGAGCTCCCAATAGATCAGCCCCACTGTCTCCGTGGGTGGGTGCACCCCTTTGTGGTCCTGACTTCTTTGCTCATGTTCTCCCTCTTTCTGCTCCTCATTGGGACCTTGGGAACTCAGTCCAGTGCTCCAGTGTGGGTCTCTGTCTCTATCTCCATCCATTGCCAGATGAAGGTTCTATGGTGATATGCAAGATATTCATCAGTATGGCTATAAATTAATCAAGGAATTCATCAATCATTTATAATTTGTAGGTGATCAGTCTGAAAATCTTCATATGATACTTTTAATTATTTTAATTTTTTCCAAAAAAATAAAAATACCATTTTAATATTTGAATTCTAAATTTCATTCATTAAAAAATAATACAAGGAAAGTAATTCATAGAAACATAATTTAGCAGAGTACATTTACATAATTCAATATCTTGAAAAAATCCACTAAGTACACAAAACTAGTATTAATCCAGTATGGCACTGATACATGCTATTTGTTCCTACATATTTGTGCTTTGCCTCTAATTTCACTAATTTTTTGATCATATTTTAGTAGAATTGACTAACAAAAAATATTGCAGTCACAAGTTATCCTAAATAAATTTAATAAAAAATGTCTTCCAGTCTTATTAGAGATACATTATTGTAAAACAATGAGACTAAAATTTCCATTAAATTGTAACTAAAACCTTTCTAATTGGTGACAGATGTTGAACTAATTAATAATAAAGAATATTCGAAGCACTCCACAGCAGTCACAACTACTTGGTTGTCATTGCCAAGCATAAGTAATCTCTCCCTTTTATGTTTAAGTACAAGGTATCTATAACAAGTCAGATGCATTCAACATCAGACCTTGAAGGCTGCTGGCCTTGTTTAAGGGTGGTAAATGATGCAGAGCTTGGACCAGCCATTCTGTTCAAAGAAACACAAACATATGAATGTATCATGGCCATTGCTCTGAATCACTTGTTTCAAGACAAGCTAATTCTGTTTCCATATTTGACATTTTCATTAGCTAAATTTAAAAAGAATCACTTTTATTTGCAACTTTCACTGTTGTTAGAAAGATAAACTGAAGCAAAACAAAATCACAGTTTTAAAATTGGAGAGTGAGAAGGGATGATGTGAGATTCCCCTCTGTATGCTATAAATATGTTTTATTACCACTGGTTAATAAAGAAGCTCCTTTGGGCCTGTGGCAGTGCAGAATAACACAAGGTTGGTATGGGACAATGAGACACATCTGCTCCTAGCAGCACCAATCTTCTTCAAGAAGATTGTGGGTATCAAAGAGGCTCCTTATGGGCAAGGAACTGTTATCATGATTAAAATGATGTAATTAGCTATTTCTTTTTGTTCCTTTCCAATTCTTTCTTGTTTAGTATAATTTTGTGGTATGAGGAGGAAGAGAGATGGCTGTAACTATGAGAAGGCTTCACCTGTCTGTTGTTTCTAGCTTGTTGATTTGAATCCTCCCGAGTGATAGTGAGCATACTAACATGTCAGTTTGCCGTGGTATCTTCAGACACCCACCAGTTTTGTCAATTGTACTCTCTAAGAAAGGGATCTGAGAAACAAATGCTCTGGGGAACTCTCTCTCTCTCTCTCTCTCTCTCTCTCTCTCTCTCTCTCTGTCTCTCTGTGTCTCTGTCTCTGTCTCTCTCTCTCTCACACACACACATTTTGAATATTATACCTCTGAAATCAGACTCCATTAAACTCTTAAAATCTAAGCCCATGGCACTGCCTCTTACTATTTTATTTAATGCTGAGCATGATACACTTGCTATTTGCTTTTCTTTCCATTGTGTTTACCAAGGCTTTGGTTCAATGAAAAGGATCATCCATTTCCACAGTACTAATTTCTGTTGCCTTCAATTATCCAAATCCAAGTAGATTTCCATTGCTTGTGTAAACATGTTAGGATATTGTATTTCAGGATTTATTATATAAAGCAATGTGCATAAGATGCTAATTATCATGGCATATGTTTAATGGTTTCAGCAAAAACTTTTTATTCAGATTTTATAAACAAGAGATAAAGAATACAATTAAGTGGTTTTTAATTTTACATACATGTATTATTAAGAGTCTAGCCAGGTATAGTAGTAGCACACACACCATTTAGGGGCAGAGGCAGATGAATTTCTACGAGTTCCAGTCCAGTATGGTCTATAAAGAGTTTCAGGGAAGCTGAAACTAAATATACAAATATCCTTTCAAAAAAGAAAAAAGAAAGCTGGGCGGTGGTGGCACACGCCTTTAATCCCAGCACTTGGGAGGCAGAGGCTGACAGATCTCTGTGAGTTCAAGGCCAGCCTGGTGTAGAAGAGCTAGGTCCAGGACAGGAACCAAAAGCTACAGAGAAACCCTTTCTCGAAAATCAAAAGAGAGAGAGAGAGAGAGAGAGAGAGAGAGAGAGAGAGAGAGAGAGAGAACCAGGCAGTGGTGGTGCATGCCTTTAATCCCAGCACTTGGGAAGCAGAGGCAGGTGGATCTCTGTGAGTTCGAGGCCAGCCTGGTCTACAAGAGCTAATTCCAGGATAGGCTCCAAAGCTACAGAGAAAGCCTGTCTTGAAAAACTAAAGAGAGGGGAGAGGAGAGAGAGAGAGAGAGAGAGAGAGAGAGAGAGAGAGAGAGAGAGGAGAGTTAGTTCAATCCAACTACCTACCTTCTAACCAATTGTCTTCCAACTATCTGTATTCCACCCACCTGCTTTGATAGCACTTTTTACCACTTGTGTCAATCTTCTTACTAATGGGGTTTTCAGCTGATTCAATGACATCACTGTTTGTCTTTGGCAGTTGCAGTGGGGTGCAATGACTCTTGCCTAAGTGATGTCATCACCTAGGAGAAGCTCCTCGAACTTGCCATCTCCACATGTAAATGGAAGGCTGCAGATGAGCGAGAGTGACAGATGCTGGACACGGGATATGAATGTGTTTCAGGAGGACTCAATGTGCAGAATCAGCAAGACTTTTGCTGATTGACCATTGTAGGGACAATGAGGGATGTAGAGTGACTCTGGTGCTTGATTCAAGCTCTCTGCTCCCACCCCAAACTGTGACATTAAATTTCCGAATGAAGAGAATTTGATAATTAGACCAATCATGAGAATACTAGATCATATCAATCAGTGAAAGTATGTTTTTCAGACACAATGACTACAAAGATGAGTTTTTTTATATTTTCTAATATAGCCACATGAGCTAATCATCATCCTGGCTGAAAAGACACTCTTCTATAGTAACCTATTCTCTTAGAATCATGCAAGTTATAAATATTCCAAAGTTGTGTATATGCCTATCGTCATTTTTACAATAGGATTTTAAAAGATGATTAATCAACAAAAATATCAAGTGTTTTCTGAACTCTGAAAGTATTTTACAACTTCTGAAGGTTACTTTTCAGAGAACTGGTGGCAATAAAATGAAAATGAAACCAGTTGTCTTCTTCAGTAGCTTTGGAGTTTGGAGCTGGCCTTGAACTCATAGAGATCCGCTCACCTCTGCCTTTTGAGTGCTGTGATTAAAGGCATGCGCCACCACAGTCTAGCACCAGTTATCCTTTTTTGTTGTTCTTGTTATTGTTTTCCTCCAGGAATTAGTGTCAATGATTTAAAACATTTGAAGAGCATGTGATTTGGCTCCAGACCTTGGAAAATACAAGCCCCAAAGCTGAGAACTTAACTCAGCATATCCTAGTGAGAGTTATCTGCAGGTTCTATATACTATTAGAATAGAAGCATTTGGCTTTAATCTAAAGATGTCACTATTTCCATTTAAAATAGCCTAGATCAAGTGTTCAATCGTTGTAAATTTTTTATTCATTTTACATACCAACCACAGTTCTTTCCTCTCCTCCTGCTCCCCTCCCCCCGCCCCTACCACCTCCTCTCTAACTCAACCCCATTCACTCCTCCAAAAAGGTAAGACTTCAAAGCCTGGCACATTAAGCTGAGGCAGGACCAACCCCTCCATCCCTCCCACCCCGACCCCAATCATCAAGGCTGAGCAAGGCATCCCATCATAGGGAATGGGCTTCAAAAAGCCAGCTCATGCACCAGGGATAGATCCCAGTTCCACTGCCAGGGGCGGTAGAGGGGAGGGGATTGGGGATGAGAACATGAGAACATGAAAGAAAGGGTTTGTAGAGTTGAGAGACAGACAGAGTGGGAGAGCAATGAAAGAGATATCCTTTGTATTCCTATCCCTTAGTATAACACCTTTTGGGAAAACAAAATACAAAACAAAACGCTTAAAAGAGATTGGACATTAGGGGGCGCACAGAGATACTTCTAAATATAAACCTTTTTGCTCAATTTGACTCCTACTGATCACTCTTCATCTTTTTCGGTTGTGAATTTTATGGGCTAGTATTTTATGTTATTAATAGATCTTTTTCCTATCAAAAACTCAAGGAGTGAATGAAGAAATGATGTGTCAACTTGTAATTTCAGAACTGGACATAATTTACAGCCTGCAATATATCACAAGAGATTCTGCATGCACCTGACAAGGCGGCTAACGTCTCTGATATTCCACGCTAGCAAAAGTCATGAGCACTAAGTGAGATGCATACATATACAACCAGCAGAATTCACACAAAACAAGGAAGTATTCAGGGCCATTGTCTGTTATTTATCTGCCCCTCTGTCTTTGTGACTTACGGAAGAAAACTTATTAATCTTTGTTTTATCTTTAAACTAACAATAATAATGAGAGTTAAAATGAACTCAGCATGTTGGTCCATAGCACAATAAGAAGTGTTTCACTTGGGCCTTCTCTTTTGTGGTTTTCAGGGTAGCTTTGTGCTGTTGAACTAACCGGTTGTGTCCTCTTAAATGAGGAAAGACACTGAGAGATTACATAGCTCCTTCAAAGACTTTTTAAAAGTTAATTAAACTGAAAGAAAGTCCAGAATCTAGGTCTCTCTGACATAAAAATTCCCTTCATTTATTTATTACCAATTGAAAATTTGGCTCAGATCCACAATTAGCCTTAATTTAAGATAGTCTTGTCTCTTTATGTCAAATCATGTATTTTGCTTTTAGAAAGATTGTCCTTGCTTAAGGAATCATAATATCAGAAAATACTCTGTTGTCTGCTTGCTGGTTTGTAGAATAAAAGTTTTAAATAATGTTTTATTAATAGTTTGAGAATTTCGTAGCTTACTTCTATCATTTTCAGACCCTTTCACAAGCTTCCTCTTGATACACCCTTACCCCCTACCCATTCCTGTCTGTTGTTTTTCATTGAGTCCAGTTTGTATTGCTGAAATACTCTGGTCTGAAGCCAAATCCTGGAGTGTGGTTAAACTCCAGGGGTCTCTCCCCTCTAGATAACTCATCCTCTCCTACCAGCTACCCCTTGAAAATAGATCTTCACTTGGGTATGGGACACTGGACATTGTGCTCACCTCCTCTCTCCATGCTGGGTTTTTATCTACCTTTAGCTTATGAAGACATTGTACATGTTATCACGACCACTAGGAGTTCATATATGTAGCTGCCTTGTGAAGAAAGGAGAATGTTGTTTCATGTAGGCATCCACCACCTCCTATTCATAACAATCTCTCCTGCCCCATCCTGAATACTAACTATAAAATAAAAATTCTTGCATTTATTCAAAAATCCCCAATTTACTGAAAAAAAATATTTGTAACCTACAAATGATTTTTCTATATTTCTTGTCTGAGTTATAGAATGTAAAGAATCAATGATTGCCCAGACTGTGAGACATCAAGGTCATTCATGGAATGCCACTTGCAATGCTCTCAATAACCAAACACATAAGCAAAATATAGAGAAGCCTGATGGAACGGATAAGCGATGCTAATGCAAAGCAGAATTGTAGGACGTGGCACTTGACTTTTCTTCCAGAAGACTAAGGAAAGAAATGCCAAACAGTGGAAACTAGGTTAGAAGCAAAGAGCTGCCAAAGCACAGGGAAAAGGGAGCAGACTTTCAGAGAGATAAATGTGTCATTCTTTAATTGTGTAAACGCAGTACTTCCTAATACTTGTGAGAGATGGAGAAAGCATAGTCATCACTGTAGGGACTAAAGCTAGGAGGCCAAACGAAAAGAACACTGACCAGATTTTTTATAAATGTTTGTAAAAACTATTCACAATCATGAAAAATGTATTTTTAATAAATAATATCCTGATGTAGATACTGATGCTGAAATCAGAGATAAACACAGAAGTTGAAGACAATAAAGGACATAGAAATTCAGGACCAGGATATGTAGAGCTTTGCCTTCAGGATGGGCAGTGAATCAAAGAAAGGAATAGCAGCCTTATTGAGACAGGATCTACATGCCATAAAATGCAATCCTTTAAGTTGTACAGAGACTGCTCATTGGTTTCCAAGCCATCCAAATCTGAATAATAACACAGAAATTATATTAACTATAGTAGTGTTTGGTCAATAGCTTGGACACACTTCTAGTTAACTCTTAAATCTTAAATTAACCCATTTCTATTAATCTGTGCATCGCCTCAAGGCTGTGGCCTACCAGCAAGGTTCTGGCTGGCGGCTGACATCTTTTTCCTTTGGCAGCTACATGGTGTCTCACTGACCCTGCCTGGTTTCCCTTTATATCTCTTTCTGGATTCCCTGCCTGGTTTTACTCTACTAAGCCATTGGCCAAAATGGCTTCTTTAATAACCAGTGGTAATAAAATATATTCATAGCATACAGAAGGGAACCTTACAGCAATTCTGCACCGTGCATGTTCTCAGATTTACACAGAGTTGCCACCAGAAACTCATTTGTGTCATTCCAGAAGGAGGCTCTATTGCATTAAAGGTCACTTTCCATACCTCTTTACCACCAGTCCCTCGCAGTCACAATTCTACATAGGCTTATTAGATCATACGACCACCATCACAATGGGCTCCTTTCATCCAGCATACTGATTTTTGGATCAGCTGTAGTTTAGATTCATCTGTAGTGAATCTATCAACATTTTATTCTATTTGATGACTAAATAGGAGCACACAACAAAGATGCCACATTTTACATGTCCTTGAACTAACCTTTCCAGCTAGAGTAATAATGGGTTTCAGTTGGTTAGCCAATGGATATTTGGGTTTCCACTTTTCTTCAAGAGCAATGCTGGCAAGAACAATAATGTACAAAATCTGTGGGTCTGAAATGTGTCTTCAGTTCCCTATTTAGGAGTGAAATTGCTGCGCTATGTGACACTACTGGCTAACGTGATGTTCATTTTGAAGAAGCAGACAGACTGAGTTTGCCTCACCACAGTAATACATGAAAGCTCAGATTCGACCCATACACACCGGCAGCTGTTGGTCTCTCCTTTTTTAGTGTAGTATCTGAAGAGGTGTAAAATAGTTTCTCCTGGTTAGGTAATGTGCATTTCCTTGTCTCTGATGATAGCACGAAGCTTTTCAATGGCTTCATTGAAAAATATTTTTACAAATGCTCCATTTGAATACTAAAATTTAACAATAACTTTACAATTACTTTCTCATTTGGTGGCTGGTTTTCCATGTGTGTGTCTGTGTGCATGCGCGTGTGTGTTCTGTGTGTTTGTCTTTGTATATTGTGTATCTGATTTGAGGAAGGAAAGGCTTACTTCAAAATTGCTATGTAGCAGACAATGGCCTTGAATGTCTGAATTTCCTGCATCTACCGCTCAAATACTGAAATAATAGGCATGGGCCACCACAACTGGCTTCACTTACATACTCCCTTTCTACCACTCAAATTTTTGACCTCTATATATTTATTATTGTTGTTATGTACAAACATATATGTACAAACATATGCATACATAAATGCAACCTGTGAGTCCATTTAGTGTTGCTTATGTAAAGATGATTTCAGGACAAAGCACTTGATATCATAAACAATTAGGGAACTCATCTCCAGGGAAAACTAGTTCTCCCTTCCTTAATAATCCTTAATTACTTGTAGTTCTTTATGTAAGGTTGGGACCCCATGAGATCCCATTTCCTCTTTAGCTTGTTCAATGTTATTATTGTTTTAATGCTCAAGGTTTTTAATTTGATAAAGTCCATATATCCTTTTTTTCCTCTTGTGGTTTTGTATTTTATGCAGAAGTACACTTTATCAAAGTTAATAAACATTAGACCTATGTTTTCTTTTTTATTGATTTTATTGAGCTATACATTTTTCTCTGCTCCCCTTTCTGCCTCTCCTCTCCCCTTCAATCCTCTCCCATCCAAAGGGGCTGTGCCAGCTCGCACTCCCATTGGCAACAGAAGATGGTGTAATATCTCTGTTTTTGTTTTTTGTTCGTTTGTTTGTTTGTGGCTCCTGAGAATCAACCAAACTGAAGCATTTCAAGTCACTTGAATGAGAAGCATGTTTAGTATCAAAAGAGCCTGAGAAGACACTGGGATGAAAGGAACAATCTCAGAGGTTGGTCAGTTACCGTGACACACTTTCTGGTCACTTTGTACAATGTAGATTTGAAGTACGTGGTGAAGACATTAAATGTGACATTTGAAAAGGAAAAAAAAATAGACCTCTGTTTTCTTATAGCAGTTTAGTAATTGAAAGTTTAGCTCTTACACTTAAATTCATTGTCTTTGTTCATCCTTACCACAGGCTAAGAGAATATTTACCACTATCAAAGAGAATATTTGTGTGTTCTACAGATTGGGAAATCTGATAGTCAAAGGCTGTCATCTGGTGAACAAAAATGTGTTTACTGTTGCATCATCTCATGGTAGAAGGGCAATGAGACAAACCAAGTGACCAAGAAGGGCCAAAGTTATTTTTATAATGAAGCCATCCTCTCAGTAACTAACTTATCATGTAAAATAACATTTGTCCATTCACAAGGTCAGAGTTTTCAAGACTTAATCGTGTCGTGCCTCTCACTGCTTTTCTATTGGAGAGCTAAAGTAGTAGTACATGAGTTCATGTACTTTAAGCAGTAGCTTTTACGCTACATTGGGTACGGTATAAGGTAAGAGATAAAGCTCTGTTTTATGGCATGTGGATGTATGTACTGATGTGCGACACTATTTGGTAAGAGGGCTGTCTTTTCCTCATTATCTTTTGGTGCGCCTATCAGAAATCAATTTATGGGACATATAGCTTTTCTGGACTCATCGTTCCATTGCGTTGCTGTCTTTAACTTGATAGATACCAACTATAGCTTTAAAAGCAATTTTGACAAAGAAAATTTGTGCGTTCTTGGTTTTCCAAATTTGAATTTGTTTAAACACTTTTCCAGTTTCTGTTTTTTGGGTTTTTTTTTTGTTGATGTTGTTTTGTTTGTTTTGTTTTTCACTCACAGTGATCTGCCTGCTTCTGACTCCCAAGTGCGGAGATTAAAGCTGTGTGCCACCACTGCCAAGCTTGTTGAAACATTTTGACACTTAGATCCCTACATGATTTTCTAAGATCAACCTGCTAGCTTCTGAAGAACACCTAGTGAGATTTTGGCAACTGTAATTCAATTAGGGGAGTATCTTAATACTAAAAATATTCCAATCTTTGCATGTAATGGGAGATGTCATTTTCCTTATTTAGATTTAATATGTATCCAACTGGTATTGCTTGCAGTGTTTAATCCAACCCTTCGATTGTTCTGTTTCCTCATTTATTTTTATGTCCTGTTACCAAATGAATACTTTATCTGGGCATGATTGTAAATGCCTGATCTGGCTAGTTTCATGTTAATGTGACCCAACTTTATCTCCATTAAGAAAATACCTCCATAATACCTGGATGCAGGAAAGCCTGAAGGGCATTTTCTTAATTAGTGATAGACGTGGGAAGGACCAGTCCATTGTGATTGTTGCTTTCCTTGGGCTAATAGTCCAAGGTTCTCTAAGAACGCAGGTTGAGCAAACTATGGATGCAGGCCAGGAAGCCACACCCCTCCATGGCCTTTGAATCAGTTCCTTCCGCCAGGCTCCTGCCCTCACAGCTCTTGCTAATGAACCCATATATGAAACTGTGAGTGAAATCAACTCTTCACTCCCAAACATGCTTTGGTCACAGTGTTCTGTCACATCAATCGTAACCCAAGCAAAGGCAAAACCTTTTACCCTAGCTCTTGGGAGGCAGAGGCATTTGAGTTCACCCTGGTCTACAAAGCAAATTCCAGGAGAGCCAGAGCTACACAGAGAAGCTGTCTTAGGGAAAACAAGTGAACAAACAGAAAGTGACGAATCTGTGTAGGGCATGCTGATGGATGCCTGTGTGCATGTACTCCCAAACACTGAGACAGACAGATCACTCATGTAAGGGCAGCCTGTGCTATACAGTCTGGAATCTTTCAACGCACACACACACAAAAGAGATGGGTAATTCTAACTAGTTAACTTCTTTTTACCTCCCTCTCTCCCTCCTTCCCTTCTTTCTCTCTCCCTCCCTCCCTCCTCTTTCTCTCTTTCTCTTTTTCTGTTTTCTCTTGTTGTCATCATTGTCTTATTTTGAGGCAGGATCTCATTTTGTAGCTCTTTCTAGCCTTGAGTTCCTTATGTGTACCAGGCTGGCATCATACTCATAGAGAGCCTTCTGAGTTCTTCCTCCTGAGTGCTGGTATTAAAGTCATGTGCCACCACCTCACCTTGTGTGTTCTGCTTCTAACCAGTGAATCTATTATTTATGTTGTGTATCAATGCAAAGCAGAACTTTCTACATATCTGTTGAATATGTCCAGTCATGTGTTACTCCCAGGAGTTTAACTTTGGTTGCTTTTGATTATATAGAGAATCTCAAGTAATATTTAACATTTGAAAATCCGCCACACCAAAATGTGTACTATATCTTAAGTTACATGCAGAAAAAAAATAAATACATAAAATGCAACAGAATGTTACCTATCACTGTCTCCAGTGGCTTCTACCTGGTGACCTGACAATTCAGTCTCTAAGTCTATGACACTAACTGTAGCTCATGTACTGTGGACTAAAAGTAACCTCCTTGTTTCAGTCACCAAACTTGCCAAGTGTTAAACCAAAAAGTAATTCAAGGGCAATAAATAATATCCATGATGGAAAATCCCAGCACATTTGGTTTTTTGTTGCCTGAGGTTCCAGTGCACCACAGCCCTCATGATTTGTATTGCAGTTCTCTGCTCAGGGGGGCTCTAGTTGAAGTGCATGAGGATTTCATTATATCTTGCAGGATCATCACCCCTGAGCACTTCTGTGTTAAGATGTGAACTTCACAATCAACTTCCTTTTCTTTTTATTTACACCATCATTTGAGGCACTGTGTTGCGTTTTGCTTTGTTGCTAAAGCACATATATGTGTATGAATGAATTCTCTCTCAATTTAGTAAAGGATACGGTTCATAGTGAATATTATAAAATGGATGTTTGGTTCCAATTAGTCTATCATGGCATAATTCCTAATAGCTTTTACATTCTAGCATATTTCATTATAATCCTTAGTAAATCCTATGGAAGTAAGTATATAATCTTCATTTTGTAACTGAAGCAACCAAAAATAATCATGCTAAATATGTGACATGCTCATTTCTACCCTAGATTTGTGCAATAGCATTAGCTAGCCTTGATCTTCTGTGGCTGTCTACCTCAATTTATGCTATACAGAATACTTGGGGACAAATGAAAGATAGAGTCCTGGACCTAGTGATGTTCACTAGGCAACTGTCACCTATTCTCTGTGGAAGGAGTAACTGGTAGAAAAACAATACCATAAATATATAAATGTCTTATAGATTTTTGGCTTATATCACACATATTCTTAGTAATCTTACTTATAGTCACAGACACTTAGCATTACATTTCTATTTTTGAATATCTTTTCCTTATAAATTTGTACTATTAATTGAACAACAGTTATTAAGTAGGTTGCTGGAAGCACATGAGTAGATTTGACCAAGTTACGCATAGGTGGCCTTTTCAAAATATATGAAATTATAATTACACAATACAAAGAAGCTTAATATCTTGCATAAGGTAAAAATTGAACGTCAGAGGTATAACCACAAAGTGGAAATTTACAGTAAAAAATACCTGATGGATTAGATGTGACTTTAACTTCTATCATATACTGGAACTTTGTTGTTGGTCAGGCAGTAAACACAATGTTTTTCTGACCTACATTAATTTTTCATCACTGATGAACAATTACTATATTTTTTCTTCAAAAAATGATTTTTATACAATATAGTCTAATTATTTTAAATATATGCTTCCCTTGTCATCCTAGAAATACATTTAAAGTGTAAATATTTTCTGTCACAAGAGGGCCAATATGTGCCCATAATTTCAGTATGCAATGCAGGTATATTTTCCTGTTTCTCCTCTCTTTAAATTAAGATATTTTTCTGTTTTTCTGCCAAAATATTTTAGTTAAAGTTTCTGCCCTTGGCACTTGCATACCCCATACATTTTAATATTAGAATGTGTATATATATATATAGTTTACCTTTACTTTCTGATTAAAACAAAAACATTTTCATTATGAAAGACAACCATGAATGGGGGTCCACACTCAGATATGAAGATTGGCAGTATCATATCCAAATGCCTTCTTCCTTATGAATATTCATTGGGAGGAATATTGGGGTCAAATTGTTTCCAGGCTTTAAATGTGGATTATGACTGAAGTTATATAAGCAGTACTTTTGTAAAGTAGTTATTTTCTGCTAGAGGTTCTCCAAAATGAAATAAATTATGGTATTTCCATAATGCATCCTGAGAAATTTGCATATCAGTATATCTTTCTTTATACGCATATATTTTTAACACAAGTTATGAATGAAGTTTTTTTCTTAGACTTTTTAAAGCTGGGTAGAGAAATGTGTCTGAAAATATTGAAGGAGTTTGAATTGTCCAAATATAAAATCATTACCAAAAGAAATCTTGAAAAACATGTTCAGTAAATAAGGATTAAATGCTCATATGAATAAGTATGTCAATGATGTACATGTTTTAAAGGACACAGAAACCCCATTACTTGGGTTAGAAATAATGACAGGTAGTTTACTTGGACAAAAGTATTGAATTACTAATCTAAAATTAACATGATGAAAATGTGGTCATTAAAATGTTCATGCTTCTTTGCCGGCTTATTCTTATTTATTTTCATGCATTGTTAAATATTTTGCAACTGAGCAAGAATTAAAAATTGGTAGATAATCACACCTCTAGACAGATTTCTAGGGTGGAAATTAATGTGCTATCTGTTGAATTATACCATCTACATATAAAGCCCTGATTACCTATGCAGAAAGGACCATAAAGGGCACAGAATGTCATTATGAAATTAGTTATGCAATATGCATTTTGAACAGAAGAAACTCTGCCCAAATAACCCAGGAGGAAGGAAAGGACATCGCCACAAGGGCAGGGACAAAAAGAATAACTGCAAAGCAACGAGGACCTCTTCCACACAAACAAAATTGCCTTTCTTTATTTTAATGAGCTGGCTGCAATGCTTTTAGGTGTTTGTTTCTGTAAGCAGATTCACAAACTTTATCTTACTAGGGTCCTTGATTATTTTCTAAAGATCATTCTTTATGACATGATCATGAGAAACTTAACAAAATCTATTCTAAGGTAATTGGATTGGAAATTTTCTTCAATTTCACATTTTTTTTCACATTATATTATATAAAATTGTCCCATTGATTCACCGTTTTATTTAATATTCAGGTTTTTAGAACCTAAAGTCCAGTCATGTTCTAGGGTTGCTCCTGATGAGAACTTTCATTGAGTGTGTATGCTCATTCTTTAAACATGGGTTCTAATCCTACCCCATAAGAGACTGTTTGATGACATCTACAAGCTCCCTATTTTGAAATTTGCTTCATTTTCATCTATCATCTCCTGTAGTGTGAGTTCATGTCAAGCATTCTCTTTTGTCCTAGTTCATGAAATGGTTTTTACCAGATTTTGACTATGCGACGACTTATTAGTTATTATCTTTTATTTTGCACTCTTCTAACTTCAGTCACAACATTTCTGAACATCTAAGGATAAAAATAGACCAAGTCGCCACCATTCCTGTTTATCATCTTGACATCAGCATCTACAACATCAACATCTACCTCATGAAGATGTCATAGCACATTTTATTTCTGAATAATATTTGGATACGTGGTTTGGATGTGAACTACTAACGCCTCTTTCAAAAAATCACGTAATACTAAAATGGAACAAATGTCTTGTTTTATTGATACTATTAGTACACAATAATCATGCATATAGTGTGTTTCATTATAACACACTCTTTCACTTAATATGATGATCTCCAGTTTTTTTTTTTTGTTTTTTTTTTTTTTTTTTTTTTTTTTTTTAATTTAACCCTGGGTCTCCATGTGGCCCCTGGTGGCGACATGGACTAAGGACTTCAGCACAGACCTGGTTGTGGTAAGTCCACAAACCCAGACATGATGTTTAGAAGCAGCCTGGGTCTGGATGTCACCATGGCTCCAGGAGGTGGTAGAGGTATCGGGGTTATGTTGTAAATGTATCAGTTGTGGTTGGTCAACACAACGTGAGTTGCTGACTGAGTATTTACTAAATGTGGCTTTCTTGAATCATCTTGGTATGCAGGGGGAAAAAAAAAAGCTTCTTTGGTAAGTGATGAAAGCTACACTTACCCATGGGCAAAAGAACGAGTATGTAGGATGTGGTTAGGAGTTACACAAATTTAGGAAAGTAGTATCAGTAGGAACTTATCTAAGTTCCAGTCTAGGATGGTCCTGCCCACAGTGAACTGGAATCTCCCACATCAATCAAGAAAATGCACCACAGGCTGACCCATGCATTTTTGCTATTGTGTTTCTCTCTTCCAAAATAAATCTAGTTTGTGTTAAGTTGACATGACAGCAGATATCACAGTAAGACCATATATTGTGTCCCTTCTTTGGCAACTTGCTCAGCACTTTCTTTTATTATAAAAGCTAGTCCTCATTGAGGAGTTTTCCAGTTAGATGCAGCTCAATTCCTCCGATGTTTGTATTCAAAACACACGGTATCTTCAGCAATAGGGATTCACCTTTAACTTCTTGGAAAGTAATCAAGGGCAAAAACAATGGCCTCTATTGTGTTGTGATTCTCTTGACTTCCTGGACCAACAACTTGAAGCGAAGTTTCTCATATTGTTAGTGGAATTTTTTTTTGTTAGACTGTCTTTGTCCCTCAGGGATAGTATTATCATCCCAAGAGGCAATACATATTCTTCAAAATAATTAGATTTGCATTGATTTTGAATAAACTGTATCTTTTATATAAAAATCTAATGTAAATTTTAATTTGACAAGAAAGATAACTTTATTAAATTGGAATTAACCACATAAAAAGTATTTTAAATTTATTCAAGTCCATGGAAAACTAAAAACATAATCTGACATTTTAAGATCTACATAGTATGATCACGTCTATCATAGCAGGAAATCCCTAACGCCAACAGATTATTTTGTGATCAATCACCAAAAGATTGTAGATTAGGATTCAAATTCACCTCCAACACATAATATATATAGATCTGAGTTTAGCCTAAAATGTCACAAATAACTACTTTTTAAAATTTTGTACTTGGGATGTTTTGTGGATTTTAACAAAGCAAAAATAAAAGGAAATACCTAAGCAGTTATATTTTATTGCTGACTACTCTCTGCCATGCATTAATGATGGCATTTAGAATAGTTTCTGATTTATATAGAGCCTTGCAACTGAATTTTTATCAGGTAAAATATATTACTCCCCACATACCAGGAAGTTTTGATGATACTCTTTGCAAATATAACCTATATCACTATTGCAGTAGGCGTGACAACAAACCTAACTTTGTCTAGCACTGCTGGCCCCCAACAGTCACCAAAACAGCAATAGGACCATCAGTTTTAGTTGCCAATATAGCAACTTCATGAACATACACAGTAGCTGGCTGAATAAAATTGGAAATTACTAAAATTAAATTGTAAAACGAGATGTTCTTGAGCCTCAAGAACTCAGCGCACCTTGTCGGACTTTACTCTTTGGGTATCTATGCTTCGTTTCTGCATACTTTACAGATGTATAAATTATCTAAATAGTGCTTTATAAAATTTCCATTTGTAAAAACGATGTAAATACCAACATAATCAAGGATGCTCCTAGAAGACCCCATCTAATACTCTCAACTGCTGAAAAACAGGTGAGCACATCTCCAAGTGAGCACATCCTTTCTTACTGAGATGGAACTTGAGCACACAGGTTGGAAAGAAAATGAACAGGCTTGGAGGTGGAGGAATGTGAACCCAGCAAAGCCACTGAGATGACTGGAAAGAAAAGGTATCTATTGGTGTTGGAGAATCCAAGCTCTGTAGATGAGAATAGATAGTGAGTGATGAACTAGTTGGGTTTTAAAGCCCTGTTCTTTTTATATCTATCCAAGAACCCTGTGGGAAAAAATGTGTTTTATTAAATGAAGATGAATGCATTATTGCAGTAATGTCTGAAAATAAAAAGGGTGAATTAAAAAGGCAAAGCAAAGTTGTCAGCAAGTAAGGAAATCTTTATAAAATATTTATTTTCATTCAAAGCAATCTTATTTGACTAAGACACATTTTAATAAAACAGTTTAATTAAGACTATTTTAATTTAGTTTTAGTGTCCTGTGAAGTAATATGAGCGGTGGGGCTGCGTCCCCAGCACCCCGGCTGCCTGCTCAGCTAGCTTATGCCCCGAAATAATTACACGGACACTGTATTCCTCCAAACACTGCCTGGCCCATTCTCTTCTAGGCTAATTCTCACATATTAATTTAGCCCACCTCTAATCATCTGTATGTAGCACCCCAAGGTGCGCTTACCGGGGAGATTCCAGCCTAGTCCATCCTGGGTCGGAGCTTCATCCTGGGAGCGGGGCATGGCGTCTCTCTCTGAGGCGTCTGCTCCTGAGAGAGCTGTGGAGTCTCTGAGCTCACTTCCTCTTCCTCCCAGCATTTTGTTCTGTTTACTCCTCCCACCTATCCTCTAACCAATAAAATGGGCCAGGGCAGTGCCTTTATTAGCCAATGACCTTCCTCCATCATTTCCCCTTTTTCGATTTAAACAAAAAAAAAGGCTTTAACTTTAACATAGCAAAATTACATATAACAAAACAGTTATCAAGTAAAAGTTACAATAATCTTCATCATAACTAAGGAAAACTATAACTATAACTAATTATTCTTAACTCCATCAAAGACTCCAGAAAGATATAATATTACCTAAGTAAACAAGAACTAAGAAACTTCAAACTCTAGAAATGACAAAGACATCTCGCTGCCTGGACAGTCACCCAAAGTTCTTTTGTACCGTTGGGGCATCCATCTTCAGCCTTCAGGCCCATGGTATCCAGCAGACATTTCCATAAAGCAGGAAAATTCAAAGTCAGTTCAGTCACTATCTGTTGTGTCCTGCAGAATGTCTCGCAGACTCTTTCATGAATCAGGAACCCCGAAAGATCATCTCACCTTAGGCAAGTTCAGTAGTCCTCTCTCTGCGGGTTCTCTGTGTCCAATTTATGCAATAGTCCAGGCAAGAGCAGTTTCTTGCCCAAATGGCTATCAAACTCCGTAAGGTGCCTCTTCGATGCCCATCTTCCTCTTGAAGTACATTGGTGCTGCCAGGAGCAGAGTGTCTCATTGTCATGAAAAGTCCTCAGTTATTAAAACATTAAATGTCCTATTCTGTAATCTTTGAAAGACATGAAGAATGTCTATCTAAAATATATCTCTATATATCTAGAAAATCTAACTAACATGACTACAAGCTTTACTATTATCGATGATTATCCATTAACAACCTATATTTCTTAATTATACAGTACATATTTAAATGAACTACACAATCACAATACCTTAATCAAAATCAGAAACACTTATACATATAACAAAATTGACCTTAAATCTCTATCAATAAAGCAAAATCTATACTAATGCAAATTATTCATACCTATATCATATCCCCCTTTAAATGTAAAAGAACATTTATAAACATTATTTGGGAATATGGGCGCAGTTATTTCTCTCCAAACTGCTTCCTGCTGAATGGGGACGCTGTTAATGAGATCATTTAGGGTGTAACCTGTGTGCCAGGTTTATCTCAGTTGGCAGTTGAGTGAAGTAATTTTTTGAAGATGTTCACTGCAACCCTTCAGGAGGGCGTGGTCCATCATACCAAATCGGGATAAATGCAATCCACAAGGTCTGACCCTCTGTGAAAACAAAAGAAGAATCTCTTTTCCAAAGTATCATATCCTTAGATCCAAATTCATAATATCTATGTTGGATTAGTTTAGCAGCATTTATAAATAAATATCTTTTAGCATCTGTTGCTCCTTCCTCAGCATTTAAATAATTTAAAGAGAGCATAATAGCATACAGTATCAAAATTCTCTGTCTATTTTCCATCTTTGTACAGCTTTGTTTTAACCTCTATTTTGTTTATTTTTACTTTTAACTCTTTGCTTTTTGAGACAGGTTCTCTGTATCTTTGACCTGAAGTAACTCTGTAAACCAGGCTGTCTTCGAACTCTCAGAGATCCGCCTGTGTCTGCCTCCCAGGCACTGGGATTAAAGGTGTACACTACTACACCTTGAACTCACAGAGATCTGTTTGCCTCTGCCTTCTAGGCACTGGGATTAAAGGCGTGTGCTACCACACACAACAACTCTCTTCCTTTTTTTTTGTTACTTTAAGAACTTTAAATTTTAGTCTGCGTATATTTTTAACACACTTCAAACCATTTAGAAATTTTCTTTGTCTTTGAATCTCTCTTTAATGTATATCTCTCTTTTTCTGACCACACGAGTCTTTAAATTACTGAGCAATGTGGGTAGGATTAAAGGCATGGCTTTCCCAGCTAGATCCAGTCCATTCCTTAGCTTTCCAGCCTCATGGCTGAGGTACTGGCTGTAGCCACGTTTACTGCGACAACTCTACAGCATTTCAAGGTTCCTGCCAGCAAGCGAGCTTCAGCAGCCTGTGTTTGCAAACCGCACGAACCACCTGCATAAAAGAGTCAGAGTTTGTCCTGGCAGGACAGCCCAGAAAGCTGGCATTTTTAAACGGCGCAGCTTTTTTCCTGCTACGGCTGAAAATCAAAACGCATGCGTTCAGCTTTTCGTCAACACCATTTAAGTGTTTCATGGCAGGACCTCTTAATGAGCTGCAGGGTTCTGCAGCTAAAGCTGAGTCAGGAAGCCTCTCTTAGATGAGGCGCTTGCTTGCCTCTAGCAAGCAGAGTAGAACCGAGAAATTGCTGCTACCAAGAAACCAGGCACAATGCTTTCATTTTGTTCTAGAATTACTTCCCAAGCTGTCTCAGGCTTTATGTGGAAGCAGTTGTCCACGTTGGCGCCATATGAAGTAATATGAGCGGTGGGGCTGCGTCCCCAGCACCCCGGCTGCCTGCTCAGCTAGCTTATGCCCCGAAATAATTACACGGACACTGTATTCCTCCAAACACTGCCTGGCCCATTCTCTTCTAGGCTAATTCTCACATATTAATTTAGCCCACCTCTAATCATCTGTATGTAGCACCCCAAGGTGCGCTTACCGGGGAGATTCCAGCCTAGTCCATCCTGGGTCGGAGCTTCATCCTGGGAGCGGGGCATGGCGTCTCTCTCTGAGGCGTCTGCTCCTGAGAGAGCTGTGGAGTCTCTGAGCTCACTTCCTCTTCCTCCCAGCATTTTGTTCTGTTTACTCCTCCCACCTATCCTCTAACCAATAAAATGGGCCAGGGCAGTGCCTTTATTAGCCAATGACCTTCCTCCATCAGTCCTGTTTAATTTCTGTGCCATCCTTATTCTTTAGTCATCCTCCTTCCTTGCCAAGCATCAGCATCAAAGTGTACCACTCATCTCCTCTCATTGCAATGGTCATAGTCGACTCAGAACATTCTCCCCTTCATTTCTTTCCTGGTTATTTATCGTCGGCAGTCTTTATCAGCATCTGTTCATTCTACCAAGGAGTTTCACTGTGCTGTTTCCACACAGGAATATAAAGTATTTGTACCATAGTCACCCTTCCATGTCCCATTTCATTACCCCCTTCTTTTGCATCCTTTGTAATTTTCTTTTTGTGTTTATTCTTTTTAATAATTTATCAATAATAGAAACTATATTTTCTTGTTTCTGTAATGCTTGATAATTTCACTTAACAGGATCTGCAGTTCCATCATTTTCTCCTGCGTATGATAATGCCATGGAGGAATATAGATTCTGATTCTTTGTCAATTCTTTCAACCCAGCCTTTTTAATAATTATTGTTGTTTTTCACTTTTACTTTTTAAATGACATTTTTCCATTTACATACTGACTGCAATTTCCTCTCCCTCCTCTCCTTTCAACCTGCATCCCCATCCCATCTACTCCTTATTGTTGATGTTTTAAATTTGAGGTTATTTTTTGAAAAATTAAAATATAATTAAATCATTTTCTTTTTTCACCTTCGACCCTTCAGGCACTTCTATGTACTCTTCCTTCTTGTTTTTTCCAAAATTCATTCCCTCGGGACTCTTTCGTTTAGATAGATGGATAGATAGACAGATAGATAGATCAGATAGATATTATTCCTAAGTATATGAATACTTATTTTCACAATAATAGAGGCTTATCCAAGCAGAGAATGAGTAACGTACTGTGCCCAGTCCCAACAGATCCATCCACAACACAATTCCTTCACCCAAGACATAGGGAGCCTGCCAAAAGGAGACATAAAGATTATGAGTCAAAGGAACAGTATGGCTGCTGTGAGATTGTATCTGTGAGATTTCTCTTAGAAATATCAGGAAAATAAAACTCATAAAAACTCAATACATGGTTGCATAAACAAGACATCCACAAGGGCAAAAACAACAGACACACTGGCATTTTATTAGAGTTTAGTCAGTGTTCTCTACAGGAAATCAATTGAATATTAACTCTCTCTCTCTCTCTCTCTCTCTCTCTCTCTTTCTTTCTCTCAGTGTGTGTGTGTGTGTGTGTGTGTGTGTGTGTGTGTGTGTGTGTAATTCAGGAGAGTGGCTTGCAGACTGTAGTCTGTACAGCTAACAATGGCTGTCTCCCTCCAACCGAAAAGGTCAAAAATTTGGTAGCTGTTCAGTCACAAGGCTGTATGTCTCATCTAATCTGTGGTTTGTATTGTGTTCCCAAAGAAATAGGCTCTCATGCCAGTGAAGGAATGCCTTATCAGTAGGGTAGATGAACTTTCAGGGAAAGTGAAGGCAAGCAGACAAAATCAAAGGCTTCCTTCTTCTATGCCCTTTTAAGGAGAATGCCATCAAAAGTATGGCTCAGATTTAGGTTAAGCCTCCTCACCTCAAATGATTCAACCAAGAAAGTTCTCCACAGGAATATCTGTCTGTTTGAGTTTTAATTGATTAAAGATAGAGTCAAGTTGATAGCCAAGACCAGCCATCACAAGTCTGTTCCTTGTCAAAACAACACATAATCATATCTTCTTATGTCATGCATAACTTCTAAATGAAATGAATAGCTAGGTCATAATTCTACTTAACATGATAAAATTACCCTACTTCTGGTACCAATTTCTACCTTAGTTACTATTCTATTGCTGTGATAAAACACTATGACGAAAGCAATGCATAAGAAAACATTCATTTGGGCTTACATTTTATGATTCTCAGAGTCTATGACGACAAAAGCATGGGCATACTGGCAGGAACAGCTGAGAGCGGCGTCTTGATCTGGAAGGAGGATGTAGAAAGATAGAGACACTGAGAAAGGTCCCAATATTTTTGAAACCTTAAAGCCTGACCCAGTGACACACTTCCTAATTATCCAATTAATTCAACCAAATGGTGACCAGAGATTCAAATACATGGAGAGAAACCTTGTCTTTCAAAACCAAAAAGGAAAAACAACAACAACAAAACACAACAACAACAACAACAAAAGAAGGTTGGGGATTGTTTTTCCTGTCTCCTTAGCACATCCTCAGGTGAACCAGGCTTCCTGAGGGGGGTCTTCTAGCCACATGATGACAGGGACAGCTGGATAAAACCTTAAGGAAGAAGACACTAATGTGTAACATTCTCTTTGAAGCAGATAAGAATGCCAATTTTCTACTCAGAGCCTGAGGCAGAACTTACATTCCGTTATTTTGACTGAGTGGAAGAAGTAGCTTTGCCTTACTGTGCCTCAACTGGGCCCTGATGCCTCTACGTTTTTGTATGATATTTTAAATTCTGACAAGGGGCAAAACTGATGCTTTTATTTCCAGTGTTACCTAGGAAACAGGAACCTAGTCAAAAGATTATTATCAGGGAAGAGACGAGACCTCCAAGGCTGCTAATATCTTTTATTACTTAACAGTATCTTCTCCAGAGGACTAATTATTTAGGATTTTGTAGAAGCTGTTATTAAAAGTTAACATCAGCTGGGGATTTTGTGATTGTTTTGAAAGGTGGTTGCCATAGAGAATTTAGAATGCATAATCTACAGACACACACAATGGTGGAAACTCATTGAGGGACAAATAGGTAGAGATATTAGTCAGAATTAAGACTTTACATACGTCACTGTACTGTTAAAGCAAATTCTATCCTCCCCATAGAGATTTCTTGAGTACTAAGATAGTTAAATAGATGATATGATAGCAGGGGATATTGTACAAAGTGTTTTACAGTTGAATTCACACTGGATACAAGGTTTTGTCAGAAACATCTCTTTTATTACTTTTTATAATTGTAAAGGCATAAAGAAGTAATTATCAAATAATTCAACTAAGAGTTTAGTAAAATGTCATATCACGAATGGGTTAGTACTGGAAAAGTACTTTGAACTGTGTAGAATATGGAAGTACTACTTAAGACATTGTCAAGCAAGTAATAACACACTGAGAGGAAAAGAGACACTGCTTTTGAAATTAATACATGCCAATATTTGTTGCCAGGCCCAGTTTTGTCTAAGGAATTATATTGGTTGAACTGTTTAAATGTGTTTTTCATTGGACATTTTAAACACTTGGTTATTGACATTATTATAATTTACTATAACCTTCAATCGAAATACTGTATTCAGAGTCATTAAAACCTTTGCATCATTAAAGTAAATAGCAGAGCAAAAATGGAAGTCTACACTCTCATGTTTCAGCCCCTTTGTTAATCAGTAATAGAGGATCCAGCTCATAGTTAACAAATTTTGATTATTGTTATTGTTGGTTATTATGTGGAAATGCTGATGTATTTTTGTGTCAATGTTTAGTGTTTATTTTTATAAACACATAGATTTTTAGTCTTAGGACCAGTGAAACAAATTCTACAATACATAAATATAAAGTTATTAGCTGAAGTTGCCTGACTATAGACAAAACTATTTCTTGGTACAACTTTTGTTAGATTGCATTGTATACCAACTGCCTTAACATATTCTACAACCAACTGTGAGTTTATTAAGTTAGATTCTAATATTCCTTCTATCTATTAGTTTTTCTATATATTATATTATTATTATAATATTACCATATTAAATTATTCTACAGAAATTAGTGTATCTTGGAAGCCGAGGATGTGTAAACTATATATAATTTTCATTTGTTACATTATTGGCTTATATTTAATAGTCACAGATGCTAGCATAAAATAGCAAAGTGGTCTGTTTACATTTTTGCTGTTGTTTCAGCAGTATTTGTTGTTCAAGTATTGTTCAATAATATTTGAATAAAAAATATTCGTAAATAGTTCCCATTTAAGTATTCTCATAATTATATCTTGGTAACAATATCAGGAAATCGGAATTTGGAGCTTCTTCATCCCACTAATAAGAAATTTAAGAACAAATTCAAAGGGAAGCGCTAGGGCAATTTAATTTGTGTTCTAAAGAAAACCCCAGAGTAGCAAGCTGTGAATCATGGCAGCTGCCCTGAGCAGAGAGAGGGATTAAGGAAAGAGGGGAGCTCTGCTATTGGAGTTTATCTGGAATGGAGGCAGCCACAGTCAGGACCGCCACTTTAAGGAGTAGAAAGTCCAGAATGTTAGCAAAAGCTTGCTTAGAAGAGAGAAGAAATCGAAAGTTAAACTTTTCTTAATAACTCAGAAAGGTAGGAAGACTAGGTGTTTGCGAGCTTTGTTCCAGAGGATGGAATTCTGAGAAGAAATAGACTTTAACTCATTAAGGGGATAATTATTCTTCCTACCCCATTAGCATAGCTTAAAGTGGGTCTGCCTTCCTGGGATCTGTTTATGGTAGGCGTTGGGGAGGAAGGAGGTGAGTGAGCTGCCCAACTGGACTGTTAAGGGAGGAGATAATGGCATGTCTCCATCCACAGGAAGATTCCATTCTTTACTGTAATAATATGTAAAGCATTTTATCTACAAATCCAAGGCCAATTTATCACTTCTTGATCAGTCATTATGTTACAAACATTTATTTTTCTTGGAGTAGTATATTTCATAAATTAAAGAGTTAATTTTATTTGCTCCCAAAACACATGATTATTTACACGACTGAATCTCTTATTAGAAATGAAAGACAACCCTTATTTTATAAGGAAAGGGTCATTTTCCACACTTGAATTACAGAGGACGTCTGCCCTGCTAATGACGCCTGTGAGTATAAACAGTGCGCAACTCGTCTACAGCTGAAAATAGAACAGTTTCCCACACCTTCAACTATTGAAGCTCGATTCCTCCTCCTTTAGCTTTCCATGGGTCCCTCCTCATCCACCCTCTTCATGTGGGTGCTTGGCAGATGGCTTCTCCCTGCCTTATACAGCAAGACCTTAATTAATGGGATTTGGGAATTTTGACTCATTTTCAAATTTTACTCATCATTTCTCATAGTCCCCTTCTTAGCGACTTATATACAAGCACAGTACTAAATATGTTATACTTTATGCATCTGAACTTGTATGAAGCATCTCTTAAAGTATTTCCTCACTGTCTTGGGAATGATTTTCAGTGATTACGTAATTGAATTAAGTGGAAGCATCTCTGGAAGGTAGGTCCTCTTCTTTTTGCTCAACACAGAGTCAGAGACATAAAAATAATAAATCTTCCCCCCTAATGGCAAGTTTTAAATACCTGTTGTATTTGCTGACTGTCCTTTCTTAAAGGGAGAAGTAAACCGAGGTTTAAGGAAGTGGGTGGGAAACTGGTTTTGCTCTGGATGTGATCAGAGGATCTTTGGGGATCCTAAGGTTGGGGTTTGTTCAGGGAAACAGGTCATTTTGTCCTTCCCAGCAGGAAGCGGTTTAAAGGAGGGATTAGGCAGGTGACATTGAGAGGGCTGAGGGAATTAAGGTCAGAGAAACCAATACTGGATTAGTACAAATGAACAAACAAAGCAGATAAGGCAAAGCAATACTGTTTCTGAAGCAACGAATCCCAAAAGAACAGATGTCTCCAGTGATCCCCACTGTCTGCAGGTCTTGAGAGTTAGAGCTGTAGGATGCAGAGAGGCCAGGAAAAGAACTCCTGGTGGAGAGTCCGAGTTCATGAACCTTTCACAAATCTTGCTGCATTAATGGCAATATTTGTTCTACTTTTCTTTCCCCTTCTGGGTCTCCCATTCGGAGAGGAATCCATAATTTCTAGTTTCCCAATGTCTGAAATAGAAAATAGGGGGTGAGTTTTGGAAATAGAGGAATGGTACTAATTGCCAATATATAGCAAGTGTTGGATTCTTTTAAATGATGTTGATAGTTATAGACAGGGAAAAGAGTTTTAGTTTTAGGGGCCCTATGGCTTGTTTACAGGAAAAAAAAAATGGACAGGCCCTTATCTAGGATGATGCCTCGGTATATTTAACATGAAATTGTCAGAGAGACCCATTTAATGAGCAGTTTATACAAACAGTAGCAGGATGAATGCAGGCTCTGCCATATTTTTAAGACTGTAGGGAATAAAGTGTGTGTGTTGCAAAACTCATTTTTCTATTCTTACTAATGTGCTTCAATGAGTTTTAAATTAAAAAAAATGATTTCATTGTCAAATGAACAAATGAAATAAAGGAAGCTAACAGGGTACAGATGATGCAGGCTTGAGGGAACTGAATGGCATCCAGCATTCAGCTGAGGTAGATGTCAGACTCTCAGAGTGAAAAAGTCAAATCTGTCAGAGTTCCAACGGACTTAAGCCCAATGGAGGACTTTACTCTTTGTTAAATGGGCGAGCAGCAATGCCTAGGACCATTTATCAGGACGTGCCAGATACCTTTAATAAGAAGAGTATGGAGAAGGTTTGTGAGATTCATTTGCCAAAGACTTACCTCTGCCAAGCAAGGATTAGTCGCCAATGCCTTACTTGGGTTATCCAATTTTCAGAGTGTCTAAAACTTTTAATTAGGACAAAGAAGAAGCTACTTAGGAAACAGGAGACCTTTCTATGGCTATCTACTCAAAGTTAATCTAGCTTATACAATAAATCATTTAAAAGCTAGGAAATCACTAAAAATGAGAGTCTGATTATTGGCAGCTCAGGTAGAGAATATTAATAATTTCATTTAAAAAACTCGCTTTACTTTAGAATCCAGCTATATAACATTAACCACCTCAGAAAAGCATAGCTAGCTCTCCTCCCACTCAAAGCTTTGGACCCTGTGTTTTGGTGGCTTAGGGCACATACGAACAGATTTAACAAGCTTAAATCTAGTTTTAAATGAAAGCAGCAGGCAGTTTGCATATATGTTATATTCAAATCTCCATAGCAATCCATTCCTAATGACTTAGCACAAACTAGAAAGTTTCTGAGTCATTAGCACAATTAGAGACCTGCCAGCGTGTAACAGCCTGAAACAGGTTCCTGACCTGCAGAAGGGATGATGTAGGACCTACTGGCAAGAGGAAGACTGGGCAGCACAATAAGAAGAATCTGGGCAGGATGTTTGCTGTCCTTCCCCACATTATTGCTAAAGGGGGCGTAACACAGAACATACTAACACAGTGACTGCCCAAACAGGAGCTGAACAAAGATAAAACCAACAGACTTAGACATGTTAGAGTAGATGCAAAAAAAAGGCTATTAAAGAATTAAGGAATTCGGAAGGCGATATTAACTAAGGAACTAACAAGCAACTGAGGAATGCCGATGGAAGAAGAAACCTTCTTCTTCTGTAAAAAAAAAAACACACCAATTGGTTACCCAATAACAAATGATCATCCCTGAAAACATACATACAAAGTAATATTAAATACACTGAACAGGTTATATTTGTATATACACAGACATACATGTATTTAATAACAACTAGTGAAAAAAAAAGAGGCCTGGAATTTGAAACAGAGCAAGAAGGGGTATATGGAAGTTTTGGAGGGAGGAAAAGAAAGGGAGAAAGATTGTAATTATATTGTAATCTCAAAAATAATACTGAAGTGTTTCTTTTAGTTTGGTCATGCTATATTTTGTAAATAGTCATTTGTGACCAATTATGTTTGGTAAATTTTTGACAGAGTTAAAAATAAATTTTTATTTCTGAAATGTCATTAGAACAGGACCACAGCCTCTAAAGTTAAAACACTGTGTTTGTGGGATGGTAACAGAGAGCCTGTGAGTCTTTTATTCTCTAAATTGCTTTCACACACAGAATCAATAACTTTCAAAACACAGCCATTTTTCATGGATTGATGCATACTAAATAGTGATTTTTCTGAGTGATATTATTTTCAAATCCTTATCTGACAGAATAAAGGTAAATAGCTAGCCTGAAATAAAGATTGCTTTATGTCATTTCTCAGTGTGAAGCAATTTGCATGGTATGATATATGGATCCCCCAAAGATGCTATATAAAAATCAAAGTTGACTAACTTTGTAGTCTTATGAATTCTCTTTTTAGAACACAGGATTTTTACTGGAAAAATAAGAATTTTAATTTCAGGGAATATGTAAGTAGATGCTATTTATTCTTATACACCACAAACATGCCCTGCCATAGTATTATATTTAAAAGAATATTTCGTTATTTATAATAAGCAAAAGATATGACAAAGACTTTTAAAAAATAATTTGCAGCACTAGGAAAAGACCCCAGACCCTTGCACATGTTAGGCAAGTAGCAATCACCGATTACAACCCCAGCATATCCTAGGTAATTTGTTTTAAGATCCAATCTCACTAAATTACCCAGCCGGCTTCAAACTTGCTCTGCATCCTAGTCAAATCTCAAATTCTCCATACTACTGCCTCATCATCCTAAGGAGGAATTACAGCCCTATGCCACCAAAGCTGGTGAGGAAGGCATCGTATAGTTAATGATTATAACCTGAAAATAATAAATTTCATATTCAATTTGGAATATGAAATAATATGAATATTCAACTTCTCACAGAAAGCTTTATTCCAAATATATGTAGTCACAGAAATGGGGATGTTTCTTTCAGCATGGAGACAGATTACACGTTTACCATTTCCCAAGGTCAGGCCGAAAGGGAGATTAAACGTGTGTGGACCTATGCATCAGTGTGGTGATGCACAGATGTATGTCCCCATGAGAAGTTACAAGCACAATTTTCCTAGTGGATTATGTTTTTGCTGCAGAAGTCCCTTCCTTTGCTTTTTCACCAGAGGCTCTCAGGAAACCAGAGTGATTAATCCTCCCAGCAGTGGCATGGACTTTAATCAATTAAATTCCTGATGTAGGTGCTGTTTCCCTTTCTGCTGCTTATGAAACTGCACCCACTTCCGAGTAATGAAAACCCAGAGCTCCATTTGATTCAGGGCAACACAAGTGCATCCTCCATTTGCAGGATGCAGTTTCCAGGGTAATACCATAAGCAAAGGAGAAGAGAGTACCAGTTCAAATGCGTTTCTAATTTTTTTATCATTATTTTGGAATATATTTCAACTGTATAGAAACCACTCTTCCTTCCTCCATTTTGGCATAAATTGTCTAATTGCTTAATTTTTTATTTTTATTTTAGGGAAAGCGGAAATACTGTAACTACATTAAAATCTCAAAAATAAAGAAATAACTTAAAACAAAATAAGTTAGTATTAGGAACTTGAGAAATACTTCAGTGGTTATGAGCCTTGGCTGCCTGTCTATAGGGCCTAGGTTCAATTCACAGAATCCATATGGTAGCTCAAAGTCCTCTGATACAGTTTTGGGGGATACAACCAAGCCAAAACACTTCTAGATATGAAATAAAAATAAGCAAATTTTTAACTTCATAGGTGAATACATTGTTTACAATATTTTTGCTTTTTTTTTTTTTTTGAGACAGGGTTTCTCTTTGGTTCTTTGGTGCCTGTCCTGGAACTATCTCTTGTAGACCAGGCTCCAGGCTGGTTTCAAACTCACAGAGATCCTCCTGCTACTGCCTCCTGAGTGCTAGGATTAAAGGCGTGTGCCCCCACTGCCTGGTGACCTTTGCTTTTTTAATTACTATAATTAAATAAATAAAGAAAATTGGAAAAGTGCATGTCAGGGGTGTAAGTAGAACGATGCCATTTTTTAATTTCCTTACCTGCTTTGAAGCCATTCCCAGGATACCACAGCTTAATAAAATATTTTGAAATGGAAAGGCATATAAAAGTAAATGTTTGTAAATTTTAGATACAAACTAATTCTCTAAACCTGATGAACATTTTATATATTTGATGAGTAGTGGCAAGACATTTGAAACCAACAGTTTGCAGATATATAAATGATAAAGATTAAAATGACTTCTTCAATATTTTTTTTAGGAATTTTATAAGACTTTAAGTCTTACAAAAATAGTTCCTTAGATGACATTGCTCATCTTATAGAATATGTTTTGTGACACTTAAGGTGGTGATAAACTTTACTAAACCTCTCAATAACATTACATAATCTGGGCTTCTTGAGAGATTGAATAAAGGCCTCTTTGTGGAGCATCTGAAAAACAAAAAAAGAGAAAATGGCTCCTTGTTTTGTGTTTGCTTGGTTCTTTCAAGGGGAAAATATTTTCAAAAGCAGATGGTGCAATGTTAGGACCCCTTTCACCCAGGGTTGTAGCATCACCTCAAGGGCATTGGTTTAGTTTTTGACTGACAAGTTCTATGAGCAGATGCAAGTGAGGGGGGGGGGGGAAAGATGGCAAAGCTCAGCATTTTGTTAAATTATGTTTTACAATTGAGGCACAAAAATAATGATGGAGTGATAATTTAAGATTTCATTTTCAAAATTCTAACTATTAAAATGTTGGCTTTTGCCCTATCTAAAGAAATCTCACTTGAATACATTGTAATTTAAGAATTCATCATTATGATAATCTAGAATGCTAATTGTTGATTGCCTTGGTGGGTTACTTAGTCTAGGGTTAGTAACCCACCTAGCACTTCAGTTATTCCAGGGTCACGGAGAGGCACTACCTGGAAGATATGGACTAGGAAAGCGGAAGGAGGCTAAGCGAGAGTTCTTGTCCAAGCCTCAGTTTATTAGAGACAGGATACAACTTTTATAGGGTAAAGAGTTGGGGAATGGGCACAGGGGCCTGGGCTCTTGCCGCGTGGTTCACGTTGGTCACGTGGTCCGAGTTGGTCACGTAGGCAGGAGGTTATCTACGGTCAGGTCACTGTAGGCCAAGAAGTCACGAGTTGACACACCTAGATCCCTAGATAGTTTGGAATGTGGGGTGGGTTCCGCTAACAGATAGCTCCCATTAACAGCCAATTTGGGTGTGGGGTAGGCTTTGTCAATAGAACTATTCCTAACACAATTAAGGGTGTGGGGTTCTCTGCAGACTCCCCAGGGTGATGGTTCTTGTAATGATTTTAGGAGGAAATTGGCTCCTGACAGCTAATCAATGTTTTATAAAAAGCACACTGGTTAAACGTCACTGTAACAAATGCTACTGGAAGTTGAAGGATGCCATTGTATTTTCAACTGTTGTATCAGAAAGAGTTGTTCGTAAAGAAAGGATTTTGAACCTATGATTTTAGAGGCTGGAAGTTCAAGATTGTCCCTGGCTCACTCCAGGAGGTAATGCTTTTTTTCTGTTTTAAAAAAATTGTTCTTATTGTCTTTTCTTTAAGTGTAATCTGTGCCCAATGACTCATTTCTAATGAATACACTTTAACAGAAAATGGAAAAACACTGACTTAGTAATGGGGAAATCTAGCAGATCCTATTTGAGCAAATAAATATCAAAGCTAACATTACCAGTGAGACATATTGATGTCAGATATTATAATTTGAGGAGGATACTTCGTCATTGTTCATACCTTTAAGTCTAACCCAGAGAAAATATTAGAGAGACCCAAATTGAGAGAGAAGAAAGCCAGGGATGGTCCTAGGGTTAGGGGTAGAAGTAGGGGTGGAAGGAGACCAAAGGGTGAGATGAAGGCAGAGAATACTGGGGTGTCAGTCTTTTTCTAACAACCCCTCTCCTGGGAATTAGTAGGGATCTCAGGTGGAATGCCATAATCTCCTCTAGAGTCCACAGTGACCCTCCTATTATCTTTCCAGCTCTTAAAAGTTTTATGTCACTTTAACATCACTGCTCTAGAGAACAAACCGTGAAGACATGAACCCTTGGGAGCCTGTCTTTATCTTAACTGTAGGAAGAGTTGACACTGTACCCAAATAAGCAGAAACAAATAAGGAATAACTTTTTTGAGATGGAGTATGTGAGATGACATGAAATGACTTTTCATAAAGAAATGAATCCTATTTTATCACCTAATAATTCATAAAATAGGAGCAGCTATTTATGTCTTCCGAGTGTGATTGGAAAGATGGATATATCTGCATACATGCCCTTGATGTCACAAATACAAAACAAAAATGTAGGCAAGCATGAAAAGTCCCAACTACTCTACTACTTTTTAGAATGTCTGTTTTTATTGGTGTTTAAAATAACGTGAGTGGCCGGGCGGTGGTGGCGCACGCCTTTAATCCCAGCACTCGGGAGGCAGAGGCAGGCGGATCTTTGTGAGTTCGAGACCAGCCTGGTCTACAGAGCTAGTTCCAGGATAGGCTCCAAAAACCACAGAGAAACCCTGTCTCGAAAAACCAAAAAAAAAAAAATAAAATAAAATAAAATAACGTGAGTGGGATACTATGGAAGGCTCAGAGAGTGTATTCATGTCTCTCAGAATTTTTTTAAAATAGCAAAGCTCTTTGAGACTTTTTGCTGGGGACTGGCCATAAGGTGACAGGACCTATTTCCACTTTTCTGAATAGCTGTCACTCTATCTGATTGTTAATAGTTTCAGCCAAATGATTCTCTAGTTTTTCAACATGGAGAAATATGGCTATGACATAAAGAACCATACTCTAGAGCAAACACTTCACAGGCAATATACAAATATATTGTTGACCCACAATATTCCTGGGACTTGAGGGCATACCACACAATTGAACTTGTGCTATATTACAGTGGGCTCCAAATAACTGTGTGCACCCTTTCAGCCATAAAATATCACAACATTTTACTTGATACACATCCACACCCATTTTTTCACTTATTTATTACTGCAATATATTTTCTTTTGAAAAAACAATCTCAGCGCTTTGTGTTGGGGGGGGGGGGCTTGGGAAGCAGAAGAAAGCAGTGAATCCCTGAAATTGGGGTTACAGGCAACTACAAGCCCTCCGACACAGGTGTTGGGTCTTCTAGAAAAACAGGAAGCTTTTTTAACTACTGACTTGTCTCTCCAGCTCCAACTGCCATATATTTCTATGTGAAGTTTCTTTTTTAAACACACTCAAGATAAAATGAATGCAAATTAAATAGTAAAACATTCTCAATTATAATTATCAGAACATTACAGTAATTGATGTTGTTATATATTTCTGAGAGTTTTATTTGATACTTTATGGTAAGAGAATTGGAAATCCAGTTTTAACTTTTGATTATACTTATTTTAGTAGTTATTGTATCTTCAAAAAACTTCTTAAAGATATTCAGTTCAAAATGACAATTAAATCAGGTCACCCAAGTTTTCCAATTAAAAAATAGTATGGGTATAAGTTTGTAACATCCCTGTTCTCAGACATTTTTTATAAGCTTATTGGAATGCTAAAGAATTTTTATAGTTCTAAATATGCCTTTAAAATTCTCTGAAGTTCTCTAGTTAAAATTCCAATTTTCTGTTTTTTAAAAGATGCAAATTTGAGAGGCTTAGAAATGACTCACCTTCCTTCTTCAAACTAAAAATTATTTTAAAATATTTTAAGAGGATCTCTCCATCATAAAAGTTTCTTTTGCTAATTATTCTTGAAAAAAGTGCCTTTGAAAGGAGCTATTATATTTCAAATTGAAATTCTTCTTGCAAAGTAAAAGAAACCAGACGGGGAAATCCAAATATTGCATAAGATATTCATATGACATTCTGAAAAAAGTAAAAGATGGAAAGCAGGAATCACTGATTGCATGGGGGGGAGGAACCTGGGGGTGAAGGATACATGGGAGCAGGGCCAGGGTGATGGAATGGTGGGGTGATGAACTATTTATGGAGGTTTTATCTCTGGACCATGATGAGTGAGGCTAACTGTTTGCTATTTGAAAAAGCAACAGACATGCCACGAAGCACAAACCAGACATTCCACTATGTCACAGGTCATGTATGTTTTGCGCACCAAAGGTGGAGAAAAGGAACTCTACTAAATAAATTTAGAAGTCCTTGTTTCGAATGACTGCAATAAAGTTAAAGACATATAAGAAACAGGTGCAAAGACTATTCGTTCTTAGGTAACTGCCTCCTTCAATGCTGTAGGTCTTACCAATTCTGAAACTAATGTGTCCTGAAGTTGAAGAAATAGGTAATGTAGCTGTGCTCGCAGTGTCAGAGAAAGGAAGATATAAATATACACGGATTATAACGCTGTGGTGTAGGAGTCTTTATGGTATGATTTCTACTAAACAGATGTGAATAGTAATGCTTAAATAACTGCAGACTTGTGTAAATACATGGGAGAATACACATATATGTCTGCGACTCCTCTCCACACAGAGGACTTGTCACACCAGAAACAATGAACTTGCCTGATGATATTGTATATTAAAAATGATCATTTTCCAAAATCAGGAAGTGACACTCTCAAGAGAAATAGATGATGTTTTTCTTGTGGAGACAGAAGAACACAGGATGAGACCGTGATACTCTTAAACAGAACAAAATCTGAAAGAAGTCCTATGCCTTAAGTTTGAAAGTTTAACCAATGAAATAAATGATATCGCACCAGACCCCCAAATAAATAAATATTCGTGGATTAATATCATTACAAATGTCCATAGGCCGATATAGTTACAAATAGCAATGTGGTAGAGAGAAGTGAGGAGTGGCATATTTTTTTTTCAAAAAAAAATCCAAACAGTGGTTATAGAACAAAAGAAAGAAAGAAAAAAATACTAATTAGAGAAACCACAGTGCAAATTGCTACACCCTGGCAAGGTTCATTATTAGGTTCAAAAATTAGTGCATAAAAATTTTAGAATAGAAGTATTTATGTAGCTAAAAGTAAGTCTCTCTAATAATATCCTCATGATGGCTTGAACACAGTCCCAAAAATTACTTTACAACTCTCTTTTCAAGTTGGGAAGCTTAATTTCTTTCTTTTAAATATGAGCAAGATCTAGTTTCTTACTTCTAATAAACATAGTTAAAAAATAAAAACTAGAACTTCCATGGGAGGCCTCGTGGACTCCCCTGACCAAGGCTTCCCATGCCTTTCCCTGGGGTTTTGTTAGGAGCCTATGGATGTGGGGAACACTGTCACTCTGACCAATAGAACCCCAATTAAGTTAATATGCATTTCTATGTGTACTCATATACATAAATATGCAATTTAAGTAATTATAGAATAATAGAATAAAATAATTATTATAGCTTTCAATCATCTTTCTTTCTTTTCATTCTCTCCAAATAGAGGGGAATTCATGGCTGCATTGTAAAATTTGCCAACTATCAGTCATCGGTGAGGCCAATGACCTAGAGGAAACCCAACTACTGGCCGTTTCCTAACCCAGTGTGATTTCTAATGGCATTCTAAATACTTATCCTTATATCCACAGATAACTGAAGCTCTTCTAACCCCCATCAAAGAAATGTCTTATTGCAGTAGATCATTAATGAAAACTATAAATCCCACCACCTTCCTCCCACTCCACCCCCATCCACTTCTCATAGAGATTAAGGAACTGGGATTGGTATGTAAAATAAAAAAGATAGTTTATTTTCTTTTTTAAAATAATAAAATAAAAAAGAAAATCATAATTGGTCAAAATGCAGAGATCAACTGACATGTGCCTACCCTCAATTAATACATTTTTTGTTCCAACCCCTGAATCTAAGGTTTAGGAAACATTACAGAAAGGGGGTCAGAACAACTAAAAGTGCCAGAGGCTGGGACATTGGACATAATACAGTGTCTTCTAAAACATAAAAGTGGACATGAAATGGACAGGAGTCAGGAGGAAGTGCAGCACACAATGCCTGGTGCACTCTATGCGCTACCATACAGTTTGTGAGCTTCGGGCAAGGGGCTGGAGGTTGAAACATACAAAGACACACACAGACAGAGAGACAGAAACATGGACCTCTAGTCACTGGTAAGAAGCCCTTTATTCAATGGTACCACGGAGGCTTATATACCCATACATTTTTTGTTCCAAGTATTCAAGTGAACCAACAGGTGAAAACCTTATACTCTGATCCTCAAGGCCAAGGCAACACGTGCTCGTGAAGCAGAAACAACCTTGACACAGTCTTTAGTAACTCAGAACAGAAGGAAAGTAAAGCTCTCTAGCAGGGAAGAACAGCTAGAGGACAGGACTCCAAATGTTTCCAACAAGGAAGGGTGGCCCTAGAAGGAATTGGGGGAAGACGAGTGGGAAGGAAAATCTTCAATATATGTCGTATGCAATTCTCAAATTAATAAATAGTAATAAATAATAATAAATTTAAAAGAAGTGAACTTAAATTGACTTGGAAGGGAGGAGAAAACAATGTGGCAGAATAACAAACATCGTGTGCCTTCTTCCGTATGTCACATCGATATGTGATATATATTTAAGCATATATGTTTGCATATAAATATATGCTGTAAAATTAGAACGATAACTATGAAAAGATGACTCTTTAGAATAGAAGGGCCAATCCCCAGGAAGACTGGTCCTGGAAACCTGACTAATGGCCATGCGGGAATGAACAAAAGACAGACAGACACAGTGACAGAAAATCAGACATCAAGTGATCAGTCCATGCTCTGATGGAACCACAGCTGCTATGCAGCAACTGGAAACCTCAGCATGTTCCTTGTGTGCAGGGAGGGAGAAAGTTAGCTTGCCCGCTCTGTGCCCAGTTTCTGTAGGCAGGCTGTCTCAGGATGTAAACATCAGAGGGGAAGATGCATTTGATAGGTGTTGTACACACTGGACAATACTTTGTAAACACTTGTACATACTTCCAATATTATCACTTAGACCAGAGAAAGCCTTTATCATCTCCCTCATCAGGATCTGGAAGTGGGGAGATGGGGGTGTCTGTGGTTAGGAAAGGATTTGCTAATTTCCCATGGGTCTGAGGTAAACTCTGCCTATGCCAGCAATTTGACCATCCATGAAACTCTGCATTAAGAACCGTTCACAAACAAAAAATAAAACAAAACAGCAAACCTTCTTTGACAGAAGTTGAGAGTATAAACTCTTGAGTACAAACAAATATTTAGAAGGCAGTTTGACAAATATCACCGAGCAAAACCGAATCCAGTAGGTATAGTTCACATTCTAGGGAATGAATTTTCCATTCCATGCACCTTTCACTTGATACACATTACCATGCATAAACTTCCTGCTGCTGAACAGCTCTTGGGGGCAGTAAAAATAGTCAGTCACTCCCGTAGCCATCATCCCCCATGGCACCAGTAGTCACATCTTGCCTGGCAAATTGGTATGGTAACATGCTAGGTCCATAGCTGACTTTTTCTTTTATACATATTAATTTCCTGTCCTGTTCCAGTTAACCATAAAGACAGAATCTCTTAGCTCGGTTCAAGCATAATTACATAATTACTCTATATCCTATTTCCAAAGTAAATCTTGTTTTCAGCTCTAGGGTCTTAATAGCTAGTTCAGATGGGATAACAAGAGCAATAGTACTAATCAATACTGTTTTGGAGGGCTCGCTAGGACGTCTTATCCAACAACTCATAGAGAAGTTTTCATTTAATTACCCATAGCTGCTGGGATATGCATTATTCTCTCATGCAGGGTAGTGAGGTGGTTTCTTTAGGAGACGGTTTGGTAGGAAAGGAGGAATGGCACTGCTCTTGGAGAAATGGCTTATTGTTCTCATGGCACCGAACCAACCACAAAGGCAGGTTGTAACACAATTTTGTTTTCTTAAATTCACTGTCCTGGATTGTCTTCTGTTACATGGCCTTTTTTGTATGTCCTCTGGCAATGTCCTCCATGTTATGATACAGCCAGAGAGATCCTGTCATTATCATTGTGGGCCAAAGAAGCATTTTTTAAACACATTATCCCATATTAGGTACTTGGTTAAAGTAGCACAGAATGCCTGAGATAAAGGGAATGAAGAAGAACAAAGCTAAAGGAAGATAAACTTCCTGCTAATGACCGGTGGAGTCACAGCTTCCACTAGTTCCAAAGTCCATCTTCTCAGCTGCTGTCTATACTGAATTTGTAAGGTCGCCTCCATAAGGTATTCCCAGAGCCATGTGGCTGAGAACTTTAAATTAATTCATGGTTTGACTTTCACGTCCTGTGTGTCACATGAACTGATGCTGTACGTTCCCCACACTTTCTGGCGCTTTATTGCAATTTCTAACCCCTGAGTGTGCAGATGAGCACCAAGGAAATGTTTTCTTTATGAAAGCTTAACAGTATGGAGAGCTTAGTCCTTTTCTAAGATTACCAGTGGTGCAGCCTTTGAAGCTATAGATTACTGGAGGGTTTCTAGTTATTGTCCTATCTTGATTAGACTCAGGGCACCTGTGCACACGCAAGTGTGTGTGTGTGTGTTTGTGTGTGTGTGTGTGTGTGTGTGTGAATTTCTCTCTTTAATCTGAATCCTCAGTGAAAATATTTATTGTAGATTACTTAATCATTTTCCTTTAAGGAACAGAAGGAATTCAAAGAAAGTAAAATGAACTACTTTATATGGAAGTATATTTATACTCCTTGATATTAGAAAGCTGGCCACAGTGGTTCATATTTTTTTAATCCCAGTTCTCGGCAAGCAGAGTCAGGCAGAACCCTGAGTTTAAGTCTTGCCTGGTCTACACAGTGAGTACCAGGACAGCCAGAGCTACATGGAGAAACACCATTTGGAAGAACTAAAAGAGAGAAGAAAGAAAGAAAGAAAGAAAGAAAGAAAGAAGGAAGGAAATTATATCAGCTATAGTGAGTATACACAGAAAACATATATATCTGCTAACAGTTCTCTAGCTAATTTTTATGTTTTTTTTTTCTTAAGAAGACCTTAAGTGACAAGCACTGAAAATAGAATTCATCTATTTTGGATCTGTGGTAGTGGTTGCAGATATGAAGAGCTTGGTAGCATCTCAGCCCGTTCAAAAATTCTTGCTCTAAAATTCCAGGAGTCAGAATAGAGGATAATCAACTCCAAGGGTCAGCAATTGATGTTTAATGAGGAAACTGGCACACATTGACCAGCATTTTCCTGATGGTTTATTCTTGATAAATAGCATCATGTGTTAAATGATGTTTGAGTACTCATGGACGACTGAGCTAAATTTATTTTTATGCTTGGAAGCTTTCTATTTGTCTGTATAACCAAATAGCATAATTGCTGCACTATGTTAAAAATAACCAACTTTGAATAGTGTTTCACATGCAAACTTGTCATCTGAGTATTTCTGGAAATAAATTTGAATAGCCATATGTATGGAAATTAAGGAGGTAATAGCTATACATTTGGGCATAAATAATTCAATCTCTATGATTTAAAATGCTGCAATATCTATTACAGTATTCGGAGTATACTTGGAGTGTTATATACAAATCCTAAAGTTTTAAGTGCAGGCCTTTTAAAATTAATATCATGAGAATTAAAGCCCTTCTATTTTGTAAGCATAGATACAAGGATTTCCTTTTTTATGTTTTATCTTTCCTCTGAGCTACAAAAGACCTATTGCAGTATCAATTGATTGCTTTAGATCATAACATAGCATAGCTATGTACCCCTGCTTATAATTGTCAAATGAAAGACACTTATCAGGAGTATTAAATAACAATAATTAGGTGTTACTTTTATTATGCAGCATGTTTTCATTCAGATAGCTTTTAAGTTAGATGGGAAATAATTGATTTCATTATGGTATTTTCATGCATTACTGTTATGCCTCCCTCTATAACACATGACTTATAACCTCTTCCCCTCCCTCAATACCTCTCTTGCTGATCCACCTCATTCCCTCCCCGACCCCGATAGCTTACCATACACATCACAGGCAGTCCACTACTCTAACGTTTATTCTCCCTCCATTCAGACCGTTCTTCCTCCTCTCATTATCTCACTTATACCCCCGACCACATATATCTTTTGATCTGGCTTATTTCATCTAATGCTTTCCATTTTGTCTATTTTCCCTCAAACTACATTATTCATTTTTCTCCGAGGCTAAATGAAACTTCACTGGATGCATGCACCATACTTTACTTGTGCTTTCGTCTTTCTCAGGACACGTAGTCAGATTTCATTTCCTAGGTAATGTGAATAGTTCAGCAAAAACTACAGATATGCAAGTGTCTCTGGGAGGATCTAGAGGCCTTTGGATATATGCAAAGGCATATCTTGATCTTTAGATTCTGGAGAAACCTCCATACTGATTTTCACATTGCTTTATGTTGTCACTAGCAGTGAAAAAGGATTCATCCCCATATCATCCCTAGCCTTCCTTGTCATTAACTTTTTATTGTTATTATTTCCTCTATATTTGTCTTCTCAAAGAAATGTATTTAAAATATTTTTGAAATCTTCAACTATCTGAGGACTTTGGCCTTAGAGGTGTTCATTATGAACCTTTTAAATAGGGCTAGTGGGTTGTCACAGTAGATAAAGACACTTGCTGCCAAGTTTTACAGCCTGAGTTTGTTCCCCAGAACCTACATGGAACCAACTTGCCCAAGTTTTTCTCTAACTTTCATATGTGTACCATGTTATATATGCACATTTGTGCACAACACACACACACACACACACAAGCACACACACACACTACATAAATACCTGTAAAATTACAATCTTTCGGGAACCAAATTATACATTTATTAAAACATTTTTCCTTTTTAAATTTTTGTCTTTATTTTTATTGCATGAATGTTTTGCTTTCATTTATGTCTGTTTGCCATGTGTGTGTACTTAGTCCCAGTGGAGGTCAGAAAAGAGCATCAAATCCTCTGGAATAGAAATAATAGGCATCTGTGAGTCACTGTGGGTGCTATGAATTGAACCCAGGTCCTCTACAAGATGAACCAGTGCTCTTTTTTTTATTGGATAATTTCATCTAACTAATTGTTTTTTTTCATTTTTTTTTTATTGAGAAAAGTAAAAAAAAAGTATCGGCCTCCTCCCAGCCTCCCATTTCCCTCCCCCTCTTCCCACCCTTTTCCCCTTCTCCCAAACTCCTCTCCCCCTCCCTCTCCAGTACATAGAGCAGTAAGGGTTCCCTGCCCTGTGGAAAGTCCAAGGTCCGCCCCCCTCCGTCCATGTCTAGGAAGGTGAACATCCAAACTGGCTAGGCTCCCACAAAGCCAGAGCATGAAGTAGGGTCAAAACCCCCTGCCATTGTCCTTGGCTTCTCATCAGCCCTCATTGTTCACCATGTTCAGAGAGTCCAGTTTTATCCCATGCTTTTTCAGTCACAGTCCAGCTGGCCTTGGTGAGCTCCCAATAGATCAGCCCCATTGTCTCAGTGGGTGAGTGCACCCCTCGTGGTCCTGACTTATTGCTCATCTTCTCCCTCCTTCTGCTCCTCATTGGAACCTTGGGAGCTCAGTCCAGTGCTCCAGTGTGGGTCTCTGTCTCTATCTCCATCCATCACCAGATGAAAGTTCTATAGTGATATGAAAGATATTCGTCAGTATTGCTCTAGGATAGGGTCATTTCTGGTTTCCGATCCTCAGTAGCCCAAGGAACTAACTGGGGACCTTGGCTTGGGCACCTGGGAGCCCCTCTAGGGTCAAGTCTCTTGCCAACACTAAGGTGGCTCCCTTAACTAAGAATTTTGCTTCTGTGCTCCCCTGTCCAACCTTCCTTTATCCCAATCCTCCTGTTTCCCCAAGTTCCCCTGCCTCGTTCCCTTCTCACTTTTCTCTCCCCATCTCCCCTTACCCCCATACCGCTCCACCCCCATGATCCCAATTTTCTCCCCGGCAATTTTGTCTACTTCCCATAGCCAAGAGGATAACTATATGTTTTTCCTTGGGTTCACCTTCTTATTTAGCTTCTTCAGGTTCACCAATTGTAGTCTCCATGACCCTTATTTATGGCTAGAAACCAATTATGTGTGAGTACATCCCATATTCATCTTTTTGGGTCTGGGACACCTCACTCAGGATAGTGTTTTCTATTTCCATCCATTTGCATGCAAAATTCGAGAAGTCATTGTTTTTTACCGCAGCGTAGTACTCTAATGTGTATATATTCCATACTTTCTTCATCCATTCTTCCATTGAAGGGCATCTAGGTTGTTTCCAGGTTCTGGCTATTACAAATAATACTGCTATGAACATAGTTGAACAAATGTTTTTGTCATATGATAGGGCATTTCTTGGGTATATTCCCAAGAGTGGTATTGCTGGGTCCAGGGGTAGGTTGACCCCGAATTTCCTGAGAAACCGAAACACTGATTTCCACAGTGGTTACACAAGATTGCATTCCCACCAACAATGGATGAGGGTACCCGTTCCTCCACAGCCTCTCCAGCAAAGGTTATCCTTGGTGTTTTTGACTTTAGCCATTCTGACAGGTGTAAGATGATATCTCAAAGTTGTTTTGATTTGCATTTCCCTGATTGCTAAGGAGGTTGAGCATGACCTTAAGTGTCTTTTGGCCATTTGAACTTCCTCTGTTGAGAATTCTCTGTTCAGTTCAGTGCCCCATTTTTTAATTGGGTTAATTAGCATTTTAAAGTCTAGTTTCTTGAGTTCTCTATATATTTTGGAGATCAGACCTTTGTCTGTTGCAGGGTTGGTGAAGATCTTCTCCCAGTCAGTAGGTTGACTTTTTGTCTTAGTGACAGTGTCCTTTGCTTTACAGAAGCTTCTCAGTTTGAGTAGGTCCCATTTATTCAATGTTGCCCTTAATGTCTGTGCTGTTGGGGTTATACATAGGAAGCGATCTCCTGTGCCCATCTGTTGTAGGGTACTTCTCACTTTCTCTTCTATCAGGTTCAGTGTTCGGGCTGATGTTGAGGTCTTTAATCCATTTGGACTTGAGTTTTGTGCACGGTGATAGATATGGGTCTATTTTCATTCTTCTACAGGTTGACATCCAGTTGTGCCAGCACCATTTGTTGAAGATGCTTTCTTTCTTCCATTGTATGCTTTTAGCTCCTTTATCGAAAATGAAGTGTTCGTAGGTTTGTGGGTTAAAATTCGGGTCTTCTATAAGATTCCATTGGTCGACTTCTCTGTTTTTGTGCCAGTACCACACTGTTTTCTTCACTGTAGCTCTGTAATAGAGTTTGAAGTCAGGGATAGTAATGCCTCCAGAAGATCCTTTATTGTATAGGATTGTTTTGGCTATCCTGGTTTTTTGTTTTTCCATATAAAGTTGATTATTGTCCTCTCAAGATCTGTGAAGAATTTTGATGGGATCGTGATGGGGATTGCATTGAATCTATAAATTGCCTTTAAGAATTGCCATTTTTACTATGCTGATCCTCCCAATCCAAGAGCAAGGGAGGTCCTTCCATTTTCTGGTATCCTCTTCAATTTCTTTCTTCAATGCCTTAAAGTTCTTGTCAAATAGATATTTCACTTCGTTGGTTAGATTTACCCCAAGATATTTTATGCTGTTTGTGGCTATCGTGAAAGGTGAAGCTTCTCTGATTTCCCTCTCTGCTTCCCTATCCTTTGTGTATAAGAGGGCGACTGATTTTTTGGAGTTGATCTTGTATCCTGCCACATTACTAAAGCTGTTTATCAGCTGTATAAGTTCTTTGGTGGAGTTTTGGGGGTCGCTTATGTACACTATCATATCATCTGCAAATAACGAAAGTTTAACTTCTTCCTTTCCAATTCGAATCCCCTTGATCCCATTATGTTGTCTTATTGCTATTGCTAGAACTTCAAGCACTATATTGAAGAGGTATGGCGAGAGTGGACAGCCTTGTCGTGTTCCTGAGTTTAGCGGGATGGCTTTGGGTTTCTCTCTGTTTAATTTGATGTTAGCTGTCGGCTTGCTGTATATAGCTTTTATTATATTTAGGTATGACCCTTGTATCCCTAATCTCTCCAATACTTTTATCACAAAGGGATGTTGAATTTTGTCAAAAGCTTTTTCAGCATCTAATGAAATGATCATATGTTTTTTTCTTTCAGTTTATTTATATGATGGATTACATTGATAGATTTTCGTATGTTGAACCAGCCCTGCATCTGTGGGATGAAGCCTATTTGATCATAATGGATAATTATTCGGATGTGTTCTTGGATTCGGTTTGCCAGTATTTTGTTGAGGGTTTTTGCGTCGATGTTCATGAGTGAGATAGGCCTGTAATTCTTTTTCCTGGTTGAGTCTTTGTGTGGTTTTGGTATCAGAGTAACTGTAGCTTCATAAAAGGAATTTGGTAATGACCCTTCTGTTTCTATATTGTGGAATACATTAAGGAGTATAGGTATTAGGTCTTCTTGGAAGTTCTGGTAGAATTCTGCATTGAAACCATCTGTTCCTGGGCTTTTTTTGATAGGGAGGTTTTTGATAACAGCTTCTAATTCTTCGCGACTAACAGGTCTGTTTAGATTGTTCATCTGGTCCTGGTTTAACTTTGGTATACGGTATTTATCTAAAAAAGTGTCCATTTCTTTTACATTTTCCAGTTTTGTGGTATACAGGCTTTTGTAGTAAGATCTAATGATTCTCTGAATTTCCTCTGTGTCTGTGGTTATGTCCCCCTTTTCATTTCTGATCTTATTAATTTGCATATTCTCTCTTTACCGTTTGATTAGTTTGAATAGGGGTTTGTCAATTTTGTTGATTTTCTCCAGGAACCAGCTTTTTGTTTCATTGATTCTTTGTATTGTTTTCTGTGTTTCTATTTTGTTGATTTCAGCCCTCAGTTTGATTATTTCCAGTCTTCTACTCCTCCTAGGTGAGTCTGCTTCTTTTTTTTCAAGAGCTTTCAGGTGGGCTGTTAAGTCTCCAATATGTGCTTTCTCTGTTTTCTTTAAGTGGGCGCTTAGTGCTGTGAACTTTCCTGTTAGGACTGCTTTCATAGTGTCCCATAAGTTCGAGTATGTTGTTTCCTTATTTTCATTGAATAAAGGAAGACTTTAATTTCTTTCTTTATTTCTTCCTTAATCCAGGTATGGTTCAGTAGTTGACTGTTCAGTTTCCATGAGTTTGTAGGCTTTCTGGGGGTAGCATTGTTGTTGAATTCTAACTTTAATCCATGGTGATCTGATAAGACACAGGTGGTTACTAATATGTTTTTGTAACTGTGTAAGTTAGCTTTGCTACCGAGTATGTGGTCAATTTTTGAGAAGGTTCCATGAGCTGCAGAGAAGAAGGTATATTCTTTCCTCTTTGGGTGGAATAATCTATAGATGTCTGTTAAGTCCATTTGATTCTTTACCTCCATTAATTCTCTAATTTCTCTGTTAGGTTTCTGTCTGATTGACCTGTCCATTGTTGAGAGAGGAGTGTTGAAGTCTCCTATTATTAGTGTGTGTGGTTTGATGGCTGCCTTGAATTTTAGTAATGTTTCTTTTACATACATGGGTGCTTTTATATTAGGGGCATAGATATTCAGGATTGAGACTTCATCCTGATGAATTGTTCCTGTTATGAGTATAAAATGTCCCTCTCCATCTCTTCTGATTGATTTAAGTTTGCAATCAACTTTGTTAGAAATTAGTATGGCCACACCTGCTTGTTTCTTAGGTCCATTTGCTTGATAAGCCTTTTCCCAGCCCTTTACTCTGAGTAGGTGCCTGTCTTTGTGGTTGAGGTGTGTTTCTTGTAAAGAGCAGAATGTTGGATCCTGTTTTCGTATCCAATCTCTTAGCCTGTGCCTTTTTATAGGTGAGTTGAGCCCATTGACATTAAGTGATATTAATGACCAGTGGTTGTTAACTCCGGTCACTTTTTTAGTAGTAGGGTTTGTGTGTTTCCCTTCTTTGAGTTGTGCTGATGAAGGGTCTCTAGATGTCTGAGTTATTGTGGTCATTGTTGGACTCCTTGGTTAGTGATTTTCCTTCTATTATTTTCTGTAAGGCTGGATTTGTGGCTACGTATTGTTTAAATTTGTTTTTATCCTGGAAAATTTTGTTTTCTCCATTTATAGTGAAGGAAAGCTTGGCTGGATATAGTAGTCTGGGCTTGCATCCATGGTCTCTTAGTTTTTGCAGTACATCTATCCAGGACCTTCTGGCTTTCATGGTTTCCATAGAGAAGTCAGGTGTAAGTCTGATAGGTTTACCTTTATAAGTAACTTGGCCTTTTTCCTTTGTGGCTCTTAATATTCTTTCTTCTGTATATTTTGTGTTTTGATTATTATATGGCGAGGGGATTTTTTTTTTTTTGATGCAGCCTATTCAGTGTTCTGTATGCTACTTGAACCTTCATAGGTACATCTTTCTTCAAGTTGGGAAAGTTTTCTTTTATAATTTTATTAAGTATATTTTCTGGACTGTTGAGCTGCACTTCTTCTCCTTCTTCTTCTCCAATTATTCTTAGGTTTGGTCTTTTTATTGTGTCCCATATTTCCTGAATGTTTTGTGATGAGAGTTTGTTGGACTTGCTGTTTTCTTTGATCAGTGCGTTTATTTTCTCTATGTTATCTTCAGAATCTGAGATTCTTTCTTCTATCTCTTGTATTCTGCTGGTTATGCTTGTTTCTGTAGTCTCTATTCGTTCTCCTAGATTTTCCATGTCCAGCTGGCCCTCTGTTTGTGTTTTCTTCTTTGCCTCCATTTCAGTTTTCAAGTCTTGAACTGTTTCCATTATCTGCTTGATTGTTTTTTTCTTGGTTTCCTAGAGTATCATTCACTGATTTACTCAATTCCTCAAACTTTCTGTTATACTTCTCATCCATTTCTATATGGGTGTTTTTTTATATGCTATTTAAGGGCCTCTATCACTTTCATAAAGTCAGTTTTTTCTACTTCTTCTTGATTAAGGTGTTCATGTCTGCCTGTTGTGAGGTCGCTGGGTTCTGCTGGTTTCATGTTGTTTTTCAGATTGTTGGGTGAATTCTTGCATTGGTGCCTGCCCATCTCTTCCTCCGAATGCTCCCCTATGGATCTTCTTTTACAGGATCAGGTCTTCTTGCCCACTGATGTACCTTCCCAGTGAACTCACTCCCCAATGATGGTTCTCCTGGTGTCCAGATCGGAACTCTGTGCTGCTTGAGTAGCTCACAAACAAAGGGTCCACCCTGCTTGCTGCAGGCAGGCTATGGAGACAAAGGAACTACCACCCTCCCCTTTGCCCTCCCAATTCGGGTTCAGTCCCAGCGCCCGAGCAGGCTGAGCTGGGAGGTGCTATGCTGCCAAAGAGGGGACGGAGGGAGGGAGACAGGGGGTGGGGGGTTCTGGATGTAAGCTGGGTGGGATAGGAAGAGAGAGGAGGTATCGGGCAGTATAGCCCCTGTAGGATGACCAGGAAGCGTAGGAGGGATGAGGACCATCTGAGTTCCCTGTTCCCGGCTGCCGCAGCACTCACTCACCCCAATGATGGCTCTCCCAGTGCCCAGATCGGAACTCCGTGCTGCTTGGGTAGCTTGCAAACAAAGGGCCCACCCTGCTTGCTGCAGGCAGGCTATGGAGACAAAGGACAAACCAGTGCTCTTAACTGTACAGACAACCCTCAAGCTTCAGATATATTTTATAAGAAGACAGCCAGAAAAATTATTCAGTATATTTAAACAACACATTAAACATGTATACTGAACATTAAATGCAGCTAAACAAATATAACTGAGAGTTCTGTGTTTGAATATTAAATTTATTAAATGGCTCTTTGTTAACTTATCACTTAATCAATGTTGCTTATTAATATTGTGCCATGTCTTTACTGGGGAATTTGAAAAATATAACTGTAGACATAATTCACATTCTCCATGACAGTGTTTGTGGGCTGTAAAGCAAGAAGGATTTTTTAGTAACTTATAAGGCAAAATATCCAAATGGAATAAATTCAAAATAATTTAATGATTCTTAATTTTACTTTAGCAAAGTTCTAAAGTGTACTTTTTCAGTATTAAAAAATGTATGGCAGTAACCACTACTAGTTTTCTTATTATGGAATAACAATAAGGTCATTTTGAAAGAAGCCAGTGGAAACTGTTGAGTGGGGATGCCATTTGCTACCTTCTGACACCTGAAAGCTGAGACAATTGAACATTAACAATTACACAAAGGTGCAGTAAAGGTCAATTTCCAGGACAAATGTTTCTTTGGAAAGGTTTCTTGTATTTAAAGTACAGTTTGAAATGCCAAACGATTTAGCAGTGGGTGATGGAACACTTGAAATAATTAGGATTGTTAGACTCTCGGACATTAAAGAAAGCCAAAAGGCAAGGATGATTGAACAGATCACCTAAACTGCAGACTGATGTCAACTAGAGAAAGGTTCAGTTATCAAGCTGTAGGGAAAATGACAAGAAATTTCTTTAGCTACTTCTACAGAGGACAGTGACTCAGCATAAAATAAGAGGGTTCAGGGTAACGGATGTACACAGATTCTATTCTATGAAGCACTTAATGACTTGTCTCTCAGTATTTTACACATAAAAACACAACAAAAATATAACTTTAATGTACTCTATCTGGAAAACTCAAATGACAAAATATTTAGTCTTTTCAAAATTGGAACTGATTTTTTTTTCCATTCGTTCATGAAGACTGAGGAAGACCAAAGAATATGAATCCTCTTCTATTCACATTATCAAGAGCTTTAGACCCATTGTTTAGTTCCTTATATCCCAATGCAATTTCTATAGTATTTCTGGATTATGACAAATTAGGCCCTTTTGAAACTGTAAAGATAACGATGAAGTTGTTTCATCTTAAGCTTTTTATTTATTTACAGCAAAATAAAATAAGAGCAGACTTGTACACTAGGAATGATGACAACTGCCTGCTATCCCGGCATTTTGGAAGGCTGGATCAGGAGGATCATAACTTTAGGGCCAACCTGGATTACACAGCAAGTAAGAATTTATATATTGAGATACTATTGCAAAAGAAACAGAAAAACAATTCCCATAGAAGTGAGAGTAGGTAAAAACTGTGTGTTGGAGGTCTACTGGGGCAGTTGGCATGCACAAACAATTCTCAATGTGGCTTTCAATTTCGTTGAACCTTTAACAAAAACTAATTGTACAATTATTTGTGCTATATTCATGGAGTGTCAGAGTACAATGAAAGAGCTGAAAGTCAGTGTTTTCAGAATTCTGCTACTATCAAAGAATCACTATGCTAGATGAAGGGCCAAAAGAATTGGTTCCCTGGAGCATGACAGCCTTTCCATATCCCCAGAAATGGGACAGGATTATTGTCATCCTCTTCTTCAAGTAACCTTTCAATATGGCACCACTGTGACCCTTCTGTATTCAAAGCAGAACAAGATTGATTTGATTTCACAGCAGGATGGTTTTCAAATCTTGTGACTCGTTTAGAAAGAAGAAAAAACATCTTACAAAAAGTACCCTACAGTCTCAGTATGGTTGCTTGACGGTGTACATGGTTTCCATTAAGAGGGTCCTCTTCCTGGATGACAGAGCTGTACTTCACATCTTTGTTAAGATAGTGGGATTTTGTCCACTTTCTCAGACTTGAGAAATGCTCAGAGTGTATAAATATTATGGTATCTGTCCAAGAAGAAACTTAATTTTGCTGTTCAGTAATCTAATAATACAGGGTCAAAGTTTCATAGGAAAAAAATGGTTTATTGTTTCCATCTTGTCTAAATCAGTGAAATTATTCTTTAAGGGTTGTAGAGTAAGTTAGTGGCAATAAAATGTAATTTCATGGTGACAATAATTAGCAACTTTAGGTGTTGGATTACAACATCACAAATATTTGTAAAGCCACAACACCTCAGCAATGTGGTGGACCTGTGAAAACCCAAAGGAAGAAAGTCATTAGTGGTGCTTGCTAATGTGCCTCCTTTATGTTTTTTTTTTCATATACAGTACAAATTCTTGTAATAGCTGTTACAATAGCATCAGCAGCAGAAAAAGAAACTAGTTGTAAAGGAGAAGTTACAAATATGATGTGTATTCACATTCTGGCTCTCATTTGATGCTGAGAAGGTGTTTCTTTTAACATGCAACAGGAACAATGAAGAACAGTACCAGGTCTGAATCAGACAGCTCAAAAAATATATTCTTAATCTTACAAATTATTGTTCTGGACAAGCAATAAATAAGAAAAAAAATAACTCATATCAAAGCCATATATTCCCTTTTCCTTGATAAAGTTGACATTGATGGATGCTTTATATCTGTGACAAGTGGATTTCCCAATGGCCCCTTAAATAGCTTGAACTATCCTAGAGTAGGCTACTTTGAACACTCTCTCCCAAGAGGAATGAAAGACAGGAGGCCTGAGCTGTGTGTATAGCACTTCTCCTCCACTCACCGGTCTGGATTATCATTCTACTTCTCCAATACAGAGACTGTAATAGCAAATATGGGTCAGGTAGGTGACATCACTAAGATCCAGGAGCAGACAAGAATGTTCTTGATGCCTACTAAGTCTCCAGATTATTTTCTTGCTTGATGAACAAATCAGTGCTACCCATTATATGAACAATAATCCAATTCTGGTGCAAACTCTGTCCACGTGTGAAACCAACAGACTGTAGGAGTCTGGATCTGCTTTGCACTTTGTTTCTCTTTAATGTAATTTTGACTATTGGGAACATATCTTTGATCCTACTAATTGATAGTATAGATTTTATTCCCCAGTAAATAAGTCTGGTACTTTTCTCTGGAGATTAATATCTATTCTACAAGATGAATCATTTTTATAAAAGCTTATTGTCAAAATAATGTAGGCAAACAGGAAAGCAGGACTCACTTTTGATTTTCCAGTCGATCTCAAATACTGGTGTATTTCCATCCACCATGCCACATATTTCAACTTATTCATAATGCTAGTAAGAAAAAGCAAAAATTTATCTTGATAATAATCAAGAATTGCTTAAGGAAATTTGTTGAGGAGTAAATGAGTGAGAGATATATAAAGATGTTTGTTTGAAGAATATGGGTTATGGACAAATGGAAAGAAAAATGACCCATAGGTAATATGACATCGATTCATATCAATTTTAGTGATTTGTATTTTAAAATTTAGAGTCATTTTGCAGAAGACAATGTATGAAGAAATCAAGAGGTTTTAGATAAAAGGAAGAGCTTGGCACTGTTGGCTCATGAGTAAGACAGAGCATAGAGAATCTGAACTCAGAGCAGCTGCTGATGCCTCCACAGGGTAAGCACGGGGTCTGTCAATTGAGAGTCAGGCATGAAAGAAAGAGGGGTTCAGGATTCGCATCCCTCACTCCTAAACTACCTGCTTGTGATAAATACAGGTAGAGGGGTGTCATTGTCTTTAGCTGTATACACACTGTTGACCTCAGTGGGCTCTAATGGATAGTACCAATCCACTGTCACATGGATGTCTGTGGCTAACCTAAAGGAGTCACAAAAAAAACCAAAGTCATGAATCTGGGAAAGGAAAGAGTAGTGCTGGGGGTGGGCAATTAACAGAAATGGGAAAGAGGTGTTCATGAAATTGCCGACAAAATAAACCAATAAAATTAATTTTGTCATTAAAGTGTTAAAAGGTTTTACATTTATGAGACTTTAATATGTTCTGTTCCTTTCTGAAATGTGGCAACTTGATCATTTTCCAAACCTTGTTTTGTTTGTGTGTCTTGTATACCTCAAGATGTAGCAAGTAATAGGTCATGCATATCAAATTTAATTTATTCTTGGCTTCCTTAATTAAAATAGGGAGAAAATGAATTCTTGAAAATTGCTATGAATACATCTTATATAAATAAGATATTCATGAAAGGGCTGACTACATTATGAGTGATAAAGTGCATTCAAATTTTAAACCAAAAGCTGATCATTCATTCATTCCCTTATTAGTGACAGTATGCTTGAAGTATATTAGATTTAAAAATAGCAAATTTTTCTTGCTCTTTTCACAATAAGATATATAAAAATTCATAGTAAAAGACATTCCCCGACCCCCTTTGTTGTTGTTGTTTCTGTTGTTGAGACAGTCTCATTTACGCCAATCTTAAGTTCATTTTGACACCAAGGATGACCTTGAAGTTTTGAAGTTTAAGACTCCTGTTTTCACTTCCTGAATACTGAGCGTAAAATATGCAAACCCCACCAGATTTATTGGTCTTTAGATCAAAGTTGAATGCTAGGAAAGATTATACCCACTGAGAGCTCCACCACCTGTCATTCTTCCTCCTCTTGTTCCATTGTCACTGCAGGCCAATGAAGGGCTTCTTTCATATGTTCATATGTTCTTTTTTCATTCTTGATTATAATGGAACTATTGGTGGTTTATTGCTAGGTCAATTTATTCCTATGGATTAGTTAAGAGATCTCAAAATACTAATTTGAAAACTCCTTTCTTTTCTCTTTTGAGGAAGAAATTGGCCCATTAAGACACAAAACATCCCTTTGCATAAACTGTTTAAGGAAAATACAAAGCCTTTAAAAAATATACTTACTGAGGTTTAGCACACCTGAAACTATACTAAAAGTAAAAATATGCTAATGTATATAGTTACTGATGATATATTATATTACTATGATGTAAAATTATTATAAATAGTAAAAGTATTATAATACTTTACTGCAAATAAATGACATATACTGTATTTAAGACAAAAAATTTATTCAAAATTTGAACAGATTTTGTATAGACCATACAAATAAGGAAGTAATGAAACTGGAACAAAGGATGGGAATTATGCATGACAGAGTAATTCCATAGTTATTGATACTGGACTTTGAAATATGCATATATCATTAAGTACAAAGTCAGGTGGTACTTTCAAGAAGCTGGGGATGCTTCAGAATATTGGAAAACTCCTTGAACACTGTGGTGTTTAATATTGGTTGTCAGAGCACTGTGATGTTTAATATTGGTTGTCATCTTGATAGTGTCTGATAAGATCAAGGCATAAACCAGAGATTGGAGTGCTAACTTTCTCCTTGATTTATCCTTATCAGTCAGTCTGTGACCCTTACTCATAGATGGAGCTGCCTACAACAGGGTGGATCTTTACAGACATTTCCAGATGTTTGTCTTCTATAAAAGCTTTGATCTTCATGAGACAGCATGCATTTAAGTATGTATGTATGAATGTATGTATATATTTCTTAAGGACATGCCAAATATTTCACATTTGCTTTAAAATGGTTATCATACTATTCTTATCTTTATTTCATGAAGTATAAATGACAGTAAAGGTTAATATTTTTAAGCAGTTAAAGAAATATAAGAACACAATAACTTCAGTTACAGAATGAGATGGTAGAACACTCACGACATTGTTGAAAGCAGTTGGGTACCTGAATTCTTAGAAATGAATATTTCCCCAAATCTTTTAGTTTCTCATTGACCCAGTGGTTCCAAGCTTATCTATTCTTTTAGCAAAGTGAATGTTCTCAAAGGCCTATTGTTCATTGGTCAACAGCACCAAAATTGTTCAATTCCTGATTTTATTATGAGAACAGAATGTTCTTACCCTGTCACCAGCATACTTTGGTATTGTGAAGAAAAGAAGAAAAGGAGTTGCATTATATTGTACCAGCATAATTTTGGAAATTTTATTCTTCTGTTATAATATGCATTTTCTCTAGAATATAAATAAAAGGGGCTTTCAATTATATAAGAACATGATTGGACTAATTTAGAATTATTAAGTCAGTGCCTAGGGAATGGACAGTGGAATCCTGCTTTGTATAATTTTCAGTGGAATGGATTCTCCACACTACAGAGACCTAAAAAGTTAAGCTCAGTGGTAATTTTATCCTATTAAAAAATAATCAACAGTCACTTTGTTTGTGAAACTCAAGTAATTGCTAGTTTTTCTGGCTTGATTTCAACATGTTTTATTTTTCTTCTTCTGAGACTCAACAAGTGTATGGGGATATGGGAGTTATTTCTGAAGACAGTAAAGACAGTAACTATCCAGGAACATTAGTAAAGGATTTCCTGCTTCACTCCACTGTATACACAAAGGCCAATTTGATATTTAATGAATGATAATTTTAGATGGAAGAATAAAAATGCCACAGAAGTGTTTAGATAATGTTGCAATCCACAACAAATTTCCAGTCCTTCCTGCCTTCTCAGATTCCCCAACAAAACCCAAGTCTATAAGAAGACATTTTATTACCTAGCTACTCTGTCATCTGCTTAAATTCCAGCTTTTGCCCTTGTACTAAACTTCATCCACTGTAGGGATAAGTCCCGCCCCTTAGGGGGCGTGTTCACCTCGGGCTAATGTTTGCCTATAAATTTGGTGAGAGTGCTCCCAGCCGTTTCTTCTGCTTTCCTGGTCTCCGCAGAAACGGTGGTTCTGTAAGTCTATTTCTCCATTAAAGTTGTATATATATTTTTACAATCTGTCTGCATTCGTTTACGCCATTTCATTTTGGCGCCCAACGTGGGGCTATTTTGCCCCTGACTCAAGTGGGTATCCTGCTAGCTAACACAGCACCCTCCCAGGTGCTGCTTTTTACTTCATGACTCCGGCTCCAGTGCCAAGTTCGAGACACACTAGGCCAAACAGGTCCATTAAACTGTATATATATACAATCTGTCTGCATTCGTTTACGCCATTATACATCCACCTATATCTTTTATTGACTGACTTATGTCCTCTCTGTTGTCTTCAGCAGATACCTTCTCTAATATGCTTTCATGGAACTACAATCACAATGAGTCTCAGTGGCTTAATGCATTTATAGTCTCTTTTGAAGCTTTTATTATGCCATAGTCCATACTAATCTGCCATCTTCATTAGTTCATGTATTACTAAAGATAAAGGGAATATATTTTTCATCACACATGTAGTTCTAAGCAATCCATATTTCCCTTTCTTCTGTCCATAGACCTTCTCAAGTTAATTCCTAGCAAGCAAAACTTTAGCCTAGTCTGGTCTATGTGACTGATACATGATTTACTAAAATCACTCCATTATAAAAGTCTTCTAAATATCAAATGATGACATACTTATCATTGATGTCACTTCTGTATAAGAAAATAATGAGTTCGCTTAAAAATAAAAACAAGAAAATATATTAAAAGCCAAAACCTAGACAGATCAAATTAATTTGTAAATCTCACTTACTTTGTCATTTTATATAGTGAAATTATTAATTTAACATGAAACCTTAATGTGAAATTCTTTAAAAATATTACCTTTGCCCTTACATTTTCAATATGTTAAGAGAGGCTGCCTGCAGCATTTAAAGATCTAGTATTATAGTGTCATGCACTCAAAGTATGGGGACTAATTGAATCCTGCTACATTCCAGGGCATAATTCTTGTCAAAAATATGTCCACAGGTGATTCTTGACTTAGTTATTGTGACAGATGGAAGTGTCAGATTCTGCATAAATGAATGTTGTTTCTCCTATGGATGGAGGAATTTAGCAAGTAGATCAGGTATAAAGAAATGAAAGGAGTACAAGGGAGGAATGTGCCACATCACTCAAAAGGAAGTGTTATAAAGAGTCTGCACTGAGGAACTGTGCAAGGTGACTGGCTTAATATAGAGAGACAAAGCTTTTGTGTTTTTTTATTTAAAATTCAATTAAGAATATTTGAATGAGTGGTGATTGTTAATACAGGAGCATACATACAGAGAATGATTGTGGCTTGCATTTCTAGACTAGAGTATAACCTTTATTTGTTCTCAACAATAAAAAAAATACCTTTAGGTTTTTCTCAGTGCAGATCACTGATGTATCTTTGATAGATTTATCCATCTCTTTCTCTTTCTTCTACTTTAATTAAACAGCTGATATGATCAAGTTACAAAGGAGACAAGCTCATTTTGGGTCACAGTTTCAGTTCCTCATCTGAGATCAGTTTTCTGCTTGGGTTTTAGGCTTGGGTCAGGACAGTACACCATGGTGGTAGACCAAAAAGCCGCTTATCCCACAGCTGAGATGGAAAGGAAAGGAAGTACCCTTCAAGTGCATACCCCCATGACCAAAATGTTTATGGTCTTCATTGGACGTCACTAAAGATGACAATCATCCTCAAATATTAGTTTTGCTGGTATTAATTGATTGTGTAATAGGATCATTGGTGAATTCTCTGAGTACTTAGATGCTATGCCCTTGTCAAGTAGAAAATGCTAATGTTTTATAGTCATGATTTTTGTTTATCATGGACAGACCCAAAGTCCATAGCCATTCAATTGTTTTTGTTCCTTTCTGACATTCAACTTACCTTGGTCTACTCTACTTACTTTTGAAAATCAGGACCAATTTTAGTTGTCAGTAGAGCAACATTTCTTTCAACTCTGGTTGAAGAAAAGGTTTGAGTGACTAGTGAGTAGCCACAGCCAAAGCAAAGTAAAGATTTTAATCATTTCTCCAGGAAAAAGTTTCTTCCCAGTCAAAATCAAACTTTTTGAACTGGTAGAGAATGAAGCTGAGCAAACAGGCAGCAAAGTCACCCAGGGGGCCACTGAGAGTGAGGATAAAAGTGTGTGACAAGGGAGTGGTTGTTCTAGGGCCTGCTCACTTTTAGTGCCAAGTGCCTTACCTGACCTCTAATGCCAGTGTATGCATTTCATCACCCAAATGCCAGAGAATTAATGATGACAATCGATCTTTCATACCATCATATAACAGAACTATGAAGTAAGACTCTACTAGATCCTTCTTGCTTTAGTAAACTACAATGCTGTAGCTCAAGTTGTCCTACAAAATACAAACCTGCCTACATTGCAAACCACATGAAGGGACAATGTTTACTGTCCTTTCATCTCTCTGTCTACTTCAAGTCCTAGTAGAGTGTTCTTAGTCTTTGTAAATACATAGTTTCCATTTTGCTGCTTCCCTGACATTTCTGTGATGTGGAAAAGCCATGTTGACTCAAACAGATTGTTTATGTTTCTAATCCTTGGATTACCAAATCCAATTCTAGCTATAAGAAGCATAGCAGCACAGAACTGTCATTATTAATACTTGAAAATAGGTATCACATTTTGAAAGACATTATACAAACATACCAAGCCATGTTTACTTTCCCAAACTGGTAGGTATAGATGTACCTTTGTGAAGCCATCCAACATTTCACCCTGCCAATTATTTGTACATGATATAATACACTCAGAGAACAATAAAGTAGAAGGTCAGAGTCACATCATTATAAAATATGTGACTTCTTCATTATAAAATAGTTCGTTTCTTGGGCAAAGCATTGTTGGGAAGGATCCTATGATGGCTACAGAGGCTTTATCTGAGCTTTCACATAGTGAGAACAGCAAAAAGACTACAACCTGATGTCCTGCTTATACATAGAAGTTGTGTTGACTTCCCTTGACCCATGAAAATGAATTGCTCTTCTCTATCTAGTTAAGAAAGAGATTTCAGTAGATCTTGATTTGCATTCCAGGAGTTGTCTCCTTTACTGAAGGAATGTCTCAGCAAGACAGAGTCTGAGTATACTAGTACTGACAAGTTATGGTTTAATAATTGTGTTAGTTGAACCAGCAGTTCATGCCTTTGCACATGCAAACTATTAATCCTTTTTGTCATAACTAGTCTATGCACTGGTTCATTTGTTTTTTTTTATTTTTTTTAACTTTTTATTTTATTGAGAAAAGAGAAAAAAAAAAACAAATTTCCTCCTCCTCCCAGCCTCCCATTTCCCTCCCCCTCCTCCCACCCTTCTCCCCCTCCCCCCACTCCTCTCCCCCTCCCTCTCCAGCCCAAAGAGCAGTCAGATTTCCCTGCCCTGTGGTAAGTCCTAGGTCCTCCCCCCTCCGTGCATTTCTAGGAAGGTGAACATCCAAACTGGCTAGGCTCCCACAAAGCCAGCACATTACGTAGGTTCAAAACCCCATGCCATTGTCCTTGGGTTCTCATCAGCCCTCATTGTTCACCATGCTCAGAGAGTCCAGTTTTATCCCATGCTTTTTCAGTCACAGTCCAGCTGGCCTTGGTGAGCTCCCAATAGATCAGCTCCACTGTCTCAGTGGGTGGGTGCTCCCCTCATGGTCCCGACTTCTATCACATGACAAGAGCATTTGTTCAACTATGTTCATAGCAGTATTATTTGTAATAGCCAGAACCTGGAAACAACCTAGATGCCCTTCAATGGAAGAATGGATGAAGAAAGTGTGGAATATCTACACATTAGAGTACTATGCTGCGTTAAAAAACAATGACTTCTCAAATTTTGCATGCAAATGGATGGAAATAGAAGACACTATCCTGAGTGAGGTATCCCAGAGCCAAAAAGATGAACATGGGATGTACTCACTCATAATTGGTTTCTAGCCATAAACAAGGGTCACGGAGTCTACACTTGGTGATCCCAAAGAAGCTAAGTAAGAAGGTGAACCAAAGGAAAAGCATATAGTTGTCCTCTTGGCTATGGGAAGTAGACAAAATTGCCGGGGAGAAAATTGAGATCTTGGGGGTGGGGTGGGATGGGGGTAAGGGGAAATGGGGAGAGAGGGGGGAGAGGGGGAGAATGGGGGGAGCTTGGGAAAGGGGGAGGATTGGGATGAAGGAAGGTTGGATGGGGGAACACGGAAGCACGGTTCTTAGTTAAGGGAGCCACCTTAGGATTGGCAAGAGACTTGAACCTAGAGTGGCTCCCAGATACCCAAGCCGAGGTCCCCAGTTAGTTCCTTGGGCAGCTGAGGATGGGGAACCTGAAATGACCCTATCCTAGAGCAATACTGACGAATATCTTGCATATCATCATAGAAACTTCATCTGGTGATGGATGGAGACAGAGACAGAGACCCACACTGGAGCACTGGACTGAGCTCCCAAGGTCCCGATGAGGAGCAGAAGGAGGGAGAACATGAGCACCGGCTCATTTGTATAAGCGATCTTGTGGCCAAATATATAAGCTAGGTGAAATATAATGGATAAATTCTCCTCCATATAAATGTTTGAAACTCTTTCCTTCAGACACTGGTGGACATAGACTGCTCTCCAGAAAGCTGCTATATATGTCTGTACAAAAGTATTTCAGTTACTGTATGATGTTGAGAACCATGAAAGTATAGACAAAACAATAACAAGTTACACTTTTCAGTTAATCTTCTTCACAGACTCCCTGAATTATAATGAAAATTCCATATTAACCAACTGTTAAACTTTAAATAATTGGATGATAAAATTTTTTTCTATTTTATTTTTTAAAAAAATTGTCATTAAAATAGAATCATTTTACTTTCACCATTCTGTTGCAGGAGGTCCTCCCACTCCTCCAGCCTATCACCGCTGAGGTACCAGCCCATTGGGGCGTGGTTTCTCTCCCTTTAAAAAAGCGGCCACTTCCCTCTCCTCTCTCTCTTCACTTCCTGCTCCGCTGGCGACTAGACTCCTTTCCTGGTTGCGTAGAGGGCTGCTGCCTGGGACAGTGATCTGTAAGTTTTTTCCCCTTTAAATAAATACCACCCTAATAATCATAACCCCGAATTGATGTGGCATTGTTTGTGACTTACGCCTTCACCATTCCCTTTTCTTCCAATTATTACACACACACACACACACACACACACACACACACACACAGAAACTTGCTGAGTCTTTTTAGTGTGGTGTGTGTGTATAGTTTCAGACAGACCATTTTGTTTTGGGCAACCAATTCAAAGTGCTCAGTCCTAGGAGAGGTTGGTTATTCTGTTCTCACTAGTCAATATTTTCTCACAGAACTTCAATATTTTGATTTAAATGTCATGATGATTTCATTGAAGAATATCAGTGTACAGTTCTCAGATAGTAGGTTTTCTTCAATGAATTCTTATCTTTGGCTTTAGAATAGTAAATAGAATATTCATCATTGCTGGGCTCAAGCCTTCCTAGAAAATGATATTCAATAATATGAAGACATTACAAATGTGTTACAAGAAGTGTCAGACCATCCAATAAATCTCCAGAAATCCCTTTCACAATATTTTCTGTTTAAACAGAAAAGAATTATTCTCTGATCAGGAGTCAAGAAAAGAATAAAATTTGTTCTTTTATAGAAGAGCCCAGTAACCAGTTAGAAACCTTTAGGTAATGCTTGCCTGCTGGCCCTGTGTGAGGACAAGAACATGAACACACTCATACTTTGAGCTTCAGTTAAAACTGAGGCCAGGAAAAAAAAGTGTTCAACATATCTAAAACCAGAGAGAATGTGGAAGGCTGAAAAGCTAAAATACAATATATAATAAAATGATCATACCGGGACCTTCTGGGGTAAATAAATCCACAGTGCCTATAATTTGACCATTTCTGTAAATTCACAGTTGTGTAAAGGCAGGAGGCATGTGTGTGGAGGAAATGATTCTTAACTGAGTGCTTCATTATATAAATGTGTCTTTGCAGAGCCTTGTAAGTCATATACTCTGCCCTGTGTGGGGTGCCAGTTCTCAGAAATGGCCAGCAATGGATGCACGTGCCAAAGTTTGCATTGTTTTTCCTACAAATATAAAACAAGAATTCTGAACATTATCATTTTTGATCGTTGACACTTCTAGTATCCTCCCTCCAATTTCAATATCTGTCTCCACCCCCCGTCCTCTTTCTCACCTTCATTTCCCCGTTGAACTCTTGCTCTCTCCTACCACCCTATTACTGTCAGCTTCCATAGAGACTTCTAGGCCATTTTACATCCATCCTCAATTCCTTAATCCTTGTTCTTTTCTCCTGTCACCTTCTATATACTCATATATAGTATGAACTTTCTCACTTAAAATAAGTCATTTCTCCAGGCAGTTGTGGCACAGGCACTCGGGAGGCAGAGACAGGTGGATCTCTGTGAGTTCGAAACCAGCCTGGTCTACAAGAGCTAGTCCCAGGACAGGCTCCAAAGCTACAGAGACACCCTATTGTGAAAAACAAACAAACAAACAAAAACAACAAACAAACAAACAAACAAAAAACCAGATAAATAAATAAAATTATTCATTTTGTTAGAGTTCACTATTTTTTTTTCTTTTTTAAATTTATTTATTTATTAAGGATTTCTGCCTCGTCCCCACAACCGCTTCCCATTTCCCTCCCCCTCCCCCGATCAAGTCCTCCCCCCTCATCTGCTCGAAGAGCAATCAGGGTTCCCTGACCTGTGGGAAGCCCATGGACTGCCCACCTCTATCCAGGTCTCGTAAGGTGAGCATTCAAACTGCCTAGGCTCCCACAAAGCCAGTACGTGCAGTAGGATCAAAAAACCCACTGCAATTGTTCTTGAATTCACTATTTTTTTTATGACCAACCAAACCATTTTTAATTCAACAATATTATATGGTCAGATGCACCATTTATCAATTACACATAGTAACGTATGTTTATAAATCATGTAATATAAAAAACTCTAGAGGGTAGTACCTCATTTATCCTCACAACTGAAAGACTGGGGTCGGGGTTGGGGATCTAGTTCAGTGGTGGAGTGTCTAACAAGCACATGGCCCTGGATTTGGTCCTCAGCTCTGAGGATAAAAAGGAACAAAATAAAAAAAAATTTACATTACCAAAAAAGAAAAAAAAGTTTCCTGGAAGGCTAAGATTGAGTGAATTTGTGTGAATTGGTTATCATGAAGTTAGTAGAGAGGAATCAGAGCTGGAATTTGAAGTCAGGGAATAAAAGCTTCAAATCTACAGTCTTAACCACAGCCTTTATAGTTCCTTTCAGATTTCTGAGTATATCAGATGCTTGAGTTTGGGAAGTGGAGATTCTTTTAAATTGAACTGAGTATGATGAAGCAGAAGTCTGTTATAAGACAATGAGGAAGGAAGTGAGCCCTATGCATTTTGGGAAAGAGGACATAATTCACCTTTTGGGACTCAGAATATTCAGGAAGCAGAGGAGAGGAGTTATATGGAAATAAAAATTGAAATACTGACTGATTCACCGGTCGGGACATATTATAATTATAAAGTCATGATTTTTAAAAATTTTTTCAAAGAGTAAATAGCAAATTAGGGCATCTGCCAATTTTCCTGTAGGAGGAACACAGAAATTTCTTCCCTACTGGTAAGTTTTTAAAATGGTAAGAAGAAGGAGAAAGGAGATACATCTCCCCCTACTTCCAGAAATCTCTTGTGGACAGCAAGAAGAAGATATCATTGCACATTTGCAAACATGTTCCTTAAAATCTACTTTTGGAAACATACATGTGAATGTATTTTATGGAAAAATAAACAGTTTTATAAATGTCAGAAATATTAGAAAGATCTAATCTTTCTACTTAAAAAGACACACTTTTAACTGAGCTCCTTCCCAGTGTGTCAATCTCAGTGAACAGAGGAACATGTGAGATAAAAACACAATGTCTTATACAATGACTAACGGAGAAGTGAGTCTGTGTCTCAGTGCTAAGTGGGTAGGTTAAAAAAAAATTCACCACACGGGATTAGAAAATGTCACTCTTGGATCCAAAGAGACAAGCTACTTGGTATAATTGGGAAGCCCGGTTAGGAACCCCTGTTAGGCACTGTCAAGAATTTTTTCCCTTTGAAGTATTGATTATAACAATTTCGATAAATCATTAAATAATGTGCTGAAAGAACGTTGGAGGGAGAACAACAGGAAGTACATGAGAGGAAAAGTCACCGTAAGAACCCCTTCAGAAGGGTAAGGAAATTATATATGTACCTGAAGAGAAGAATTCTGAGGAGAGTTAGCACTGGGTCTGGTTACCTAGACAATCATTTTCCTGAAAACAGAAATGGAGTTAAAGACAGGGAGAATCCCAGTAACTCTTGGATTCACTCTGGGAAATGTATTCTACAACTGCAGAAGGAAGCACATTGAATAATCAACATTTTATTTTCTTCTGCTTTGGGAGTCTGTAACAATCACCGTGTTGTTGATTTAAGCTGTCTCATTCTTATTTAGATGTCATTTCACTGTGTTTTTCATTCAGATAGATCAGCTTATTGCTTAATTTCTAATTGCTTAATTAGGTACTGTCCACATGTTTACTTTGGAGCAATCTAAAGACCAAGACCTTTGGGGCTCAATAAAGACATGAGTCCCTTAGAAATACTGTTTACCACTTACAAATTTCATTTCCCTTTTGTAACGTGGGTAGTAAGCATTTACCCACCTTGATGGTATTATTGAGCTTGTATTTGTGATTTGACCTTCACAGTTCCATGCACAAAACAGATGCCAATGAAACTCTTCCTCGTTTCTTTTATTACCAATTTATTCCAGACATACACAGGACAAATGCCTGTTTCAAAACAGAATATTTCAGCTCATTTATACAGGGTGCCGATCAATGAATAACTTCCCAGTCACTGTTTCTCTATTCTAAGACTCGATAAAAACATCTATTTCCCCAAAGATTTTTGTTTTAGTTGTGTTAGCAAATACATTAACAAAGTAATAAAAATACTTCAAAGTAGACAAGCATGAAATCCAATTACCAAGTGTTTAGAGATTTGAAATAGCTTATGGCTAGAAAGACGTCTTAGCTGGTACTGGCAGTTGCCACCAAGCCAGTTGACCTATGATTGTTCTCCAGAACCTACGTGGTAGAAGCAGAGAATTTATTTTCTGAACTTGTACTCTAAATCACATACATTCCTATATATACACACACTAAATAAAGAAATAAATTTAGATATTTTAGTAGATTGGATATTATGAAAGTAACCTAGCAGTTAAGGAAGAAAGACAGTAGGCAACGATGCCAAAAAGTATTGAAAAAAATAACAAGAACTAGAATATTAAAATCAGTACTAGCAACAATCACTGACTGTTGGTCTATGGAAACTGTGTTAAGCGTTATACAGATTATTTTCTTTAGCTTTGGTTTACAAAGAAAGGTGCTTCATCCAATTTAGATTTAGTCCCATTTAAACTTCTTTCTCCATAACCAGTTACATGAGTGTTAAATCAGCAAGAAGTCTAGAGTAAGCAAAGTGGATTAAAGAAATTAGGACCTAAGGCTTCCTCAGCTCAGAACCGAGAGCAGAAAATAGTTTGGCCCAACAGTGTGAAAGGCACTGTAGTGTTTAGATCATTGCAATTCAGCCCTCACATTGTATGTGATCCCTGTCTGAATCCTCCTGAAAGTGATTTATTCTTCTCCCTGCATATCCTCAAAACATCCCATGGTTGTTTCTTAACAGGCTCTTGAAAGGGAAGGCTCCTCCACACTGCTGCCTCACATCTACAAGGTAAATTCACTTAAGCCAATGAGTTAAGATCATGAAAATGTTTACTAACCATACCTATTTTTCTAAGAGGCTAATGGTGATCCTACCTTCTTGATTCAATGTTTCTAAATCATAGATAATGTTCCGTAGTAGATTGCAGGAATGCTGGTGTGAGGTGGTCACATTCTTTGTCAACAAAAATGATAAGCCTTTATCTTTGATGAAAATTCCTTCTAAACTGGAATTTCTCTCCCTCCCTAATCAGATGTCTCCCTGTTCATTCTTTGCTGATTCTTAAACTCCTGTTATTCAACAAGTCAAGAAGTAGAGAGCGAAGGATAAGAATGTTCTTCATAGTGGAAATCAAAGTCACCAGGTTCAAGTTCTACCAACTCGTAAATAATATTATTCCTTTACGTATTCAATTTTTTAAAGCATTTGAATCTGAAAAGTCTCAGATTTCAAGTATTTTAAATAACAAGTTCAAATGTGAAATTACTCTAGTGTAAAATTCCAATAACCCAATTGAATTTTCGACTGTATTTAGCTTTGTGTAGATGTAAATAGTACATATACACTAAACTTAAAATTAATTTAGTTTAATAAGACTCTATCCCTAGCACATCCTAGTATTATCCTGTGATTCTAAATATAATAATATTTTATTAAAACTATTACTTCTGTGTAATTCACAATTGGCCCGATTCTCCACTGTAAAACCTCTAAATGCGACAGTGGAGGAATGCATAAAGGCGTTTGTATATGTTATGGAACAGCCACCTGAAGTAACTGTGTCATTCAACAGTGTTATATGCCTGTGATTGTAGAGATCAAGATATTGAAATAGTAAACTTATGAGTTTGAAGACAGCCTGAACTACATTAAAGTCAGTCTGACATTTATGCCAGAAAAGAACTTGAGCTATGAGTAACATAAGCAAGTTTTCTGCAGCGGAGAGAGCAGATCCATGGAACCCATTATTCAACAGCCAGCTCCCTGCTGCAGTATGCTTTCCCACAGTTTTAAGGATAAGAAAACGATTAAACTAAAGCAACACCCTCACAGACACTATTATGGACAAAACGCAAGCTTAACAGAAATGCTTCCATAACATTTTTGTCAAGTAGGCCTTTGGACTTACATATCAGCTCCTGATTAGCCTACCTGGTGACAGCTTTGAGTATATGCATGCTGGCTAGGGCAGTGTCAGGGTGTGATCTGAATACATTGTTAAAATACGGTAGAAAAGCTGTCACCTTTGACAGTCTGTAGTTCCAGGCATGATGACAAATGGAGTCCATAGCATGGCTTTGTTCCTGGTTATCTTAAAGTAGCCAGGAAACACATGAACTATTACAGAATATTGACTTATTAGGATAAGCAGGTAATATGAATTGTTTCTTTATTTTTTGAATAAATTATCTCTTTAATCTTCTTCCCCAATAGAAATTGCCTCCAAGTATAATCTTTCTTCTGAATAGATAGATTTGCTATGACAGAAACAATACTATAAATCTGCTTAGTTTTATACTTTGCTTTAATATTTAATACAGGAAAGTACTGGCTATAAATAAAGTCAATGTGTAAAGCATGATCCTAATATTTATTTTTAAAGTATATGGATTTTCATAGAACCAGGCGGATCTCGGTGAGTTTGAGGCCAGCCTGGTCTACAAAAGCTAGTTTTGGGATAGGCTCTAAAGCTCCATAGAAACTCTGTCTTGAAAATCAGAAAATTTGGAAAAATATAGTTTTTCCAAATTTATTTTACACGGGAGATTTTACTCAAGGAAGTCTATATCTATTATTAATGAGTGAAACAGAATGAAAGCAGACTATCTCTGGGCAAAGAGACAAGGGCCCTTGTCCTTGGGCTTCTTTCACCAAGGTTGTGTGATACACAGCCAAATAGATATGAACACAAACATTTAGAAAGCCACTTGACAGCATGACCATTTAAAAATGCATCAATACGTTCCTTCCCAAGAGCCTGAGACATCCCTTGGTACACATTTTTCCATTTTCTCAGTACTAAGAAGGAGTCCTTCCTCTGAAAAAGTCTAATGAAGAGAATGATTGATTGCCCCAATAAACACTCTTTCCCGTTGTGTGCCAATGGGCACATAGTGACTAACAGGTTAGTATAGTAGTATGCCCAATCCAGCGCTTGTTAAGACATTGATGGTTTTTCTTTCCCATCTTACTGTGTAACACATTCCAATATTATACAAGCTAGCCACCAGGGAGAGTTTCTAGGTCAATTCAAGCTTGATTTCTCTATGCCCTACAACCGATGTGTGTGGTTTCTTTCAGGGTAGGATCTTATTAGGTGGTTATGGTGGGCAACCAAGAACAATGGCAATGACTTATCTTGGGTCCCCTTGGGACCTGACCATATAATCTGTGTCTGGAACTGAACTTTTCACATACTATACTGCCTTCTGGGAGCTCCACTGTTTACTAAAGTTAGGTAGGTCCATTTAAACTCCGTTAAAAATATTTTTAATTATCTAGAAACTAGGAGGTGTCATAAGGCTTCTTCCAACATCATTTGTTTTGGTTAACCCACTCCCTACCCCTTATTTCTCATATCCTGAGGACCCCATCCCCGCTCAAACTTTTCTATCCCAGTATTATTCCGACTGTTCTATATCCATAAAGGAATGAGATAAAATGTCTTTGACCTCTGGGTTTCCATTCTTTCATTTGTAAATATGTGCATTCAGCTACATCAGCGCATCAAATATTAATCCAAAGACCAGTCTCACCCAACAGAGCAATTGTACTAAAATGAAGGTTCTTGACCCTCCAGTTAAGAGCAACAAATTGATTTGGTTATATATGTCACTTAGATGACATAGTGTGAAAACAATGCAGTAAAAACAAAGAGCTTCAGATTTGCAAATGTTGGTGTCTAATATTCTCTTCATGCCATCCATTGTTTCACTCTTTCTTGAAAAACATTTACTTAGAGAAATATAGTTTAAAAAAAAGATTAGGAACAAGTAATAAAGAATCAGCACTGCTTGTATGCTTTGTTCAAATGACATTTAAAAAAACTGGTCAAATCTAAATTAGCTTTGAATTGCAAAGAGAACTTTAAAGTCCATTTTCACAGTTGACTCCCACCAAGGGTATCATTTGCCATAGCCTTTCAAAATGTGAAACTGTCAATTTATTGTGAACAACTGAGCGTGTATTGAGTAATCCGAGCATGAAAAACGTCCCACTTTAGCTAACTGTACTTCTTTACCGCACAGACATTGCCCACTCTTTTATATAATTTCAGTCCCTTGAGATGTACGATTTGCATAGCACGCTGAAAGGAGAAATTCAATTGCATTGAAATGGTTAATTCTGGAAGGCGAGACACAATAAAGCATCTGTTGCTTCCTAGAGGTTTTCATTTTGAAAACTAAATATTTGAAGACTGTGATTCATCCTCGAAAGCTAGAGGTAAGACTGAGGTTGGTATACTAAATTTGAGGTGATATATAGAGATGAGGATTCATAACAATTTTGTGAATCCTTAGGGAGCTCAGTATCAACAAATTAGATAGTCAATACAGACTTGATAAAAAAGTTACAAGATCCTAAGGCAATGACAGTGATTTTAGAAAAGCATTCTTCACAAATATTAAGATATGGGCATTGACTATAAATGGAGTGGCTGAAGCCTTTATCATTTATAATATTAGGTAGTATTATCAGTTGAAATGTAGATTTGTGCCATTAATATGGGAGTATAAAAATAAACATATTTCAAAATGAAGTTTGCCTTGAGACATGAGCAGGTTGAGGATATTATAATATTGGGAAATATATTTCTTTTTTAATTCTCTTCTCTATTTTGTCACTGTGGCTTGGCTTACAGTAGCTTACAAAATAAGTAAAGAGAATAAACAGGAACTGTAAAAATGAAGCCTAATAAAGTGTGTTAAGTCAATCAAAGAATAATGGAATAAACACCATAGGGCTGCTCAGAGCAGCTAGGATAATAAATAAAGAATTAATAATAATATAGCAAAATTGTTGAATTTAGTAAGGTGAATTAAATTACAATGATAGAAAATATCAAATCAGAGACTTTAAGGTGTGTAAAAAAACTTAATGAATTTAGAAGGAACAATGATCAGTCCACAGGTATAAAACCTAAGACTTGAGAAGACCCATTCTTAAATAATGCCGACTATTTGATTTCTAAGTACACACATTCACATTATTTATAGCTAGAAGCCAAATCCAAATAAGTTAAGTATCCATTAGAACTATGTGGCAGATCTTCAGTCCTGTATTCTGTCCTGAGATTGATTCTATATCATATACATATATTTATATACATATAACTATGCATATATTTATAAACTAAAATCATCTCAATGTCTAAAGGAAGAGGAAGTTGAGGAAAACCTAGGTTTTTCAGTCGGTAGATGTCACTTGTTTGCCTTTTCCTGAAATCAGTCTGCCTTTTTTTTCTATTTACTCTGGTGGAGAAGCTCAAATCCATCTGTGTGTATGGACAGAAACTATGCTCAGTAATTGCTGGTTCCCCTGCTTACCCCTGATGAAAGTTCAGTTCACACTCAGCCACACAGTTCCTCTATCCCTCTAGTGTCAGAAGAAACTTTGAAAGGCTGGAAAGGGCAAATTTGAAAAAAAAAATAACGGAGTTCAAATGGGTTAAGGTTTCAATTTTCACATTTTAACAACAAAGATCAAAGTTCAAGACTTTCATTTGCAACAGTACTACCCAGTGCATTAAATCGTGTGGCATTTTTAGGCTGTTACAGGCTGTTTAGCAATGATCATTCTGAGCCTGTTTGCCGCTGCTGTTATCTCTGTAATTTTGACTGTTTTCTGGTTTTTCTATCATGGGCCACTGACACATTGAAGCATTTTCCATGCTCATCTGACTTGTTTCAGTGGAGAACCAGCCTGTAATTTAAATTAATTTAAATCAGTATAACGACATCTAATTTAGTGGGATTGTGACTCCTGTTCTCTTCTTCCCTGACACCTCCAAATTTCAGCCTCCTTATTGTAATTCTTTCCCCAGGCTTCATGACAATTGTCCCAAAGTAATATAATGATGATGCTTAGAGTTTAGTAGCAGGACATAGACTCACACTGAGCACTTTCCCCATCACTCTGGCTTCTGCTCAGGAAAGCACAACCATCTTCTATTTAAGGGTCTTCTAAAACTGCTATAGCTGTTGTACCTACTCAGTGTTGTGTATTAAAAAAAAAAGGAAGCTGTAAGCTCGTGTTCTTCCAACTGTATGAGGAACACTGAAAAAAACGTATTCATCGCAGAATATTATTTCAGTGCCATATCTCTTCCTAGTTGGTCTGTATAATGGGGTAGGTGCGAAATAGCCACAGGCTCTTGTGTTCAATATTTGGTCCTCACTTTCTGGTGCTGCTTGGGAAGGTGAGAGCTGGCTGGAGGATGAAGGTTACCAAGAATGATTTTTCAGGCATTATATTTGAACTGAACCCCTTCTGTTTTTGATATCTCTGCTTTCTGTCCACCATGACATAAAAGCCCTCTTTTCTATGCTTTCCTTCTACCATGATGATGTGACTCACCCCTGAAGTAGCAGAACCAATAGCTCTAGACTGACATCTTTAGGTTGTCTGTAAAACCATATCTGTCTTAGTTACTTTTCCATTGCTATGATAAGGGTACCATGACAAGGCATCTTGTAGAGGAGTCCATTTAGGGCTTATAATTTCAAAGAGTTAAATTCCATGATCAATATGGTCGGGATCATGACAATAGGCAGATAGACATGGTGCTGAAGCTGTAGCTAAAGGATGCTTCTTGATCCTCGAGAGACAGCTACCTGGTAATGGCATGAACTTTCTAGATCTCAAAGCCTACCCCTAGTGACACCCTCCTCCAACAGGGCCACATACCATAAACCTTTCCAAAGAGTTTCACTCACTGGAGACCAAGCATTTAAATATATGGCTCCATGGGGGCCTTTCTCATTCCAACAACTGTACGTTCCTTCCTTAGGTTGTTTCTACCAAGAATGTTTTCACAGCAATAAACAAAGTAAGTGATATAGTCAGTGTGACCCACTGGACTGAATTCTACTCTCGGGATCAAGACTGGGTATTCCCGGTACCCAGTCTGCATAAGTTATTTTACTGTGAGTTCATGAAACTGATACTTAAGACTCTGCATTTAGTTTCTTTATAAAGGAAATATAAGAATCACATAGGCTGTTCTCAAAGGGAAAATCTAGTGCAAAAGTTTTATCACTCTGTATTATCTTATTATAAACCTCCCTTCATCTCCATGGTTATGGAGATGTAGATAAAATTAAAATTATTTTCCTTCAAGTATCCATGTTCTCTCACTAAAAATGTGTCAGTAGTAGTCCTAATGTAGATTCTTAGATAAACATTGAGCAAAATGAAAATATACTTTTATGTGGATGGTTTTTGTCAACCTGACACGACATTTAAGAGGTAGGCACCTCAATTGAGAAAATGGCTCTGTAAAATCAGTCCTAGGCAAGCCTGTGGGACTTTTCCTTGAATCATGACTGATGTGAGAGGGCTCAGCCTACTGTGGGTGGTGCTACTCCTGGATGGTCTTGGGGCACATAAGAAAACAGTACACAGAGCCAAGCAAACAAAATTTGCAGAATAAACTAGTAAGTGGCATTCCTCCAAACTTCTACTTCAATTCCTGCCTTAAGCATCCGTCCTGACTTTCCTCAGTGATGGAATATCACCTGAAAGTCATAAGCTTAAATAAATAAACCCTTTCATCTCCAATTTGTTTTTGTCTGTGGTGTTTTGTTACAGCAGTAGAAACCCTAAGACAGCAATTCTATGATTCTAAATTTAATGTTTTAAAATTGAAAAGTTATTTTATATAATGTTGAGAAAGAGGAACATTTTGCTGGATTCTACGGAACTCATTCAAATTTCATTATCTTTTAATGTGTATGTGCTCAATCAAATACGTGTGCATCATTCTAACTTTGTACTTGTACAGTGAATTTCAGCCACAAGGCATTTTCTTTAGATTTCGAATGTTCCAAGCATCCTTATTTCTTTGATACATAATACAGGTTAAGGCATTGTTTTTACAAATTGTAAATTCTAATTGTAAATGCATTTTATAATCTAAATGCCTTTTGCCACTTTTCCTAAGGGAGAATATAAATATGACTTAAAAGGCGGGTGGATCATACAGAATCTTATGTACAGCATTGAGACAGAAACAAAACTGCTATTATTTTGGTCTTGTACTCATAAATTCTTTTTCACTGTTTTTATTTCACTATACACTTTCTCAACTTCCCTCCCTGCATCTCCCCTTCCCCCTTTTACACTCTCCCATGACCCCCATGCTCCCAATTTACTCAGGAGATCTTGTCTTTTTCTTCTTCCTATTTAGATCCATGTATATCTCTCTTAGGATCCTCTTTGCTTTCTAGATTTTCTGGGATTATAAGTTTAGCTGTTTGTTTCTTTGCTTAATTTCTAAAAAACCTCTTATGAGTGAGTACATATGATATTTGTCTTTCTAGGTCTGGATTACCTCACTTAATATGTTTTTTTTTTTTGAGATCCATCCATTTGCCTGCAATTTCAAGATGTCATTATATTTTCTACAGCTGGGTAGTGTTAGGAACATTCCTAAAATCAAGACTTTCTACCAATGCAAATGATCCCAATTAGATCAAATCAAATCAAATTAAAAGATATCCAGGTTTAACTGGATGCCTGTGCTTCAGGTGGCCCGAGGAGGGAAATGGAAAGCCAACAGGATTACTGAAGAGGAAGAGGGAAGACCATGCGTTTATTTTCTGGGAAGCAGTTTAAATAGCTTATGGTAGTGGTCTGACCTTTCCAGGGGAGTGGCCAAGTTTTGGCAGGTTCCCTTGACCCTCCCTGGGGAGGAGTCAAGGTTTGAAGGGCTGAGGGGACAAGGTTGGGATTCCAGATATTACTCCATTGTATTAATGTACCACATTTTCTTTATCCATTCTTTGGTTGAGGGGCATTTAGGTTGTTTCCAGGTTCTGTCTATGACAAATAATGCTGCTATGAACATAGCTGAGCACATGTACTTGTGGCATAATTGAACATCCTTTGGATATATACCCAAAAGTAGTATTGCTGGGTTTTGAGGTAGAATGTTTCCTAATTTTCTGAAAATCACCATACTGATTCCCAAAGTGGTTATACAAGTTTGCATTTTCACCAGCAATTGAGGAGTGTTCCCTTTACCCCACATCTTCTCCAGCATATGTTATCATCAGTGTTCTTGATCTTGGCCATTCTTACAGGTGTAAGATGAAATCTCAAAGTTGTTTTGATTTTTACAATGTTAAGGAAGCATGTTTCAGTTATTTGAGCTACCAAGTTTGAATTTTATTATAGTAGTCATATGAAACTGGCACACTTGTTCTTTGGTGTCTGGCTTGGCATCATATCTATGAATCAAAAATTTTAATCACTGTGATGTATTCTTCGTGAAGCAAATAAAATTTATGTTTTCTCAACCTGTCTTCACTAGATTTTATGTTTATCCAGATCTTTCTGTGGGGCAATGGTCTGTACCCTGTCAATTGTATTTTAATAAAATGCTGATTGATCAGTAGTCAGGCAGGAAGTATAGGCAGGGTGACCAGGCAGGAAGTAGAGGCGAGACAACAAGAATTCTGGGAAGAGGGAAGTTTCAGTCTGCAGTCATGACCCAGCCTCAAAGGAAGCAAGATGTAACTGCCTCACAAAAAATAAAGTACCAAGCCACGTGGATAATGTAAGTTATAAGAATTAGTAAATAAGCCTGAGCTAATGGGTCAATCAGTTTATAGTTAATGTAGACTTCTGTGTATTTCTTTGGGACTTAATGGCTACAGGACTGGGCAGGACAGAAAACCTCAGTAAACAAGATCCATTTTTCTTTATTTGTAAATCATGTACTCAGGTCTACGTCTACTTACAACAGAAGTTTCATTTGCCTTAATTTCCCTGAATAAAGATAGTGTGCTTTTAGATGTTTATTTACACTATTTATAAATGCTGATTTTTGCTGGCACTACAAAATAACATGAAATCGTAAATTTGTTCAGTTTTTATGTGATCTTCACCCAAAACTCCTCATTTATGAGCAAAACGCTAAAAACCCAAGCAGAGGATGGAGAAATAGTCTAAGTACCTGCGGCCATTAAAGAACTGGTGTTTCCCCAGATGAAAGGGCATGTGCTGACTTCCCTATGGGGAGTAACTGAACGTCTGTGGCACACAGTTAGAGCTACACAAGTGGCCAATGGCTTCCAGAAGATACACGCAAATCAGACAGGGAGAGAAATGCCTCAACTCATCTTTTCATCTCCACTTTGCACTGGCCATAATAACTAGAAGCTAAAGAAGCAGGAATGTTGCACAGCGTTTTTCTGCTAAAAATGATACTGATAAAGATGGGGAATAGATTTTAAAGAACAGAGGCAAATCAAGGCAGTGTGTAATGGTTTTCTTAGAATGAAGCTCATTTGTCAGATACATACTTGGTTTTAGAAGTGATGGATTTAAAGATATATGGATCCACGTTCTATGCACCATGAATTTAATCAATACAGACAAACATGAAAATGGAACTTTCCAGGATTCTCACATTCAGTTTCAGAATGAATTATCACGCCAGAGGTCTTCCGCCACTAACATCAAGGTACAAAATGAAAGGTCAGAATAGCGAGTTCATGCTGAGTTACAAGTCCTCCGTCCTCAAAGGAAGGCTCTGCTAATTTCTGCTTCCCAGGGAGAGGCATGAGAGGGATGACCTGAGAATGCAAAACTAACTGTGGACATCTAAGGCAGGTGCATTGAGTGCAAGAGCGACAGGAACCCTGATGGGCAATCCAGCATAGACCAGAGGTAAATCACAGAAAGCACAACTACAGGGCTGCGGGAGTGGACAGAGAGAGGGCATACATTAGAACACTTGAGGTTGTAGGGTGCATGGCATTTCTCTTTATTCAAGTTTGCAACAAAACTGCAATTTTTTTCTTTTAAGTTTATTCATGATTCATTGACTACATTCTGAATATTTTCTCCTTCATCTTCTCTGATCTCTTTCCCACTCCTATGAACTACCCTCCTTCACGCAAATTCATGTTTGTTTTGCTATATGATCTACTGAATTTGACCAGGACCAAATATATGACCATGAGTTTGCACCCATCCTTTGCGTGATGAGATGGGATAACTATCCTTCTTATCTAGGGTGCTCATCAGTGTACGCGGTTTAAGCTATTGACTCCCCATCTCCCATAATCTGACAATAGCCACTGGTTCAACAGGGGGGAGAAGAGTTCCACAAGCCCTTCACCTAACCATTATTTAATGTGTATAAGTTTAGTCCTTCTTTTTCTGATTGCCTTTGTGTCTGTGAATATTTGTCTGCATATATAACTGTTCTACATATGTATTTTGTGCCCACGGAAGCCAGAAATGGCTAGTGGATCTCCTAGAGATGGATTTATAGACAATTTTGAGAGACATGTAGGTACTGAGAACTAAATCCATGTTTTCTGCAACAGCAGCAAGTGCTAATAAAGGCTGAGCCATTTCTCAAGCCCCCAAGGCTAGCCATTTGTAAGCTCAGTGCAGATAACTGAAGCTTCTGTGAGTTCATGATTACAATGACTGGGTCATGCCTAAAAGATGACACTTGCAGCCCTTCTCCCTATTATCTAGTTCCTGGTTTTTTCAGTATTGTTTTCTGAGCCTTGGAGGAAGAGGTTTAAGTATTATATTTAGGACTTTGTATTTAATGCTCATACATTCAGAACTTTGAACATGTCTCCTCCAAAGCATACAATTACCATAATTACCCCCATTATGTTTTTAAGTTTTACAGTTAGATATCAGTAGAAAATTAGCAATGGATATGGTTAGGTTGCACCATTGAAATATCTGTAAACATGTAAACAATTATTTAACATGAATTCATAACAAAGCACCCAGGGATTGAATAATGATTATATATCAAAGCATACATGATATTTTCCTCAGTAGACAGTGAAAGGTACAGGCATGTTATATATAAATCTATCAATTGCATAAACTACATATAGTTATCAGAATGATACTGTTTTGGTTATTTAAATTTCACAGTGCAAAATGCACATCTACATATTCACTACATATCTTTTGGATAAAGAGATTATAAATTAGCTCATAACTTTTAGATCACATCACTTTTGGTAATTGATGTAATAAAATTATTGTGGAATTTGACAAAATAAAATAAAGACGAGTAAAATATATTTGCTGTGAAGCAATCCCTATTGCATTGGTTATATGAATAAATGCAAAATGGCATGCAACACTGAAGAATAATTATGTTTAATTCTTCAAATAACAACAACTACTATTCCTCTCTCTTCCCCTCCCTCTCTCTCCTTCTTCTCTATCTCTCATCTACCTACTTTGTTTGTTACACCATTTAATCTAGATACTTATCCTCTTTTGTTGGATTTTGTAATTAGATCTTGCTTCATAACCCAGGATGACCTGGAATACATAATCTTATTATTTCAAACTCTTGAACACTGAGAGTTCATGGGAAACAGCAAAATTCATTGGCCCAGTCCATCACAATATAGTATATACATTTCTATAGAAGGTTTTCCTTTATTTTAGTTATTTATTGTTTTTAAATTGTATCTGTGAGTAATTTCAATTTAATTATATTTTATTATAATTTTTAGTAGAAGAAAGTATTGTATATGAGTTTGATTAGTTTTGCTGGGCTCAAACTTCATACACAAATGAATGAAACTAAAAGTCTTGTTTCCAGTGATAAGATGGAGCTATAAGCATATATTAATGACCGAATGCTGAACATTTTGGAATCTGATACCCTTTATGAGTCTAAGGAATAATTTAGATAGTCTCTATATTTAAAAGAAAAGCATCTTAACAAATGTGCTTAAACGTTCATAAAATTTTCATGGATCCTTTCCCAGCAGGACAGTTGACCCCAAGTTAAAAGTATAATTTTAGAATACACTGAAACCTTAATTGCTAGTTATTCTGTAGCCGTCAGATCCTAGTGAAACGTGCAACCTAAATCTTTAGCAAAAAGAGTACCTCATGATAATATATTTCCCATTTATATATGTGAAAGCAATAATTAGTATGAAGTTCATTATAATACAACAAGGAAGAAAATAGCAAAAGAAGAAAATGTATAATTAAATAAGTTATGTCATGGGTTCCTTTACTGTTTCTCTTACATCTCGAAATGATGTGTGGCCAGGACCAGCCCAAGACTACTGATAACTAGGAAAAGCAGAGAAATGACATCTCTCCAATTTTTAAAAGAGAAATAAAATTACATAATTTTGAATTTGTTATATTTTGATAAAGAAAAGTGTGATTTTTTCTTTATTTAATCAAAAGTAACTTAGTTTAGTTTTCAAATTTTGTTGTGTGTATGTATGTATGTATTTGTGGTACATGTTAGTTAAAATATACTCACATTGTGGAGGCCATTGTTTCTCCATCTTATTTTATGAGGCAGAATCAGTTACTGAACCTGAAATTCCCAATTTCAAGTAGGCTATGGAGTTAGTAAGTTTCTGGGCTCTGCCTCTCTCCACATCCATGAGTTATTAAGGGATCAGATGACAGGCTAAGGTTACTACATCTGGTTTATATGTAGGCACTAGGGATCGAAACTTAGGTCCTCAGGCTTCTGAGAAAGTAATTGCATCACTGAGCCATCTTCCAAGTCCTTATTTTCCTTATTTTTTTAACTTCATAATATTTAAATGCCAAGTAAAGATGAAATGTATTCAAAGTACATAACATGATGATTTGATACATGTTTGCATTGTGTAATGAGAACTTATTGAACTTTTGCTCTAATTCTGCAGGGGAATGGTGATTAAAGGTAGCATGCCTTCAGTGTGCTCACAGAATGTAAAATCTATTGGAACTGCTCACAGTGTTCTATTGGTATGCAGAAATAGGACGGTCATTAAGTTTACTTACTCCCATCTCTCATTAAGGTTGTTTTACTAATAGATATATTATAGATACAGTGGTAAAAACTTTCATGGATTTAATAAATCTATAAAGTATTTCTATGATCTGAACACATGTACTGAGAATATGCTACCTCTTTCAAACCTATGCTGTCGGGTTAAAAAGTTTAAAAATATCTTTTGTGAGCAACACACTTAATGAAGTCTATTTGTATCTTAATGTGAAGTTGTCAATGCTATCATTTACTTACGGGAGATGATATCATCTTTGAAATTCCAAAACAAGTGATGTGGATTTGTCTGACACATTTGCTTATTAAATAGGTTTCTTTCCAGTGGAAAACATGCCCCTCCCTCCTACTAAATGAGCTGAAATTTAGTGCTAAAATTCTTGGATAAAGTCCTCCAACTTGAGGGGTCTGACTTCAAGATTAGCAGGGTAAAAAAAGAAAAGACAATGAGGATGCTGAATATTATTTTTCTGAGAACATCGGAAAGGAAGAGCGTGTTTATCTCCCATGTGTTAATCCTGATAAATACCAGCAATCAAAGAAGAATGCAACAGATCTGTTTGGATAACAGCTTTGGCAAACTACAGACATGTTTTCTTTATCTGCCACCCCCACACTATGACTCAGAATAAAGGTTCTGAGGAAGGCTTCTGAAAAACAAAATCAGTGTATTCATTGGTGCCCAAGTTTTGATAGTTTAATATACATTTCAAATAGAAAAGTAAGTGGGAGTAGAAATAACAAAAAGCTCAGATAATTAGCATATTAAGACCATGGAAATTATTTTCACTGAATATAAATAATCAGTCAAACCACAGTAATTGGAAATGGTCAAACTGTGTATGGTTAAAGTCAAAAAGAAAAATGTTAGAGCGATGACGTCATTAGGTAACATTTCTTCCAGAACTGATGTTATAAAGAGACTTAAAAGCAGACGGAAAAGGCAGATGCTTTATGAACTAATCTCCTATTTTCAGTACTATAGTTCTTTGTGTCCATACTGACTGCTGTCTATTGTGTCCTCCAAGTAGCTATTTATGGCATTTCCCTATTTTAGGAACCCCTGTAAAGGAACCAGTGTCCTTGCAATCATGACTGATTTACTTGCAGTTTTAATATTAAGCCTTTACATGGATGGTATTTTGGACAGTCTTTGCATGTACTTCCAGTGCTTTGTGAAGCACCTTGTTTGATGGGGCTCTCTGTATTGTCATGTATAATCAATAAAAACTCAGCTAAACCTTGCAAGAAACTCTGATGACATTTATCACATCATTCACACATGGCTCTTCGAAGAGTATTGTAGAGGCTGGAGACACAGCCAGTCAGTAAGATGCCTGCTGCAGAAGCAAGAGGACCTAAGTTAGAATCTACAGCTCTCACATCGAAAGACTGGGTACGATGCTGCTAATCCTGAACTCTAGCTCTGGGGAGAAGGGATGAATGGAATCCCAGAGCTTACTGCCTGATATAAATGAATAAATAAAATAAGCTATAGAGGCAATGAGAGACACTGTCTCAAAAAAAAAAAAAGAAAAGATAGTGATCAAAGAAGATAATGTCCACCTCTGGTCTCCACAGACACTTGCACATATGTGCATTCGTACCTGTATGAATCTAAACAAGAAGTCCCCCCCCACACACATATCCCCACCTTCCAAACACACAGAAAGGGTATGACTCAAATCAGTATAGACCATGACACATTATCTGCTTCTGAGTGGTTCATGTTCCTTCTAAAAGACAAGTACCATGGGTAAGAAGGAGTTTTTGTTTGGTTGAAACAATTTTCATTAAAATGGGTTCAAATAGCTTGTTCAGAAAATTGAAATATATACATATATATGTATATATATTTGATCACAATGATTTATTTTTTAAAAGTCACACAAACTCCATAAAGAACACTATAAAATAGTAAGTCTATAGCTAAATTGTTAGACTACAAAAGATATGGGGGGGTGTTCTGAATTGACAATTGACAATTCCTAATATTGTAGTAGTATGTGCTTATGTAAGAATTCATAAAAATCAATCCTTTAAACTTCCCAGCACAAAAAAAAAGCCCTGAATTCCAATAACAAAAACAAAAACGAAACTTTTTTTTTTACGGATAAATGAATCACCTTCAGATCTTTATTATATACACAGACTAGTTCAAAGAAGTTGGCTTATAGAATACAATTTTAATTTTTTAAATCTTAGATGAAGCAGCAAGTTCAAGACCAAGGTACTGCAGGCAGTTTACCATATACCATGCCTTTCACTCTGGACTTCAGAAAGTCGGTCTTGCTGTCTTCTATGTGTGTGGCCTTTCCTCTGTGTATAATTACTCTTGGTGTCTCTTTTTAGAACCACATTGGTCCTATCAGATGATGACTCTGTCCTCAGTTTCCTCAGTTACCTCTTCAGTGACTTTATCTCCAAATATATATATATATATATATACACACTGGGGGCTAATTTTATGGCTATTAATTTTGAGAAGGACATAATGTGTAAATAATGTGACCCTACTTGAAAGGCTTAAGGATAGATACATTTATAAAGATTATTTTATTCACATAAAAACAAAGTAAGTGATGGCTATTAATTTATTCTTAAAACAGTATTCTAAAAATTAAAATATTGAAAAATAAATCTAATCAATGAAGTAAAAGACCTTTATAATGCAAACTTTAAAGCTCTAAAACAAGAGATTAAAGAAGACACTAAAATGGGACAGCTTCTTATAGATCGGTAGAAATAATATTGTAAGACACGTCCACCTTATAAAAAGCATTTTATAAACTCAATGAAATCTCAATAAAAATCCTAAAAATATTCTTCATAGAAATAGAATTTGAATAAAAAAAATTGTGTGGAACCAGAAAAGACCCCATATAGACAAAACAATCCTAAGCAAAAAGAACAATGATTGAGGAACTATTATTGCAGAATTCTGGATATATTACAGAGCTATAGTGACAAGAACAACATGGTACTGGAACAAACACAGACAAATGAACCAGAGCAACAAAAGAAGAAAGCCAAACATGACATCACATGACTTCATCAATCTGATATTTGACAAAGACGCAAATAAACATATACTGGAGAACAGACATAGCCTTCAATAAATGGTGTTTGTAAAACAAGAGTCCACGTGCAGAATGAAATTTAGGCCTATATCCATCACCCTGTGCAAAGGTTTACTGCGACTGGGACAAATATATCAATGTGAAATCTGCAATACTGAAATCACTTGAAGAACAGAGACAGTACCTTATAAGACATAGATAAAGAAAATGATATCAGAAATGTGAATCAACTTGCCCGGGATTTAAGGTCACAATTGACAAGTGGGACTTCATAAAATTAAAAGGTTTCTGTAAGCAAAGGAGACAATCAATCAAGAGAAGGTGAAGCTAATAGTGTGAGAATCTTTGCCAATTATTCATCAAGTAGAAGATTAATATCAAGAATATATAAAGAGCCAAAAAATTAGAGTCAAGAAAACAAATGACTCAGTTATAAAATGGACTATGGATCTGAGCAGAGAGTTTTCAAAAGCACAAATAAAATGAACTAGGAGGAGCTTGAGTAGCAGTTTAGCAATTAAGAACACTGATTGCTCTTCCAGAGGACCTGAGTTTGTTTCTCATCACCTCCAAGGCAGATCACAACTGTCACAGATCACAACCCTAGCTATAGGGAATCTGATCCCCTCTTCTGACCTTTAAGTGTACTGTACACATGACAGACACATACACACGTGCAGGAAAAACACCCATATGCATAAAATAAAAAATAAAGAAAACCTTTGAAAAATGTCTAAAAGAATATCTCAAAAAGTGTCCATATTAAAAAAATATTTATATTTTTTCTTTAAAAATTTGTATCAATAAACCAAGATCCATGCCAAAAAAACGTGTCCATATCCTTAGCAATTACGGAAATACAAATTAAACCTACTTTGAGATTACAATTTACCCCAATCTGACTGCATAGTATCAACAAAACAATTGTCAACCAGGCATAGTGGTGCACACTTTTAATCCCAGCATTCAGTAGGCAGAGGCAGAGAGATCTCTATGAATTAGAGGTCATCCAGGTATAAAGTCACATTGGTCATGACTACACAGTGAGACACTGAAACAAAAAACAAAATGGAAGAGCAATACAAAGATAGAAAGAAAAGAAAAAGAGCAAGAGCGAGGGAGGGAGCGAGACAGGGTGGAAGGGAGAGAAAGATGGAGTGAGGAAAGAAGGAAGGAAGGAAGAAAGGAAGGAAGGAAGGAAGGAAGGAAGGAGAGAAGGAAGAAACACTGGCGACATATGCTGGTAACACTATGGAGAAAGAGGAAGACTTTTTCCCTTTTGGCAGGATTTCAAACTGGTCCAATCACTCTGGAAATCAGTGTGGCAAATTATTTTTTAAAATCTAAAACAGATCTATCACACTCCATAGCTATATCACTCCTCAGCATTGCCTAATGGACTCAACATCCTACTCCACTGATCCTTGCTCAGGTTGTTCCATTGTATCTCTACTCATAATTGCTAGGAAAAGAAAGCAACCTAAGTGTCCTTCACTTGATGAATTCAGAAGATAATTTGTGTATGTATGGCTATGTAATATTATTCTGTTGTGAAGAAAAATGAAATAATAAAATTTGCAGTTAACCAAATGGACCCAAATACTTTTATATTGAATAAGATAGCACAGACTCAGAAAAACAGCACTGTATATCTTCTCTTCTTTGTGGTTCCTACTTTTAGACATAAATATGCAGTCTGGAGTCATCACAGAAATCATGAAGATAGAAATGGACTATGGAGAGAAGGAAGAGGCAGAAGGCGCTCTAGAGAGGGGTACTGTAGGGCACAGGTGGCTAGGAAATGAGAGGTAGGGAAAATAGAGTTATTTAACTGGGAAGAGCGGGGGAAATCAATACAGAATGAGGAACTGTGGTATAGAGAACAGCAAGGTTATTTATTTGAAAGAAGTCATAGGCAATCACTCATTTTGTTTACTTAAAATTACCTATAAAATGTACAAATATTATATATATGTTAATTATATATGTATATAAAATTAAATGGACTTATTCCACTGGAGATGATAGTGCTCATCCCAAGAACCAGCCCACTGCCAGGAATGAGAATTCTCCTGTCAGGCTGTTAATCAGGGTTGTCCAAGACATCTCCAAAACATTATAGGCTATTGCAGTTGCCCTTTTTGTCTTCAAGAATTTGAACATATGACCTTGTTGGTGAAAGTACAGCACAATTCAGATGCACACCCTGGAGAAATTAAACTGAATCTGACTTGGAAACATCCTACTAACTCTTAAGTATCCAAAGTAGATATGAAAGCTACCAAAGGAGAAATGCAATGAGCAATCCTACCCTGGTCTAACAACTATGATGTACAACAATGATCAGCCCACCAATATATCCCCCAAAGCTTTAGTAGTAGCATTTACATCTTAGAGACAACCTTAAGGTTTGCCCAGTTGGAGATAATTATTGCTTGGTATTGTAAATCTAGTGCCATGATGCTCATGGATGATAAGGTCATGTATCCTTAAGGAGAATGCATTACTGTCATTGCAACATGAATAATTCCTAACTGCATTATAAACCCTTCACCTTGTACACCAGACAAGTGTGGGTGTCGTCCCTCATCAAAGAAACTATTTGACAGTAGACAGAGAGTATTATGGAAAACCTCAACTTGTCCAACTGAAGAGAAAGACCAATCATTGTGGGATACCTGTCTCCCAAAGATACATCTACAGCACAGACCCAACACCTAAGATTCAAGGAACATCAGAAAAGGGGATGGCAAGATTGTGAGGTAGATGTCAGGGTATCGGCTTAAGATTTTGTCCTTTATATTTGACAGGTATGCTAAAGCCCTGTAATCTCAACAGTATATCATGAGCCATGATAACATCAGTTGCCATTCAAGTGCTGGTATGGAAAAATCACTAGGCTCTACCCCTAGATAAAGAGCAATAGCAACTGGTAACTGGGAAGGGGGTGGTTCATCTTCCTCTGGGATGAGTATCCTAATTGCTTATCCACCTACAAGGGGTAGGACCTCAAAACGTGTGCATATGAGCTGTGATTTACACAAAATGGATCAATCAGGTTGTATACACAAACACACACACATATGACTAAAAGAAAAGAGGTCATTAATTGAATTGCAGCAGGGTCAGATGAGCATGGAAAGAATTGTAAGGAGAAGAGGGAGGAAAAATATTATGCACTATTCGTACACACGATTAATTTAAAATCTTACATAAAAAGAATTACAGTGTTTTTTTGACACAAGTCTATATCTGTGAGACACTGAGTCTCTGAGTATTTCTGCTATCCTGTATTGAATGTGGGTGTCAGATTTTATCAAACATAATTAAATACACCTTCTTTTTTAAATGGCTAATAAGATAAGAGAGCATTGCCAAGCCAAAAAATATTTTGCTTTTCAGTTTAGGTTAACAGAGCATTCTTCCTCATGTTTACTTTCAAAATATATTCTAATTTGATTTTTGAAAATTGCCATTATATTTGTATTAAAATGAAGGAAGTGCATATTCTACTCTGGAAATATTTTTTTTATTCATTTAGTATTGTGAAAGGGACAATTTCACTATGGTATAACCAATTGCATAGAAATTTTTTTGTGTCTCCAGTCATCATGTACAATGGTTGCTCCTTCTCCAATGTTCTTGTAATTGCTATGCCTGCACATATTCTAATGTAAAGGAGTTCACTTAGTTTCTAGAACACATAGATAGAATTCTACATAGTTCTAATTAACAAATAACCTTTTGGCAAAAGGACTCAGAAGGTTTCTTTTAGTAATCAAGGAGAAATCTTAAATTTTATTTCAAGTTGTGTTTGCAATTCTAGAAGTCTAATTGGGTTCACCGGGTGCATTTTATATGAATTGTTCTCTTTTCTGATGGACTCTTGGAATTTCTACCACACGTTTAATATCAACATATCTTTGGCAATTATTTAATCTAAAAAGGGTTTGATTCATAGCAGTTACAACAAACAACACATAGAGCTTAGATCCTTGTTCATATGGTTTAATATGCATTGAACTGTGATTCTTTATGCTTCTACTATTTTCAGAGTAAAACACCAATGTAATTGGACAGAGGTACTTGTTTTATAATTATGAATGGAGCATACATGGGAAAACCTGAATCAACTGTGCTTAACTTTAGATGGAAAATTACTGTTCTGTTTTTCTTAAAGCACAGAAAAATTAAGTGAAACAATGTAAGGTTCGGTTCTCTGAATGTGTATTAGACACTAAAGCCATAAGTGGACAGCATTATTTGCTCCTCAGAAGGTGATAACATGATCAGTTCATATTTAGCCATAGTCCTGTATGTGAACAGTGAACAGGGGATAAGCTCTGCCTTGACATTTGGACAATTATTTAGAAGTGATGTCAACATGTTCATTTATCACTTTGACAATTGTCACACATTATAAACAACCACCGAGGTGATGGTGTAACGTGTGCATTTATTCTGACAGTCTACCAGGTTTTACATTCGGCTTATCATACTGACTTATTTACAACTTCTTTTTATTAAGCCAAAGCTCCAGTGTAGGGGCCTTGGGAATGGCTCAGCCTATAAAAGTACTTGCTGTGAAGCCTAAGGACCTGAATTCAATCCCTGGGACTCATGTCATGGAAGGAGGGAACCGAATCTCACTATCTGTCATCTCTTCTTTATACATATCAGTGACACATGTGCACACATAATAATTTGTAAGTGCAACAAAAGTTTAAAAATTATACCTTAAAAATTTTGGCATAGATGGTAAGGAGTCTCTGAGGCCCTGCCTCTACTGGGCTCTGACTGCTGCTAAGGGAGGATCATCAGTTTAGAGGATGTTGTCACTGTCAGGTAGCTCATCCTCCACTCGCCAGTGAATAGTCTTATATCTATTTACATATAGTCAGCATTAACTGGACTCAGGAGGCTATCAATAAAAATGACTAGAAGGAGATATTAAGTTGGGTGGAGAATGAATTAATAAGTTCAAGTAGGAGATTGAGAGAGGAAATGAGATGAGTGGATATAATCAAAATGCATCATATGCATGTATGAAACTTTCAAATAATAGAAATGGAGAATTGCTCTTCATTGATGGATGTGACCACTAGTTGATATTTCATTCTTAGGTGGATGATTTCCACATCCATGCAGATATGGAAAGCTCTAACTAGGCTTAATAAGTTATCATGAAAGAGACAGAGAATCAGGGGCAACAAGTTGTGGAAGGCACAATAGTCTTAAGGAGGAAATAAAGGTAGATATGGCATGTTTAATTTTATACATTTATGAAATTTTTAAAAAATAAAAGTTTATTTGAAGATTTTGTTTCTTCTTTGAGAGATGATGATGTATTTTAATATGAGTTCTCAGGAGAACTGTTTTTTTTTAACAGTTCTTTATATATTCTAGATGGTAAAGATGTTCTCTTGTTCTGTGGGCTATGATATTGCTCTGCTGATAGTTTCTGTTGCTGTAAGAAGTCAAATTACTGTCTTTAGCTCTCACTTAATATCTAGTTGACAGATATGTTACAGCCATGAGAACATGAGAACATGAGAGTTATAAAGCTAGGTCATGAAAGGAGATTAATCTCTGTATCACTTATATGATAAACCATGTATGAAATATTCCTGCCCTGGGATGTCATTATATGAAGAACTTTAAACTAACCATGTGGTAAGAATGTATAAGTAGGTCCATAAGCTAAGTAGATGCCTCCTTCTATCCCTCATACTCCAGGATCTAGATAATAAATCTAGATACAACTGTGTAAGGTACATTAATTAAGAACATCACCAAAGATTTCTATTGCTAAATTCTTGGTCAGTCGAAACTAAGGAACATCATAAACTTACTTTAATCCACTCAGTGTTGGGGCAATGTTAACAGTATAGCAATAGATAACCATGCTGGCTAGTATTTTGTTAACTTGACATGACCTAGAATCAACTGAGATGGAGGGAATATCAATGAAGAAAATGCCTCTAAAGACAGGACTGTAGGCAAGATTATAGAGCATTTTCTTAATTAGTGGTTGATGTGGAGGCCCAGCCCATTGTCGGTAGAGCCACTCCTGGGCTAGTGGTCATGGGTTCTATAAAAAAACAGATTAAAGAGCAAGCCAGTAAGCAACATTACTCTAGGGTTTCTCCATCAGTTCCTGCCTCCAAGTTTCTGCCCTGCTTGAGTTTGTGTCTTTCTATGATAAATGATGATATGGAAGCTTAAGTAAAATAAATTTTTCAATTCAAGTTGCTTTTAGGTCATAGTGTTTCATCACAGCAAAAGCAATAGTAACTAAGATGATCATAACAATAACAACAAAAATACATTCTATTACCTGTAAAGGAAGTTGCCATTGTTAAAATATATAAAAATAAATAAATTGGGGACCAAATATTAATTGCAAATGGAAGTTACTTTAAACTAAGTTCAAAAGTTTTAGCAAGAAGTCTGCAAGCAATTCAACAGTTTATCACTGGCAATTGAAATATACATCGTTCTATAGTTTGGATGTAAAGCATCGCAATGATGTCCAGTCGTTAAAGGTCTGGCAAAGTCTGTAGCACAATTGGGAAGGAGCGGAACCTTTAGGATATGAGTCTTATGGAAAAAATCGGGTTACAGGTGAATGCGTTCAAGTAAGAAACTTGTTATTCTGCCTCCTTCTCTTCTCCCTCTCTTTTCTGCCCTAATGTTTTGATGTGAAGTCTTCCCACATCATGAGATACTCTGTATCCCCCAAACAACAGGATTATATTACTTCTGGCTGAAATCTCTGAAGTCATAAAGCAAAACAAACTTTCCATTATTTATAAGACTACAGCAATAGGAAAGCATACCTCTGGTTCAATAAAACACTTACAGTTCCGTGGAGAGCACTCTCACAATAGGACTAAGATAAACACGCTTCACTGACTTAGACAAACTACCCAGAGCAATCCAGTGGAAGAAAGATTTCTTTCTTTTTTTTTTTTTTTGAGAGTTATAATGCATTTAAAATCACATAATTAGAATCTAGAATGTGTGTGTGTGTGTGTGTGTGTGTGTGAGAGAGAGAGAGAGAGAGAGAGAGAGAGAGAGAGAGAGAGAGTTTATTTCAAATTATTTTTTAAAAGGCTATGCAATGGGAAATGAACAGATATGTGAACTAACAATTTACAGAAGACAATTGTATAGGCTACATACAAAGAAATTTAACCTTACTTTCAATAAAAAAACAAGTCAAATGAACTGTTTCCAGTGTTATGAATGGAATAAAGATTTCTATTTACAAACTGCACTTGGACATTAGGTGTCCAGTTTCAGTGAAATAAGTTTAAACACACAGAAATAAAACTTTCCAAATGTAGCGGCGTAAACGAATGCAGACAGATTGTAAAAATATATATAGTTTTAATGTAGAAATAGACTTACAGAACCACCGTTCCCGCGGAGACCAGGAAAGCAGAAGCGAGCTTGGAGCATGCTCGCCAAATTTATAGGCAGACATTAGCCCGAGGCGAACACACCCCCTAAGGGGCGGGACTTATCCCTACATCTCCCCTTTTTGTCTAAATAAGACAGAACTAAACCAAATACAACTACATACAATAACAACAAATAATAAATATAACAAACAATATTGAGAACAAAAGCTTTGCTAAACATTCTATCTCAAGGAGTCCAAATAATGTAAAGAGTAACTACAATTATATAATCTTCAACTCAGTCAAAGATCTGAGAAGGGAATAAACACTACTCAACAAATGAGATATATCCAAAATGTGCAACAATTGACAGAGACAACTGACTACCTGGGCAATCACCCAAAGTCTCGTTTGCAATGTTGAGTCAACCAATTTTGGCTAAGGCCTAACATAACTGACATACCATTATTAAAGGCAAGGAACTTTTCAAAACTATCTTACCCTGTCTTGGCAGGATATGACAGTCCTGTTTTATCCATTGATGCATGCTCTGTATCTGTGTCAGTGGTTGCAGTATGGGCATTTCTTTGCCCAAAGGCCAGTTCTGCCAAATAGAAAGGCTCCAGGTGGAGTGTCTTTGGTGCTCAACATTCTCTCGGGAATAGAGTGGTGTTGCCAGGAGCAATTGTGTCTCACTATCACGAAACTCTGAGTTAGATTAAAGGCCATTTTCTACAGCTCTTTGAAGAGGTTGAAGATTATCTATCTATACTGAGTATAATCTCTATATATCTAATGAACCTGATTAGTCTGATTATAAATGACAAACTTAGATGACTATTTATCTATATAATTCTCAATATCTATCTAACTTAAAGACTAAGACAATAAACAACTGTGTAACAAATGAGGATAATGACCTCCAAATATAAACACTGTACAAATATACATTGCAATATGGCAAATATATATCAATACACAAACATTATATAAGTATCTTAATCAGAGGTAGAAATGTACATTGCAATATGGTAAATATATACAATATATATATATCAATACAATATGTGTCAATACATAAAAATGTTTTAAACAGACATGGAAACATGCATGCATACAATAGTCAATATAATTTAACTTTGTTTCAATATACAAGAATTGATACCAATATATTTGTCTAAAAGCAGTAACTCACAATTATAAATCTATTATCCCATAATTCCCTCTTTTTTTTTCAAAATGATCCCTGAGCTTATAAAATTCCTCCCCCAACCTCCCAACCCCTAAATGATGTCCCTAAACCCAGGGGTAAACTTTACTGGGAGAGAGGACGTCGTCCTCTAGAATTACTTTCAGCTGTCATGGGGGCGACGTTCTTTCTGGGGGATCCTATGAAAGTAAAATGATGGTTAAATTTCAAGATCAATGTCTTTTAAAATTGCAAATAGTCTCTGAGTATTTTGTGGAGGTCTGGCCAGAATGTTGTACAAGATGTGCACCATTTCAGCTAGCCAAGTTGGGATTGTCTTGTGCAGCTGGTATCCAAAACAGGTCTTGTAGTAGCGCTATCAGTATCATGATGTCATATCAACCAGGTAGAGTTGTTGTTGTGGGGCCCCATCTTCTTCCTGGAAACTTCAAATGTCACTTCAGGAAAAACTCATTGTTTGTTATGAAAAACTTAAACATTAATCATATAGACATACATATATATTCAATGAAAGGCATGATAGATATATTCAATGAAAAGTATGATAGATATGAAGAAAAGCAAAGATGTTTTCTAAACTCTTATTTCTTTCTGTCCCATATCATGGCTCCTGACATGAGACAGAAACTCCAGAAACTCTGGGTTTTTCTCTTACTAACAGGCTTGGAATTGGAGAGGGACTGAGCCAGAGTCCAACTTCAAAACCAGCTCTATATATTTATAAAGAAATGTTTACTAAGATATATATATATATATATATATATATATATATATATATATATATAAATTAATACTTACAAAATGTGTCCATCCATCAGTAATTAAATATTCAGGGTCCCTCAATTTCTTTGAAGATGAGTATTTTCCTGTGGAGATGAGAAAAGAATCCTGCCTCCAACCTATCTGTATTTCTTACCATCAGTATGTTCGCCATCCTTATGAAAGAATTGTTATTTAACTTTTCCAAGTGGCTTCTCTTCTTCAAACCGAACCTTTATTAATTTTGACAGTATCCACAATTTTTCCTCACCTGTGGAGATAAGAGCAAATCCCCTTCCCCAACGTAGCACATCTCCTGGCTTCCATTGTGAGGTCAGCACATCCTTGAAATAAACTGGTTGATTTAGTTCAGTAGACTTTTCCATTATCCAATGTCTTTCTGCAGCCTTTGTTCCCTTCTCATTAGCGTTGAGAAAATTCAAGGTTAACAAAGCATTATGTAGCCTATTTCTGGGCGTGTTTTCCACCCCTTTCTGTTTGTTCAACATATCTTTTATAGTTCGATTTGATCTTTCTATGACTGCTTGACCTGTAGGACTGTATGGTATACCTGTAACATGCTTGATATTGTAATAATCAAAAAACCGTTTCATTTTCCTAGAAACATAAGCAGGACCATTATCCGTTTTTATTTGTGTAGGTATACCCATGATAGCCATGACTTCTAATAAATGAGTGATTACTGAATCAGCTTTTTCTGAACTTAAAGCAGTTGCCCACTGAAAGCCTGAATAAGTGTCAATGGTGTGATGAACATATTTTAAGTTGCCAAATTCTGCAAAGTGGAACACATCCATCTGCCAGATTTCATTCCTTTGGGTGCCCTTTGGATTAGCCCCTGCAGGCAGTGGCGTTTGGTTATAGAAAGAGCAAGTAGGGCATTTCTTTACAATCTCCTTAGCTTGTTGCCATGTAATTGAAAATTCTTTCTTCAAACCTTTGCTATTAACATGATGTTTTTTTATGAAATTCAGAGGCTTGTAGCACACTGCCAATCAATAATTGATCAATTTCTGCATTACCTTGTGCTAGAGGACCTGGCAGACCTGAATGGGATCGGATGTGTGTTATGTACATAGGGAAAAGCCTGTTCCTGATCAAATCTTGAACCTGGAGAAACAATGAGGTTAGTTCAGTATCATCAGGTATAAATTCTGCAGTTTCAATATGTAAAATAACTCTTTCTGCGTATTGTGAATCTGTAACTATATTAATAGGTTCTTTAAAATCCCTTAGCACCATAAGAATGGCATATAATTCTGCCTTCTGGACAGAATTATACGGACTTTGTTCCACCTTATCCAAGTCTTCTGATTTGTAACCTGCCTTCCCTGATTTATTGGCATCAGTATAGAATGTACGGGCTCCAGCTATTGGAGCATCAGGGACGATTCGAGGAAGAATCCAAGAAGTTCTCTTTATGAAGTTAAGCCTCTTGCATTTTGGATAGTTGTTATTAATGTCTCCCAAAAAATTAGCACAAGCTCTTTGCCATGGTTTATTATCTTCCCATAATTTCTTTAGTTCATCAGCAGTGAAAGGCACCATAATTTCTGCTGGGTCTATGCCTGCTAGTTGACGAAGTCTCAGCTTGCCTTTTATAATTAACTCAGAGACTTTTTCCACATAAGTTTTCAGTTTCTTACTTGGTTTATGTGGTAAAAAGATCCATTCCAAGATAATATCATCTCTCTGCATTAAAATTCCTGTAGGAGAAATTTTTGATGGTAGTATGACGAGAATACAATCGAGCTCTGGATTCACCCTCTCCACATGTGCCTGTTGTAATTTCTCCTCAATCATTGTCAGTTCCTTTTCTGCTTCAGCTGTTAATTCTCTGGGACTGTTTAAATCTTTATCACCATCCAAGGTTTTGTTCAAATGAATTATTAGATCAGGTGTTATTCCAATAGCTGGTCGTAGACTGGAAATGTCTCCTAACAGTCTTTGAAAGTCATTAAGAGTCTGTAGGCGATCTCTCCTAATTTGTGCTTTTTGTGTCTTAATTTTTTGGAAACCTATTTTATAACCTAAATAATTAACAGAATCTCCCTTCTGAATCTTTTCAGGAGCTATTTGCAATCCCCATTTAGGTAAAAGTATCTTTATTTCTTCAAACAGTCTGTTCAAGGTATCCATGTTTGAATCGGATAACAAGATGTCGTCCATGTAATGGTATACTATAGATTTGGGAAATTTCTTGTGTATTATTTGCAATGGTTGGTTCACAAAATATTGGCACAGGGAGGGACTATTTAACATACCCTCGGGGAGGACGGTCTGAAGTAATAAGGGCGGAGGGGCTGCATTCCCAGCACCCCGGCCACCCGCTCGGCTAGCTTATGCCCGAAATAACAACACACAAACTGTATTCATTTAAACACTGCCTGGCCCATTCTCTTCTAGGTTAATTCTCACATATTAATTTAGCCCATTTATAATCATCTGTGTGTAGCACCCCAAGGTGCGCTTACCAGGGAGATTCTAGCCTAGTCCATCCTGGGTCGGAGCTTCATCCCGGGAGCGGGGCATGGCGTCTCTCTCTGAGGCGTCTGCTCCCGAGAGAGCTGTGGAGTCTCTGAGCTCACTTCCTCTTCCTCCCAGCGTTCTGTTCTGTTTACTCCTCCCACCTATCCTCTAACCAATTAAATGGGCCAGGGCAGTGCCTTTATTAGCCAATGACCTTCCTCCATCATTTCCCCTTTTTCGGTTTAAACAAAAAAAAAAAAAAAGGCTTTAACATAGCAAAATTACATATAACAAAACAGTTATCAAGTAAAAGTTACAATAATCTTTGTCATAACTAAGGAAAACTATAACTATAACTAACTATTCTTAACTCCATCAAAGACTCCAGAAAGATACAATACTACCTAAGCAAACAAGAAAAAAGCAACTTTTAAAACTCTAGAAATGACAGAGACATCTCGCTGCCTGGACAGTCACCCAAAGTTCTTTTGTACCGTTGGGGCATCCATCTTCAGCCTTCAGGCCCATGGTATCCAGCAGACATTTCCATATAGCAGGAAAATTCAAAGTCAGTTCAGTCACTATCTGTTGTGTCCTGCAGAATGCCTCGCAGACTCTTTCATGAATCAGGAACCCCGAAAGATCATCTCACCTTTAGGCAAGTTCAGTAGTCCTCTCTCTGCGGGTTCTCTGTGTCCAGTTTATGCAATAGTCCAGGCAAGAGCAGTTTCTTGCCCAAATGGCTATCAAACTCCATAACGAGCCTCTTCGATGCCCATCTTCCTCTTGAAGTCGATTGGTGCTGCCAGGAGCAGAGTGTCTCATTGTCATGAAAAGTCCTCAGTTATTAAAACATTAAATGTCCTATTCTGTAACCTTTGAAAGACATGAAGAATGTCTATCTAAAATATATCTCTATATATCTAGAAAATCTAACTAACATGACTACAAGCTTTACTATTATCGATGATTATCCATCAACAACCTATATTTCTTAATTATACAGTACATATTTAAATGACTACACAATCACAATACCTTAATCAAAATCAGAAACACTTATACATATAACAAAATTGACCTTAAATCTCTATCAATAAAGCAAAATCTATACTAATGCAAATTATTCATATCTATATCATATCCCCCTTTAAATGTAAAAGAATGTTTATAAACCATATTTGGGAATATGGGCGCAGTTATTTCTCTCCAAACTGCTTCCTGCTGAATGGGGGCGTCGTTAATTAGGTCTTTCATGGTATAACCTGTGTGCTAGTTTCATCTCAGTTGGCAGTTGAGCGAAGCAATTTTCTGAAGGTGTTCACACCAACCCTTCAGGAGGGCGTGGTCTATCATACCATATCGGGATAAATGCAATCCACAAGGTCTGATCCTCTGTGAAAACAAAAGAAAATCTCTTTTCCAAAGTATCATATCCTTAGATCCAAATTCTGAATTCATACCCTCATGATATCCGTTCTGGTTCCACTTGGCAGCCCATATAATGAAATGTCTCTCTGTACTTAGCTCCTTCACAATCAAAAATTTTAAAGAAAACACAATGTACATAATCCAGACTCTCTGTGAATTTTCCATTTTTATGTGGCTTATTTTTCTTTATTTCTTTTAATCTCTTAACTATCTGTACTCTGTCTCTTTAAAGACTTTACTTTTACTTTTTTAAACCATTAACTTTATTCTCTATATTCTTTTTCTTCTCTCTCCCAAGCCTACGTACATTCATCCACAGTGTGACTCATTTAGTGGTCTGAATCTGTCCTATTGTGAATCTGCAATTTTTTACTATCCAGGGGCACTTTTGATTTGCGCCTTTAAATCACTAGGCGCTTTAGAATCTAAGCTGTGACATTCCTAGGTTAACTTTTTGCTTTTTGAGCGTATATCTTTGACCTGGAATATCTCTGTAGACCAGGCTGTCTTTGAACTCTCAGAGATCCGCCTGTCTCTGCCTCTCAGGCAGTGGGATTAAAGGTGTTTGCTACTACACCTTGAACTCACAGAGATCTGTTTGTCTCTGCCTTCTAGGCACTGGGATTAAAGGCGTGTGCTACCACACACAACAACTCTCTTCCTTTTTTTTTTTTAACTTTAAGAACTTTAAATTTTAGTCTGCATATATTTTTAACACACTTCAAACCATTTAGAAATTTTCTTTGTCTTTGAAGCTCTCTTTACTGTATATCTCTCTTTTTCTGACCACACGAGCCTTAAAATTACTGGGCAATATGGGTAGGATTAAAGGCGTGGCTTTGCCAGCTAGATCCAGTCCATTCCTTAGCTTTCCAGCCTCATGGCTGAGGTACTGGCTGTAGCCACGTTTACTGCGACAACTCTATGGCATTTCAAGGTCCCTGCCAGCAAGTGAGCTACAACAGACAACACTCACGTCCTCTCTTGGTAGCCGGCCCTCCTGCCTCAAACAGTCAGAGTTTGCCCTGGCAGGATGGCCCAGAAAGCCAGCATTTTTAAACGGCGCAGCTTTTTTCCTGCTACGGCTGAAAACCGAAAAGCATGTGTTCAGCTTTTCGTCAACACCGTTTAAGTATTTCGTGGCAGGACCTCTTAATGAGCTGCAGGCTTTGCAGCTAAAGCTGAGTCAGGAAGCCTCTCTTAGATGAGGTGCTTGCTTGCCTCTAGCAAGCAGAGTAGAACCGAGAAATTGATGCTACCAAGAAACCAGGCACAATGCTTTCATTTTGTTCTAGAATTACTTCCCAAGCTGTCTCAGGCTTTATGTGGAAGCAGCTGTCCACGTGGGCGCCATATGAAGTAATAAGGGCGGAGGGGCTGCATTCCCAGCACCCCGGCCACCCGCTCGGCTAGCTTATGCCCGAAATAACAACACACAAACTGTATTCATTTAAACACTGCCTGGCCCATTCTCTTCTAGGTTAATTCTCACATATTAATTTAGCCCATTTATAATCATCTGTGTGTAGCACCCCAAGGTGCGCTTACCAGGGAGATTCTAGCCTAGTCCATCCTGGGTCGGAGCTTCATCCCGGGAGCGGGGCATGGCGTCTCTCTCTGAGGCGTCTGCTCCCGAGAGAGCTGTGGAGTCTCTGAGCTCACTTCCTCTTCCTCCCAGCGTTCTGTTCTGTTTACTCCTCCCACCTATCCTCTAACCAATTAAATGGGCCAGGGCAGTGCCTTTATTAGCCAATGACCTTCCTCCATCAACGGTCCAGTGGTACCTCCTCGAAGGTTGAGAATTGTTATAAGTAGGCACTGTGAAGGCAAATTTTTCTCTATCTTCTTTTTGCAAAGGTATAGTGAAAAAACAATCCTTTAAATCAATAACTATGAGAGGCCATCCTTTTGGTAATAAAGAGGGCAAAGGAACTCCAGATTGCAGAGGGCCCATAGGTTGAATAACCTTGTTGATGGCCCTGAGATCTGTCACCATTCTCCATTTACCTGATTTTTTCTTAACCACAAATACAGGAGAATTCCAAGGGCTGGTAGATTCTTCTATATGTCCAGCATCTAATTGTTCTTGTACCAGCTGTTCTAAAGCCTGTAACTTTTCCTCAGCTAAAGGCCATCGCTTTGTCCATATTGGTTTCTCAGTCAACCATTTTAGAGGCAAGGCTGTTGGTATCTCTGAAAGAACATCAATTGCTTGTTCTTGTACAGCCCGAATGGCCAGTTTTCTCCGTTTGTAATATCTTTTAATATTATTCTCAGAAATATAGGCTCTAGATTTAGCAGGAATGTTAATTTTAGTATTCTATTGTTGTAATAGGTCACGACCACATAAATTCATTGCGATATTGGCTACATATGGCTTTAATTTTCCTATTTGTCCCTCTGGCCCTATACATTCAACCCATCTCGTGCTCTGCCTTACTCGAGATAGGGTTCCAATTCCCAGGAGCTGAACATTTACATTCTGAAGAGGCCAATACGGATGCCAAGATTCTGGGGTAATGATACTTTCATCAGCACCTGTGTCCAGCAGGCCAGTAATAAAAATGCCATTTACACACACTCTCAGTTTAGGTCTTTGATCATTTATAGAAGTTTGCCAAAACACACGTAACTTATCTTTCTGATCATTATTGCTTGTAACAGTAGGCATGGGGCTTCCTAATTGTCCTGATGAGGCACGTTCTCTGCAGAAACTGGATATGACTGAACCATGTTTGCCATGGGGGCCTGTGAGGCCCCGCCTCTCATGTTTCCCGGCTGTATCAGGTTGCCTTGTCTATCTCTTGTAGACCTGCATTCATTCGTCCAATGTCTGCCCTTTCCACATCTTCTACATACACTTGAAGGCTGAGTCCTCCTATTTCTGTTATTTCTAGAAGATGCATTATTATTATTATTATTTCTGAAAGATGCATTATTATTATAATTATTATTATTATTATTTCTGAAAATCCGTTGTCTACAATTCCTTTTCATATGACCCATTTTGCCACAATTAAAACATTTGGTATTCTGGTGTCTCCTTTTACCATTGGAAATTGCTTCTTCTACCCATGCTTCAGTGCCATAATCAAATGTATCAACATTGAGTGTATGCAAGACCCATTCTTCCAAAGGTGCTGATCTGAGCTTTAAAGGCCCCAAAATCCTTTTGCATTCCACATTTGCATTTTCATAAGCCAAAGACTCAATCATTATACCTCTTGCTTCTGGGTCAGATATCCCTATTTGTACAGCCTTAGTTAATCTTTGTAAAAAGTCACTAAAGGGTTCTCTCTGACCCTGTTTAACTCTGACAAATGATTCCATTCTCTGTCCTGGGTCTTGTACCCTGTCCCAAGCCCTTAAGGCTGCTGTAGTACACATGGAGAGTGTGTTTTCATCCAAATTAGCTTGTTCCTGAGGATCAGAAAAGGGCCCTTCACCTAGAATTTGATCTAGGGAAATGTCAATTCCCTTTGCTTTTTCCTGCTGTTCTAAGAGTCTAGCCTCTTGCCTGAATAAGCATTTCCATTTCAATTGCGGTCCACTCTCGAGTACCGCAGAGCTCAGCTGGAGCCAGTCCGAGGGGGTTGCTCCGCTTGTCGTGGCCCAAGATTTTAGCATCTCTTTAACAAAAGAGGCTTGCATCCCAAAAGTCATGACAGCCTATTTTATTTCCTTGAGATCATTCATACGGACAGGCTCCCATGTATCCTCCTTGATGACCCTAGGGTTTTTGGAACCAATCATCTTCTCTGTTGTTATTACTGGAAAGGCAGGTAGAGCTGTAGGTAGAGCTTTGTGGAAATTGTCCTGGAGAGACTTACCCACAGATGTAGTTAAAATTTGCCTTTCTACCCTTTGCTCTTCTTCATCAGAATTTAGAAATTCCTCAATCTTTTCAATTCTATTCACCATTGCCTTCTGCAATGTCTGAATCTCCTGTCCAGAATTATGTTCCAAAGCCTTCATTGAGGATTCTAAATTATGAAGTTTGTCCATTAGAGATAACATCTCATCTTTGGACATAATTTTTATGGCATAAACCGTGCCTTCTTGTATTGACAATCTTTCCGTCAATCTGTCATAAACTTTAGACAAAATCCGATTGTCACATTCAGCAGTTTTGATTCTCTCAGTTAATGTTTCATTTCCTACATAAAGGGACTGAATCTTATGGTCCAGATCAGCTGTTCCCTCTTCCATAGTAATGACTTTCTCCTTAACATCAGCCTGGAGAACTTCAAACTGATTTTTGAGAAGATTGTTATCATCTTGGAGAACTTCAAACTGATTCTCGAGAAGATTGTTATCAGTCTGGAGAACTACAAACTGATTCTTGAGAAGATTGTTATCAGTCTGGAGAACTTCAAACTGATTCTTGAGAAGATTGTTATCAGCCTGGAGAACTTCAAACTGATTCTTGAGAAGATTGTTGTCATTCTCAATTGTTTTTAAGCGTTCAATCTCTACCTTAAGAATCCTGGATTCGTCTCGTAAAGACTTTATCATATTTCTATTATCAAACCATTTGGTGCCAATGAAAACTATGAATCCCAGAAGGATCCATAGATGTGGGGTGATAGACACCTCTTGTAAAATCTCCCACATGGTACAATTAAAAAAACTGTTAAATTCTTGAACAGTAATGTGTTCAAACATTTTATTTATAAAAGAAAATTTTTTTACCTGCAATGATCGGTTCCTGTCAGTGGTGGTCTCTGTGTTTTTGGAGCCTGTCCTAGAACTAGCTCTTGTAGACCAGGCTGGCCTTGAACTCACAGAGATCCGCCTGTCTCTGCCTCCCAAGTGCTGGGATTAAAGGCGTACACCACCACGGCCTGGCAGGCCTCAAACTCACAGAGATCCGCCTGCCTCTGCTTCCCAAGTGCTGGGATTAAAGGCGTGCACTACCACTGCCTGGCCAGCCTCAATCTCACAGAGATCCGCCTGCCCTTGCCTCCCAAGTGCTGGTATCAAAAGCTTGCGCTACCACTGCCCAGCCAAGTCACTTTGTGTCAGACCAAATCTGACGCTGTGGCAGCTTTTGTTGCAAAACCGCAGGTACTTGAGCTTCTGCTAATTCAGGCAGTGGGGTTCCGCTGCAAAACTTAGCCAAGGCATGCAGAATGGGCCTGTGTGGCTGAGTATGTCTCGGACTCGGCACTGGGGCCGGAGTCACGAACTGAAAAACAGCACCGGGGAGGTTGCTGTGTTAGCTAGCGGCTACCCGCTTGAGTCGGGGGCAAAATAGCCCAACGTTGGACGCCAAAATGTAGCGGCGTAAACGAATGCAGACAGATTGTAAAAATATATATAGTTTTAATGTAGAAATAGACTTACAGAACCACCGTTCCCGCGGAGACCAGGAAAGCAGAAGCGAGCTTGGAGCATGCTGGCCAAATTTATAGGCAGACATTAGCCCGAGGCGAACATGCCCCCTAAGGGGCGGGACTTATCCCTACATCCAAAAACACTAACACAATACGAAGCATAGACATGGCTTTGTGATCCTAGAATTAAATGCGGTTTGTGACAAATGAATCTAACTCTGCTCTAAATGTTTAGAATACCATAACTGAGAGTGCTGGGCTACGACTGAAAAATAAACGGAGAATGGGCTGAATTCCAGAACAACTGTCCTGTGGATGGTAAACTCTAATAGGGACATGGGGAGAGTTCTGAAGTTACTGTCCATGTAAACTGGATTTAAACTGAGAAATTAAATAAATAGATAAGAGGTGGCAAAAGTCAGTTTTCACTCTTAGAATAATAATTATTCCAAGGAAGCAAGAACAGAAGGTAGAATGATGAACAAATTAATGAATCACCGTTACAGACATTAACACAAGCAATTAGCATAGTCTGACGGGTACACACAGCGCTGTGGAGGTTTTTGATACACACAGTTAAGCATATACTGATATATTCTCTGACTAGCTGAGTGTGCCGATATTAATAAATAATAACTAAGTAACAACAAGTAGACCTAACAGTTAACATTAGAATTCAAATGTACTTTTTAATAAAATGACCCAGAGTTCCCTGGATAAATGGCTAATTTTGGAGCAGGAGAAGGGGAAATATGAGAGGTACACATTCCAGAGTTCATAAAAAATCATTAGTGCTCCCAAGAATGAAAGATTTTAAAACACTGCCATAGTTTTAATGTACATTTTTCTGCTAACTAGAACTACCTAAACACTTCTAAGGTGCTTAATGTCAATTTTCATTTCTTATTTTAAGGAATTTCTGTTCAGTCCCATAGCCCATGTTTAATTTTTTTAAACATTAGGCTTTTTGTTTTCTTGATCTTTAAATATTTTAAATTCTTTGTATATTCTAAATACTAATTTTCTGCTTAATATACAGCTGGCAAGGTTTTATTTTCCCATTCCACAATCTGCCTTTCTCCTTCTTTGTTGTACAGGAGCATTTATAACTTTCTGGGATCCCATTGGTCAATTATTGGTCTTACTTCCTACACTTCTATAGTCTTATCCAGAAAGTCCTTAGCTATGCCTAATATTTTCTCTCCTCTAGGAATTTAAGGACATTAGGTCTTAATCTGTTTAGAGTTTTGTTCAGAATGAGAGATAAAGAAACGGCATCTTCTGGATATGATGACATAGCCAATTGGTGTGTTCTTCCCTAGAGAATGTTATTTCTCCCACTCCTAGCATCCTTTCATTGCCTATAGTTCTTTGTGTAGGGTTTGATGCTTGGGCACCTTCCCTGTCTATTTTGACATCTTTATTGGTGTCATCTTTGTTCCCCTCATATTTGGACAGTCATGTTGATGAGACTATGTGTAAGATACCTAATCTATAACTGACCTAAACACCTCCTTCCTGGGGACTAGATTTCACAGTACTAAAAGCACCTTGCAAACTTCCAATGGTTGGAGGTAATCAGCAGTTCTACCTCACTATAATGCCTGTGATTCTTTTAAGAGAAGGCTACATGGAAGCAATAATGCTAAATTTCTTGAACACATAAAGCTTCTAATATCAGTTGCTGATGTTACTATTCAGGCTAACTGACATGAACATGTTGGGGGAAAATCAGTTTCCACTTGTTTATTTTAAGTGTAGACTATTATAATCATTTTTCTTCTTAAATCCTTTCCACTTGCTGGTGAAGCTGTGAGCGCTTTTGCAAAATAATGTCATAAAAGCATAGAAGAAAAAAAAGACAATCAGACACATATACAGAGTCATCAAATTCTTTAAGTAACATTGGAACATTAAATAATACTTTACAATAAGATAATGATTACTACAATTTTGAAGTAATGATGAGAACAAACACTGAAATAGTTAGAAAAAACTACCAATTAGAATGAAAGCATTCAAGATTTCTAACGGTAACAAAATAGCCAGTACATCAAACATACATTGTTTAATTTTGTCTATATTCATAACAGACAAAAGGAAAATATTTTAGCTATAGCACATGCTTTTTCTCTTATGAAACAAAAGCCCTTATTGAGAAAGATTATACTCAAATCTTTCGTACCAAGAATAACTTTTGTCTCAGGTAGGTAAAACTGCTTCCTACTTTTTCCTTCCATAAAGCTTTTATTTGACTTCCAACAAAATGCATTCTTTAACTTCTAAAACCAGATCCACAGATTCCACTGCATGACCTTCTTAAACCCTTTGCCTTGAATTTACTCTCTTATTCCTCAGTGAGTCTGTCTCCTGTATCTAGAAAGGTGTCTGGCTCATGGCAGATACTCAATAAGAGTTTTCCGTAGGGATGAATGATGGTGTTTTCTGTATGTTCTCCACAGGACAGCCAGCTCCCTAGTTTTAGATGTGATGATTCAAGAAGACTGATGTGAAGGAGAAAGAAAGGAGTAGAAAAATGACCAGGCTACCATCAGCCTTTCAAGGGGAAAATGTGCTTTTAGACTGTCTCTTCTTGGCTATGTTTGTCAGCCTAAGACCAAATATCCAATCATATACTCTAAAATGAGAAACACAGAATTCACATAAATCACCATGGGATTTTCTCTTTATTTTGCCTTATTTTCAAACGTTTATGTATAGCATATCAAGAATTTTTTTAAATTAACCATTTGATACCATATACCCCACATTCCATGAAACTGAAGAGAGAATACAGACAAATGTGTGCATGTCAAGGCATGTGGAGCTTTGATATCAGTAAAAACAAGAAGAAATAACATGAATAATAGTAAACAAGGAAAACAGGGAAGTCGAGTTGTCCACATGGAGGATTTATAACGAATAAAGATTTCTTAGTCTGGAGTAAAGAAAGTGTATAAAATAAGTGTATAAAGGTTTTGTATATAGGAGAATGACATCTAATATAAAACTATCCATCCATTACACATATCTATATTTATCTCTTGAAAATTATTACTTAAAATCTACTAAAAAGTCACATAAAATTGTAAAAATTCAAAAAATTAATGCAAAACACTAATTAGTTTCTGCAGAAGTACATTTTTTTGTCTATTTCTTGTACTGCTTAGAATCTTCCAAATTTTGAGTCTAGATTATTTAACATGTAGAAATCTAGTCAGGCCAGAGGGAATAGTATGTTTGTAGGTTCTTACCATTCTGTTCACAGTAGGTGAATCCTAAAAGAGATAATACAGGTCTTGGTTTTCCATTCTGATTTACACAAGCATTGCTTAAAGGGCACCCTTGAGGGACAGTGCCCGCAGAGGGGTGGCTCTGGAGAGGTAAGCACAAGATGCCAAAGCAGCTGCTCCACCAAGTAGACCAGACTACAAAGTGTGCCAGAGAGATTATCAATCTCACGGCACGAGAGGTTTTACGACTCACAGCTCCTAACTGCCTTTTCTCACATCTGCTTCCCCTTGTTCTATACTTCAGTGTCTGAACCTGTTTGCATAATTTTCCATCTTTCAGTCTATGATTTTCAATGACAGCGAAATAGAATACGCCAAAGACAAAGTTAAACATATTAAAAACCTGGCTTCACTGGTCATTTTGTCCTCTCTGACATCTTGGGCATATCCTCAAATCGAGATTGTTTCATTTAGGTAAACATGTATGTGCTTTTAAATGAGCATGTGTTGATAATTTTAAAGGACTAGTGAAACTTAAGTCAATGCTATTTTTCTCACTTAATATTAACTTTGTTGTGAAACTATTACAGTTATGCTTGAAATGACATTTTATTTCAGATTACATTTCTGTGTATAAAATCTTTCTCCATCACTGGTAAATAAGAGATCTGAAACTAAACATAAAATTTACATATAATGCCTAAACATTACGGTGTAAGTATCATGGACAAACTATCACATTTAGTCTCAAAAAAGAGTATCGGTGGGTTGAATAAAATCAATAGTCCCTTCTAGAGGCTCAGCTGTTATGTAACAGAATTTTTAATGCAAAATATGGTCTAGACAAGGACAATTAGCCAAAAATACTCAAAATAGAGGATACTAAAATATTTGCTTTGAAAGATCAAGGAATTCCAAACTGCCCATGTATAAAGTAGTATTAGATATCACTAATATATAAAAGCATTTTTAAAATACAATAATATAATTAATTAACCATTTGATTATTGATAAACATATGCAAAATTCTTGTCCCTTAGGAAATAATGATGATTTTCCTAAAATTACAGGATTTAAAAACCTTGGGCTCTCTATTTTGCAGTGATCTCTGATGGCCAGAGGCCCCCTTGGCAAAGCCCAGGAACATTATGAGGCCACACTTAAAATCTGAAGAGCATTCAGGAGAAAATTCCGGGAAATGTTTTGTTCCTCTTTCAATGTGTCTTGGTAGCACCGAGCCCCATTTCCCATTATAACACTCTCTATTAATAGATCCTCGTTTGTACATTTCTTCTTTTCGTATCTCGCTCTTCTTCAATATGATTCCAGCTTGCTGGAACAATCAACTGAGAGTACTGACCATGAAACATTCCAGTGCTCCCTTAGAAGGAGGTTAAATCAAAAGAAAATTGGTAGGTCACCTCTGTCCTTCCAGTCCTAACCTTCAAGGAGACAGCAATGGACTAGGAGCAAATTTCTTGAGGAAAATACTAACAGTAAAGGGGACTGAGAGAAATGATCAATCTGATATGATGATAACCCCAAGGAGGAAGAAAAAGTAGGTCAGAAATCTTAAAATGATGTAAATTATAAAAACGTATTTACAAATCCTGCAGTGATTCCTTAAGCCACAGTTACCAGTCAAAGGGGCTCGACATCTATCAGGAGCCCTCTGTTCTGCAACCCATCCCTCTCAATTACAGACTAGAAGTTTCCAGGGGGAAGTGCAGCAGTCTTGATGTCACTGCACCTAAAAATTTTGGCTAAAGCATCTGGGTCTCCCAAGTCAACTACACTTGATTTGGTTAGAGGGCTGGCAGAAAAGATCTTATGTACTATCGGGGTTAGGAAGCAGCCTACCACGGAGAGATGGCTTTGCAGTTCCAAGCCTGCACTGTTCTATCTGAGCACCCAGGTTTGTTTCCCAGTGCTCATGTCAGACAACTCGTAACGACCCGGATGTAACCCCAGCTTCCAATGAATCCAGAACCTCCTGTCTCCCTATCTCCTGTATTCAATGTGCTCTCACTCACATACATAATTTAAAGCTAAAATAAAATCTTTAATAAAATTTATTTAAGGAAAGAAACTAGCCTGCTAATGAACAATAGGGACTTCTCTACCCGGGAAGAACTTGGAGGAGGCAATTCACCTTCACCACGGCGGTTATCTAAGACCATCATTCCCTCCTTTCCTTTATGTGAAGTCTCAGTTCTCTCCACATTCAGATATTACCTAGGCATCTCTGGGTAATAAGACTTGAGTTTCCTTCTTCAGGAGATTAGGCCCTTGATGAGCAGGTTTTTCTGAAGACACATTTCCCGTATGACGTCAGTCCCAGAGAAAAGGATTCATGAGATCACCTACAGCAAATGGAGAGTTTTGTTTCTCCACATATTTTCCCCACCTCCAGTACGGAAGACAAATTTTACATCTCCTTACCCTAGCCAAGAGAAATTATTTCTGCTTGCAGAGTGATCTTTCATCTCATCTGCTTTTAATAACGTATCTTGGCACTGGCACAAGTTGTTAAATATGTCCCCTGCCATGAGTTTGATCATTTGTGACCTCCAGCTTGCAGTTCTGAGGACAAGAAGCTGGTGACTGTCAATCAACAAATAGGGCTAAATTTGCTTATATCCTTAATTATCAGATTCAAAGTTCTTTTTTATTGTTGACATTGTATCATCTAGAACCTCTGCTTCTTCATCTCAAAGAAGGACATTGTATTCTTTTGCCACTAACTGAGTGCCCCAGTTGAAACTATTCAAACATACTATGAAGATAATGACCTCTGGATGACCAACAGTCCAAACATACAATGGACTTATATTGCCAGGCCTATTACTTTATCTTCATCCTTGTGACATGGGTTCTCATATGTATTCTCTTTTGTTGCCTGGGAACTAAATCTCATGTGTTCCATCCCCATAGACAAGACAAACTTCCAGTTGTGGTGTTAATTGGGACTCTGCAGGCAGGAAAAAAAAGGTTCATAGCAGAAGAGGTATTTATTCTTGTGAAGATAGACCACTAAAAATGTAAGTATGAAAGGGCTCAAATGTTTTAGATTGCAAGTGAGTATCCTATTGCTATCTACCAGAAATGCTGCAGACTAGGGAACAGGCTGTCACCAGTTAAGGAAGACTGGACTCTCAGAGGCATCCGTACTTGCTTTCAGGACAATGCTCCGTGTGTGCCATTTGTATCAGACATAGAGAGGACACAGATGGGAGTTGGTTTCCTCCATAGGTGAATGTTCTAATACTTTCTTGGAGCTGCTGAAACAAGGTGCCACAGCTCAGGTAGTGTATACAGTAGCAATGCCTTGTTCTGTAGACCTGGAAGACAGACCTCTGGACTCAAAGTGTCAACAGTGTGTTCCTTGTGAGAGCTGTAGCTACATATCTTTCCTAAACCTCTATCACACCCTGGAAGCTCTGGTGCTCTCTGATATTTATGCAGCATTCTCTTGGGTTTTCATTTTGTTATTCCTCTATGTTTGGCTTTCTGTGTGTTCAAATTTAACTTCTTTGTTAACGGCACAAATCCTTTTGGATTATTGCCTTCCCTAACAGGATTTTCTTAATATGTCTACCAAACTTTATTCACAAGTAAGGTCACATTCTGAAGTACTGAGGATTTTGACCTCGGCATCAGAACATTTGAGGGGATGCAACTCAACTTATTATATCTCAGAAATTTGAGATGATTGTATATGTAGCTTACATACCCCTTTCAAATGAGTTTTTCCTCTTTCTCTCTGCTAATTGGAATAATTTAGGTTATTTTGATGGTGGAAAATTGTAAATTTACCCAACTTAGTGACTGATTCTCAAGACTCAATTGTGTGATGTCCCACCGATTTGGGAGCCTATTGCTACACAATAATTGTTTCTCAAAATCTGTACATGTGAACATTATTGCCATGTTTATCACACAGCAGCTACACTCCTAGAGGTTATATTAAATTGCTGCTATGACATCCTTCAGTTGTTCTCCTGGGCTCTTCTGTGTTGTACAGTGTCAGGCAAGCAAGCAAAACTGATATTGGTAACTCTTACTACTATTGTATCTTTTGTCTTTACTGGACATGCTAAGCTTAATTATGTTCTTTTAATGTGTTCTTTTTCCACTTTATTTTCATAGCTACAGAGAAATCTCAGAGTCTTCCACTTCCCAAACATGATAGATCTACTCTGAGAATCTATGGTCCTTACATGAGTAACTCTAGCTGCCAAACACATTTATTTCTATTATTTACACTTAACCAGGTAAATGAGCACTAAGTGGGTCTGCAAACCGAATAAGGCTCTTGCAAGACAGGTTTTATTTAGGCAGAACGCATTTCATTAGCTAGTTCTCTTAAAGCCATACTTCCACAGAATAATGATGGCAATTTCTTTGTCGTTACTTTGTCAGTGTCAGCTCAGACACTGTGACCAACATGCCTTGGGATATCTAACTTGTCTTTTGTCCCCTGAGCAGACGCACTGAAATAAATAGCTACAGGTTCTTGGACAATTCATTCATCATTATGATTCATCGTAGGAAATCAATAACCTGTTTTGTCAGTGGATTCACTAATATAAGAGAGACTTAGGTTTAGGTTATAGGCAAGAACTTGTAACTTTTCCTTGGAGTCACAGATATCAGTGGTCTTTCTCAATTCATTAATTTTATTTTATTATATGGTTATGTAGCTCTCAGAATATTACCACATTCCTATTATAGAAATAAGAAATATTGTATTTTTATCCAGGGACATCTGTGTCATTAACCTTATACACAACAATGTAGAACATAAAGAGTCCTTGGATGCCCTTCAACCTCGTGAGCAATAAATTTAACTGTCTGGCATTTAAGTCTCACTTCCCGACCTCTTTTATTTAAGGGGCTTATCACAGTGAGCAGTATATTCATATATACACAATATATAGAAATCTATGTATTTCTACCATCATTTCTAGCCTCAAGATCAGAACTTTACCGAACGTTCTAGTGGTGCTATAACTTAACAGATTACTATTGGCAATTTTGTTGAAGACTGTGTTCTTTGAACCCTTCATGAAACACAGTCCTCTGGGAAAATGTCCAAAGTAGATTTAATAATGTGTGCATGCAGGTATGCCATTTCCCTCAGTGTCTTCCTTCCTTCCTTCATCATCTAGCAGAATGACTCAAGCTGTCTTCAAGAATAACTCAGACCTGGCCATTTCTATATTGGCTATCATTCATTAGGAATATAAGCCATATCTGAACCATGAAGTTTTACCATGTTTACTGCCATTTTTACTTAAAATTTTAAATGCATATCCTAAGAAGATCTCTTCAACACAACGAATTCCTGATTATTAAATGCTTCACTTTACTTCTTCAATCAAGCATCTTTCAAATATTTTCCCAGGTGCTTTCTTCTAGATTTCTGTAGCAAAACAACACTCTAATTAGCAGAGTTCACAT